>NW_022103958.1:45744993-45792532 GCF_000313985.2 Echinops telfairi | reverse complement strand
TTCTATTAAATTGGCATTCCATGATGCATACCTTCCCCACATGATTGCTGAAGACAAATATGTGCATAAGCAAATGTGGTGAAGAAAACACATGGTGCCTGGCTATCAAAAGATAGTGTCTGGGGTCTTAAAGGCTTGCATGTAAACAAGCAGTCATCTAGCTGAGAAGCAACAAAGTCCACATGGAAGAAGCACACCAGCCTGTGTGACCACAAGGTGTAGAAAGGACCAGGTATCAGGGATCAAAGACCAAAAAATCATATCAGTGTGTGCCCACCTTCCCGATATGGTCACTGAGGACAAATGTGTGTATAAGCAAATGTGGTGAAGAAATCTGATGGCACCCGGCTATCAAAAGATATAATATCTAGTGTCTTAAAGGCTTGCAGGTAAACAAGCAGGCATGTACCTCAGAAGCAACAAAGCCCACATGGAAGAAGCACACCTGCCTGTGTGATCATGAGGTTTCGAAGGGATCAGGTAGCAGGCATCAAAGAACAAAAAATCATATCATTATAAATAAGGGGTAGTGCACAGTGGAGACCCAAACCCATCTGTAGGCAACTAGACACCCTCTTACAGAAGGGTTGCAGGGAGGAGACAGCCAGTCATGGTGCAGGGTAGCAAGGATGAAACATACAACTTTCCTCTGGTTCTTAAATGTTTCCTCCCCACCACTATCATGATCCCAATTCTACCTTACAAATCAATCTAGACCAGAGGATGTACACTGGTACAGATAGGAACTGGAAACACAGGGAATCCAGGACAGATGATTCCTTTAGGACCAGTGGTAAGAGTGGCAATCCCGGAAGCGTGGAGGGAAGGTGGGGTAAAAAGGGGGAACCAATTACAGGGATCTACATATAAATCTCCTCCCTGGGGAATGGGCAACAGAAAAGTGGGTGAAGGGAGATATCAGACAGTGTAAGATATGATAAAATAATTTATAAATTATCAAGGGTTCATGAGGGAGGGGGGACCAGGAGGGAGGGGGAAATGAGGAGCTGAAGCCAGGGGCTTAAATGGAGAGCAAATGTTTTGAGAATGATGATGGCAATAAATGGACAGATGTGCTTGACACATGGATGGATGTATGGATTGTGATAAGAGCTGTACGAGCCCCCGATAAATGATTAAAAGAATAAAGACTGTTCACAGTGGCTGTATCATTTGACAACCCCATCAAGTGTCTGAGGATTCCAGTATCTCAGCACCCTTTCTAGCATTTGTTGTTTTCTGTTATTTGTGTTTTTTGTTTTTAAATGTTGATGTCAATGCTAGGGATAGGTAGTGCTTCATTGTTGTTTTCATTTGCATGTCTTGAATGGCTAATAGTTGAGAATATTTCTTCACATGTTTACATGTCTTCTTAGATGAATATCTGCTCATATTCTCTACCCATTTTATTGGCTTATTCATCTTTTTTATTGATGAGATATTGAAATTTTCTATTGGTTTTAGAAACTCATTCCTTGTCTGGTATGTCATTGCCAAAAAAATGTTCTCAGTCTGTGGGTTGTCTCTCTTTTTTTTTTTTTTCTTTTTTGCTGAGACATGCAGAGAGTTTTTATTTATCACGTTAAGTTAATAATTAATATTTAGCTGTAGAATAACACCAGGGATAGAGCTGCAGGCAGGGGATTAGTAGATGGGTTGTGGGGGTAGGGCACAAGTCTACTTCTCAAGGGCCACCTTATGGAGCAGGAGATACCAAATGCTGTCATTTTATGCAGATACCTGAGCTCAGCTCCCAGCTGTCATTACACATGGTTGTTAATCAAGGATCTCATGCCACATATGGCTGAGCAGTGATCACAAATGTCAGGGAAGTAGGGGCTCCATTCCCACCCCCTACGACAGAAGTTCCTAAGGGTGGAGCAATTCCAGTATGAAATTTTGGGTTGGATATAGGCAGGAATTGGAAACACTGTAGCCATCACATCTAGAAATAATAGTCTCTATTAATGTTGCTCCTGGCAGCCTGCGCATCCTCTTCACAGCCTTCTTCATTAAGCTCATTAAGATCAGGCAGGATCCTCATTTGCTTCACAATGGTGCTTTTACCAGATTTTGTAGCACCCCAAGGCACAATGGCTAAATCATCTGGTATCCATTAAATAAGTCAACTGGGTTGTGGGTTCTCTTTTAAATCTTTGGGTAGAAGTCTTTTGATGAGCACCACTTTTGAGATGAACAAATTGAAACACAAAAAGTTTAAATTGTGGACAAAGTCACATAGAAGGTAAAGGAGAGAAGAGGATTTGAACTCACATATTATGACCTCTTTGCTACCAACCTCTTAATCCTCACCTCTACTCTATAAAGTTCCCCCATCACCATAAAGAAGGTCCACCAATTTTTAAAAATCATTTTATTGGGGGCTCATACAGCTCTTATCACAATCCATACCTATATCCATTGCATCAAGCACATTTGTACATTTGTTGCCATCATCATTTTCAAAACATTTTCTTTCTACTTGAGCCCTTGGTATCAGCTTCTATCCCCCCCCACACACACACTGCTCCCCTCACCAACCCTTGATAATTTCTAAATTATCTTTTTTTTTCATGTCTTTCCCTGACCGATGTCTCCCTTCACCCATTATCCGTGGTCCGTCCCCCTGGGAAGGGGTTATAGGTATATCATGGTGATTGGTTCTCATTTTCTCCCTCCACCTTCCCCTTCCCCTCCACCAATTATAAAATGGCAAAAACTTACAGAACTTTAATCAGCAAGCACACAGCAAGTTAGTTAAATACATACCGTATATACTCA
Source organism: Echinops telfairi (assembly GCF_000313985.2). Taxonomy (NCBI): domain Eukaryota; kingdom Metazoa; phylum Chordata; class Mammalia; order Afrosoricida; family Tenrecidae; genus Echinops; species Echinops telfairi. The sequence continues at coordinate 45,789,751 of NW_022103958.1, read as the reverse complement.
AGTATAAGCCGACCCGAATATCATCAGAAGCACCTAATTTTACTACAAAAACTGCATTAAAAATATGCTGAAAACCTCAGCTTAGACTCAAGTCTATGTGGTCATTAGTTAAACAACATCTACAACAAAGAACGCTGGTGGCACATAAAGCTCTTGGCTATGAACCAGAGGTTGGTGAATGGAGCTCACCAGCTGCTCCATGGGAGAAAGATGTGGCAGTGTGCTTTCATAGAGATTACAGTCCTGGACGCGCCGTGGCTGCATCAAATGGACACATCACCTTAACCATCACAGCCACTGTTACTCTTACCTGGCACCTTCATGTTCTTTCCTTTCAGAGATATGTTGCTAATGTGCAAAGTGGTCAATTCATAGATATTTTACTATTGTTATAAATGTGAATTGTTGGATAATGGGTCTATCAATAAGTGAGGAATATTGTGTATATATTTACTTCAAGAATATTAAATCCATGCAATTATTTTGATGTTTCAAAACACATATGTATATAGATGTAAGATTATTATCTTTGTTTTGTTTTTACTCAAACAATATGCACAACAAATTTTCCTCATGCTTTTTATATCTCAAATCCAAGCTTTAAATCTGGATACTTACATTCTATTTTAATAATTTCAATTTTCTTAAAACCGATCAAATTGTAAAAGACTGTCAAAGTTTCCAAGTCAAGATGTCAAGTTCCACTTCTTTAGCCTCTTCCACTATCTCAGTCTTTTATTTATTCTTAAGTCGATGCAAATGGTTCCTGAAATCTTGAGTTTCAAAACCAAGAAAACCAAGCTCACTGCCAATGAGTTGATGCTGATTCACAGTGACACTGTGAGTTTCTTAAACCCTTAACTCCTCACAGGCATCCCTATCTTTCTCCCTTGAAACAGCTGGTGGTTTCAAACTGCTGACCTTGCAGTTTGGAACTGCATAACTTCGATGCTATCAGAGCTTACAGTTACAATTCTTTCCCACTAATTGCTAAACTACCCACCTACATAATAGGGAGAAAGTTGAATCAATCTTTGCAGCTCCTGGGCTCTATTAATTGTTTAAGAGCCAATCTTCCCCTTTTTTTTTGAAGCATCTACTCAGGTTTGGTCAGTCCAAAACCACTCCTGTGTTCCCTGGTACTTCATTGAATTGTAAACTAAATCCTCAATCATTTCTACTTATCAATTGTGTCAGGATAATTCCCTAAATAGAGTGACTCCATGACACCACTCAATGGTTAGTTTATAATATTAAATGTTTGTTGAAGTTATTACACTTATAATTCTTTCACTCCACCATGGTGATCTTGGCCCTGGGTGACTCAACATGTTAAGTGCTTGACTGATAATGGAAAAGCTGATGGTTCAAACCCAATCAGAGGCAATTCAGAAAAAAGGTCTAGTTATCTGCTTCCAAAAGTTTATAGCCTTGAAAATCCTATGGAGGCCTGTTCTACTTTGCACATGGGGGTTACCACAAGTTAGAATTGACTTGAAAGCAGCCATTAATGGTGGTCTTATGTGAGCACATGATTCATGGAAGACATCCTCTTATTCAGGGAAGGAATGGAGAAGGACAAACTTGTACTAGAGTGTGGAGGGTGTCAGCAAATTGTATTTCCCCAGGACCCTCCTCAGCGCCCCCATGACCTCCTTATTCCTCAGACTGTAGATGAGAGGATTCAAAGCTGGGGTGATGATTGTGTAGAAAATGGAGATGATGTTGTCTTGCTCAGGGCTGTGGAAGGAACTGGGCAGCACATACATGGATGTGGCAGCTCCATAAAACATCCCAACCACAGCCAGGTGGGACGAGCATGTGACAAGGGCTTTCTGCCTCCCTTCATTTGAGGACGTGTGGAGCACAGTAAAAAGGATTAATATATACGAAGCAACAATAATAGAGAGGGGAAGCAAAAGGAAGGTGACACCTGTCACATACACCATGAGCTCATATTTGGAAGTATCAACACAGGCCAACTTCAGCAGAGGTGGGATCTCACAGAGCAGGTGCCTGATTTCCCGAGACAAGCAGAAAGGGAAGTGCATGGTGTATACGGTGTGTCCTAAAGCATTCAGGGATGCCAAGATCCAGGAAGTGGCCACCATGAGCCAGCAGATCCTGGGCCTCATGAGAACCATGTAGTTCAGAGGATGGCAAATGGCCACATACCTGTCATAGGCCATGAAGGCCAGCAGGAGGTCCTCTGCACCACCCAGTGTCAGGGCCAGGAACATCTGAAGGGCACAGCCTCCAAAGGAGATGGTGTTTTCCTGGCGAAGAAAATCCACCAGGGCCTTGGGGGAGACAACAGTTGTGAAGAGGAGATCCATGAGGGAGAGCTGCCCAAGCAGCAGGTACATGGGCACATGGAGTCGGGTATCCACTGTGATCACCAGGAGTAACAGGCCATTGCTGGTCAGTGCCACAATATACAGGGCTGTGACCGTGGCGCAGAGCAGTTCAGGAGAGCCACTGTCCTTCAGGATGCCCATCAAGATGAAGCCACTTCCCAGGGTGGAGTTCCAGAGCTCCATTCTGTGTGTTTTTTTCATCCGTGTAGATGTGAAGTGTTCTAATGAAATTCTTGCTCTAGTGTGCACTCTAGTTTTATATTGTTCCTACTTACTGAGAGGTAGCCAATAAGAATACCATTGGATGATATCTATTTTTTGTCATCTGTTTTCTGTTCAGATTTCTTTTCAACTATGAAAAACACCAGATAAATGTAGAATAGGTATTAGTAGTGTTGTAAGCTAGGTTCTATAGATACATAAAATGAGTGAATCTTATATATGTGTATATATGGTGAGCGAGAGTGAGAATGAGATATATATAGAGAGAGATACTGAGATTTATCTCAAGGAAATGAATCGCACAATTGTAGAGGCTGGCAAGTTCCAAGTTTGTGGGTCCTATGGTAAGCTACAGACTTCTCCTGAATTCCATAGCTACTGGGACTGGTGGACTAAAAATTGGTAAGTAAGATGTCAGACTGTTGATGACCTCTAGGACTAGCAGACAGTATGGCAGGCTCCTGGGTCAAATTCAAAGAACTGGAAGTCAGTTGATGAGAGCCAGATGCAAGGTCTAATAAAACAAAAAGAAAGAATGATTTTCCAGACTGTCAACTTATATTGGAAGTAGGCTTCACATACAAGGAAATCATCTTTAAATTGATTGGCTACTCATATCAGATCTCATCTTGGAAGTGAATATATTTTATCAGATTTCATGATGTGGGGTGGTTATATCCTAGGGGCCAAGCTACCTAGTATTCTGGCTCAGATAAGTTTACATACAACCTTAAATATCACAATTGGCTATAGCAAATACTGTATAAGTCTCTTTAAATAAGTATCCAAGTGAATAAGATTGGGCAAACATCTTTATGGATAAGTAACTTTTCTCTCTTTATACTTACAAAACACACAAGGCATTACTTGGAAATATGAATGATCCTCTGCATAAGACCTACTTTGGATTCCAATTCAGTTTAAAACGTGTTTATAATATAACTCTTGACATCTTCTCCTGTAGTTATTATGTTGTTGTGGATAGTTTCCCTAGCAGAGAAACCTATTGGCTCCAGAATCACTTTTCTCTTACACACTTCTACTTTCCTTGCCTGCTTGATGAGCATATCGCTACTCTGCTGGAGTGGAAGTAAATTCTTGGCAGTATTGAATGGTCTGGTGAAAGAGATTTTGGGGTTAATTCGTTGGAACCACTGCAAAGGTGTTGCCTATTTACCTGTAATGAATGCATGAGTTTTGAGAGGAGACATGGAAAGGTCTTAGGTGAAATTTGCAGAAAACTTCTATTTAGGGTATATGTAATGAGCAAGAAAAGAGGAAAGGTAACCCAGAGGTACACTGTTTCCTGGGAAACAAAGCAAGCATGTAAATGTAGAAAATGTAAACCACCTCACAAATGTAGGCAATATTAGGAAGGGTACTGGTCGTCTGACTCTTGAATTCATATGATAGTATGAAATTGATATGGAGTCAGGGGAGAGTTTGAAGTAGAGAGGATGTAAAGTTGTGATGTTTGTGAGGCAACATGTACTTACCTTACTCTGTGAATAAAGATCTCTTGCGGTTTGATGTGGAATTGGAGAAGTAATCTGGAGAAGACAAGAGTTCTTCATCTCTCCTTTGTATCATCTGAACCTAGTCCTATAAAATATTCTGTTTATGGCACCATCCTGGTCCACTTAGAAATGTGAGGTTTCATTGGTAGGGTCATAAAATCCTGAAATTGGACAGCTCCTCTAATGGAGCTGTCTTTTCATTTATCCAGTGAACATGTGCTAAGGCTCTACTTGTGCTAGGATTACTTCACAGATGTGAAAAGTTCATCACAAAAGTGACTTCATAAACCCAATTATCATTACTGATATCTACAAATCAATATAATGATCTATGAGTCCATATAACTGAAATTTTAGGAAATTTGTATTTACTGCATTTAAGTGATAAAAAAATGCTACATACTGAACATGAGTAGAAAGGACCTGTGTAAAGAAGGGGTCAAAGCCAAACGCATTGCCATTGAGTGGATTCCAACTCATAACAAACCTACTGGACAGGGTAGAACTGCCCTTCTGAGTTTCTGAGGATGTAATTATTTATGGGAGTGGGGGAAAAAAGGAGTGGTTGGTGGATTTGAACTGCTTAGCAAGGCATAATCACTAATTGAGAAAGAGATTTGTGAAGGTCAAGATATCTGCAGCATAGTGAAGTCAAGGCAAGGAATCTATCAGAAAAAAATGTCCTCTTAAAATTTTGTCTCATCATTCCGTGGGGTCTGAGATCTTTCTCTTGCCTCACAAAACCAAAGCATTGACAGACAGGCTATCTTTGCCTATTGTCAACAATAAAGAGACAAGGTCAAAGCTGATTCCTAGCTCAATGTCTTATAAATATTAGACTTTAGGTATTTTTGTTTTGTTTGTTTCAATATAACAACAAATGAATAAATCAAGAAGGGAAATAAATTAGTTAGCCGAACATGTTTCTCTACATTTCTGCACCAGGAATTTTAAAAAGTGGAAAATACAGTTTATAGGTCAGATGCTGGACTCAGGACTTAATCATGAGCTTACAGACCTGCCTTCTTCCCTCTTATCCAAGGTCCCTCCTTTCCCTGATTTCCTGTTCTCGGGTTCCTCTCCTCTAGAACCATCTTAAAAGCGGGTCCAACAAACATATCTATCTTGTTCTCAGAGTCACAGAGGGAGAGTCCTCACTCTGCAAATCTGCTAATGGCACCAAGGGGCCTCCAAGCCAGAAGAGTCACCAAATACTATGAATAACAGAGGGGCATTGTTGAGCTTCATGGAAAATGCTCAGAATGAATTAACAACATGGAGCTGAAAATTTAGAAACATTTTATGCCTTACTTGTCATTGCTCAGGAAAAATTTTATTGAGTTCAATTGCTTTTTCTGCCACTATTGGACTCTAATGTTAAGTAGACATATGCAGAATAAACCATTCAACATTTTTTAGATGGTCAGTCTTAGGGCATTACATATTTCAGGGAAACATCAGATGCCTGAAGGCCAGATTAACCCAGATGTACCAAAGATTGAGTATTTTGTCCGGAGGCCAGCATAGAGTAGAGGAAACCAGGTCCATACTGTGTATATGTGCTTAGAGAAGGGAGTGGTAAACTATAGACACTATAGAAGCAGAGAAGCAGAGTAGTGTGAGGCCTTGACATATTTTTCTCAATCCTTCCACACTCTCCATTAGTCTTTAAAACAGGTGCAGCCCTTACCTCAGATGGGGAGCGACATCAAACACACCGATGGCTATGGGGTTCATACGAGGGAAGACGATGTTCAAGAACAGGGAGAAAGAAGAGGTCGTTCCTCTGGCTCAGTGCATGTGTTCTTCTTCCTGAGATTGGAAGTCAACGATTCCTCCCTTTTACTAGCACTTCAAGTCCTCTCAGGGGATGAAAGTGGATGCAAACAGGCTGCGCAGAGAACCTAGGGATCCAACAGAAGCAATGAGCTGTCTTTCTCCTACCCCGTTTCATTCAGTTCTGCTTGTTTGGGGGTTTGTTTTTTAGACAGGCCTCACAGCCTCGTTGTATTGGTTCCAACTGAGTTCTTTAATTCAGTTGCTCAAATTTTCGTATACTCATCTTTCTATCCTGCTTGGCATCCATGATTAAAGCTGATGACAGAAGGAATTGAGGGGAAGAACTAAGGAAGAGCCACTCAACCGAGACCCTGGAATTCCCGGTCACTTTGGGATAGCAGTGAGTCAGGACCGAGTCCTGGGGGATGATTCATCGTTTTCTATCCTCAGCTGAAGTGACCTTCCCTGAAAATGCTGCTTTAAGAACAGGATTTTAATGAGTCCCCTGGGCATATTCCCTGGCCTGCCACTCCTGCAAACTTCACCCACTAAATGAGATCTGAGCCCTTAGGACTTGCTTTGCCCAGCATGCACTTGCTGAGTCTGTTTCTAAAGCACTAACAAGATACAAAATGACCTAAGAAGAAGGGCCTCTGGCTGACCCTCCATCCAAATTATAAACTATAGCTCATAGATTCCATAAAGGCTGCCACCCCTTCTCCTTTGGGTGTCTACTCTGAGATACTACAAATTAGAAGGAATTAATTTGGAAGTCTGGGCCCCAGGTTTTTGTAAATATCACGTAGGTCTTCCATCATTGACCTTGATCTGGCATACAATGACTGATTGGATGGATCTTCCTATAATTTTTAGTTGAGGATGTTCCAGCATCTGCCTCCATCCATGCTCTAGTCTTTAGGCCATTCTCATCTCTCAACCAATCTTTTATTTGCCATATTCTTCAGTTTCCCCTTATACAATGATTTTTCCCAGCAAATGGGGAAATATACTGAGGAGCTATCATATTGTTTTGCTTCCAACATTTAAAAGAAAATTAAGAATATCAATTTTTTAAAATAAAAAAGCAAAAGAACATGTTTGATGTAGCTGGTTTTATTGAATTGTGCAACTGATAAATGTTCAACTGGCAAATATTATGTTGTTTGTATTTTTTACAATACAAACTATATACCCAAGAAATTTCTTACACAAATCCAATAGAAAGAATGCTGTTATCAGGTGCTGTTGAGTTTGGTACCACGCATAGCAGCCCTACGTATGACTGCAGTATATATATTGTTGCTATGGTTGTGCCCAATCTACCTTATTGAGGGCCTAACTCTTTTACACTGATCCTTATCTTTGCTAAGCATGATATCTTTCTCCAGAGACTAGTCCTTTCTGATAACATGTCCAAAGTACATGAGGCAAAGTCTTACCAGCTTCAATTCTGAGGAGCATTCTTATTATACATAGGCCAACGGAGATCTGTTTGTTCTGGTGGAAGTCCAGTATATGTCCTATATTCTTCATCAGCACCACAACTCAAATGTGTCAGTCCTTCTCTGGATTTCCTTATTCATTGTCAAACTTTTGCATGCCTATGAGCAGATTGAAAATTCCATGGCACCTTCTTGCTGAAAGTGACATCTTTGTTCTTTCACACTTTATAGACTTGCCCAATATGTAGCAGATTTGCCCTATGCAATAAGATATTGGATTTCTTGACTGCTGCTTCTAGAACTTTCACTCTGGACACAGGCAAAAAGAAATATTTGACAGCTTCAATCTTTTCTGTACTTAACATGATGTTGTTTATGGGTCCACGTGTGAGAATTTGGGTTATTGTTGTTTTTAAAGCTGTCACTAACTCGTCCATACTAAAAGTTTCAGCCTTTGACCTTCACCAGTGAGTGATTCCAGTCTACTTCACTTTCAGCAAGCAAGGTGGTATCATCTGTGCATCAGAGGTTGCTGATGAGCCTTCGTCCAATTCTGATGCTGCATCCATCTTAATGTAGTCCATACAGTTCGTGGGTTATTCAGTAATCATACCAATTGTATAAGTGTGGTACAACTTAATTAGGACAGAGCCCTGACACACCTTCCTAACTTTAAGTCATGCAGTATTCCCTTGTTATATTTGAACAACCGCATCTTGGCCTCTACAGGTTCTGCATGAGCCCAATGAAGTATTCTAGAATTATCATTATTCACATTATCCATAGCTTGCTATGATCCGCACAGCCTAATGTTTTCACGTAGTCAATAAAGCACAAGTAAACAACTTTCAGATATTCTGCATTCAGGCAAGACTCATCAGGCATCAGCAATGGTATGCTTCATTCTGATTCTGGCTTCAATTTCCTCTTCTGATTCTGGCTTGAGTATTTGTCAAATCCTTACCAGTTACACATTGGGCTGCAATCTGGCTGGTTGACAGATCAAAACTACCCGCAGCTCTGTGGGAGAAACACTGGGCTTTTTACTCTTTCTAAACCATTACAGTCTTCGAAAGCCACAGGGTGTCACTGTGCATCAGCATTGACTCGATGGCTGTGTTATGTACAACTGCAACCTTTAAAAAATAATTTCAGAAAATATGTATTTGCATATTAAATTAATGTTTTCATAAATTCACATTTCTTTGGACTGGGTATAAATTTGCATTTCTTCTAGTTGGCTGTCTTGCACATTTCTTGGCATAGGCAATGAACACTTCTAGTACTGCATCCATTTGTTGTACCGTTTCAATTAGTATTCCGTCAATCCCTGGAGCCTTTTTTATCACCTGCTTCTATGAAGTTTGGATTCTTTCCTTCCGTTCCATCGGTGCGTCTTCATATGCCACCGCTTTCAATGGATAAACATCAGCCAGTTCTTTCTGGTACAATGACTTCATGTATGCATTCTACCATCTTGTTTTGTCTTCAACAGTTTTATTGCCACATAATTTACATATCATAGAATTGAGGAGTTCAATCGTTCAAACATTTCAAGGGGGAATTGTACAATCACCTCCACATCGATCCTAGAGAATCCCCTCCCCACCTAGCTGATTCATGCCCCAAATGGGCTGTACTGTCACATCTTTTGATGTTCCTGCATCCTTTGATGTTTTGTTCATGGAATCCTTCAATATCACAACTCACGGTTTGATTTTTTTTCCAGTTCTTTCCGTTTGAGAAACGCTGAGTGTGTTTCTCCATTTTGGTTTCTCACTCCAGGTGCTTTCCCATATCTTTATAATGCTGTGCCTCCCGAAATGGCCTGTCCAAATCCTTCCATCATCAGTTCTTCCACGTGCTTTGTCTTCTCAACAGTCAAGAGGAAATTTCAGAACCTCGGCTGACATTAATTTTAATCTTTTCTTTCTTGTCTTTTTAATGACCCTTTGTCTTCTTGATATATGATGTCCTTGACATCATTCCACAACTGTTCCTTCTTCAATCATTAGTGTTCAATGTGCAAAATCGATTTTGAAATTATCTCTAAGGTTGGATAGAGTCAAAATTATATTTTAGCTCTCATGGGTTTGTTTTTAATATTTTTCAGCTTCAGCCTGAACTTGCGTATGAGTAATTGATGATCTGTTTCACATTTGGCTCCTGACCTTGTTTTGTATGATGATATTGAGCTTCTCCATTGCCTCTTTCCATCAACATAGTCTTTTTTCTTTCCCCATGTATTCCATCTGGTAAAGTCCATGTGTAGAGTCACCATTTATGTTGTTGAAAAAGGTATATGTAATGAAGAAGTCATTGGCCTTACAAAATTCTATCCTATGATCTCCAGTTCATTTCTATTATTAAGGTCTTATTTTCCAACTACTGATCCTTCCTCTTTTTCTCCAACTTTTTCATTCTGATTGCCAGTAATGATTAATGCATTCTGATCACCTGTTTGATCTATTTCAGACTGCAGAAGTTGGTAGAATTCTTCTCTTTCCTCATCATTGGTTTAGTGGTTGGTGCATAAATTTGAATATAGCTGTACTAATTCATCTTTTTTGTGGGCCTATGGGTATTGTCCTATTACAAACAGTATTGTATTTCAAAAGTTCTGGAAATACCCCTTCTGATGATGAATGTGATGTAATTCCTCTTGAATTTGTCTTTCTGGAATAATAAACAATGTGATTATCTAGTTCAAAACAGCCAATATAGTAAATTTTAACAAACTACTATTTTAGCTAGGATATTAATATATGTGTTCTGTTTGATTTTGAAGACTCTCTATTTTCCCAGGTTCATATATTGTACATTTCATGTTCCAAAGATGCACAAAGCCATTTGTTTTCATTTTGAGTCATGCTCCATTAGAAAATGAATGTCTCCCAAACTTTGCTCTAACCATGCCATTAAGATCAACTCTACTTATATTCATAAGGTTTTCAGTGATCCACTCTTTCACTGTAGTCCACCTGTTCTTCCCAATCTGTCTGTAATAAAGTGTGACCTTGTTTTTCTTATTATAAGAGGAATGTATCCAAGATAAAAAAATTTCTGTGTAAAATGGAAGAGCAGTCCTATGTAAGCCAAACTAAACTATTCTTTATGCCTAAGATTCTTCATAAAGCTATAATCAAAAGAAATAGACTAGAGAAATATGAAACAATGTGAATGACTCAGCAATCTATTATTAAGTGAAGAGAATTCCTAAGGGTTATATATTACTACAAACCCTTTAGGGCACATATATTCTCAAAAACAAATTTGAAAATGTGCACATATATCATCAGATAAACAAAAATGAGGTAAACAGAGGTAACTTTCAAATAGTTACCCAAATGAAAGGAGCTAGGAAAATAGACTGGGGGCGCTCATGTAGTTGGATGGAGGATATTATCAGTATCCTCATGCCATAATGAATACTAGATTAGGCTTCTAACCACAGTCAGAAGTTCAAACCCACCAGATGCTCCATGAGAGAAAAACTGAGGCTTTTTCTCCTGTAAAGATTTACAGCCTCATGCATCCACAGGAGCAGATATACGCTGTTTCCAAGGGTCCATGTGAGTCCGAATCAACTGGAAGGCAGTAGATTGGAGGGCTATTTTCAGTTTTTGTTAGGGGTGTCGGATTTATCATGACAGTGATCTCTTACACAACGGTCTTCCCATCATGCTTTCTGCTTCGTAGAGAAGATAAAGGTAACGAGTGTTTAGCATCTGCAGATGTGTGCTTTCTTCACCCCTGCATTCTGCTATTTAGAAAATATCTTTACTACTTGGCCATTTATTTGAGAAAAATAAATGTGCTTTCCCCATTTAGAGTTGACTTTCCAATTATGAATGAGATTCTAACTTTCTCATCTTTGCTTGTTCTTTGTTTCTTTACTTATATCTTTAGGTCTTTCGGGTCCTCTGATTTCGCTTTCAAATACATTCAATAGTTCCTGTTCATAGATAATAATTCCTCAATTCTCTGTGATTTTTCAGAAGATTTTACTAAATCTTTCCCTTTTCTCCCAATGAATTTCTTGAAAACATTTATAATCACTGAGACTATGTATACTTTGAATTTCTTACTCTTTATATGTTAAGGTAAAACTTCTTACCTGCTAGATCATGAAACCTAAGAATCACAGTAGCATTAAGAAATATGAAGGTAAATCAGAAAGTTTCTACAAAATAATAGAAAAAGCTTTATTAAACAAAAACATCAAGCATGAAATGATTGTTTTTCAGCCTACCTTCCGTCTAGTTCTGTACACTTCTGAAGGTGGTGTAATCATCTCTCTCTATTCTTTCCCTGAATAATTCCTCACACTTCAACTTATACCACATCAAAATATAGTTTTGGCATCCTCAAAGCACTCAAATCATATTTATTTTAAAGGTATTTTAGTTTTAGGAACCAAAATTTCAGGGCTTAGGAGTATATGGGGTATAATTTCTCAATGAAATTATTATAGGACAGTCGTGCCACCCTCCAAGAGTGTGTAGATGATGCATTGTCAAGATGGAAAAAAGTTCTCTGTGAAAATTCCTTGGGACTTTTTTCACCAATGCATTTTCAAGTAAAAAACGAAACAATAACAAAACTCTTCTATCACGATTACTCAAATGTATCAAGATAGTCCTTGTGGCTGTTCCATAATCTTTCAACTTGTGAAGGGGTGGTATCTACCCTGTCAGTCAGGTAATAGCCAATGAGGCCTCTGTGTGGGCATGACCTTCTCCTGAGGATTCTGGGAACTCCTGTTTTCCTCCCTGGAGACAGGACACACACTTTGCTTGTCTTCCGGCTAACAAGCCACATGGAGATCCCTGATGGAACCAGAGCTCTGGAGCTGGAGGAGCCACATAGAGACCCATGCCAGTGCTGAGATGCGTCCACCACCACTGCATCCACAAGACTTTCCACCCATTGGCCTGTGATCTTCCTGAAATGAGAATCATTGCATGTGTTGCATGAGTCTGAAGAGGAAATTATAGACTGGTATCGGAAATATGGGCTAATACCAAATTGATGGTCTTGATATGGACTTAGTTGGGATGTTTCCTTAATATACAATTACTTTTTTATATTAAGTTCTCTATTACACACATATGAGTATGTATGATTTTTTTCTCTAGTCAACCCAGTTTAACACATTATGGTACCTTGGGAGGGGGCATTAGAGAAATAAATCATTAAGATGGAGAACAGATGCTGGTTTGACATCTGCCTCATGGTAGTTTTCTTTTTCGGATAGCCAGAAGTCCGGTATGGCCATGCAGTTTACTGGAAAGCATATGAAAACTTAGTTTTGATTCTTTACTTTGGCTGGTGTCTTTAGTTATTCCTGTTTGAAATGGTGAAAATGAATGTGATTAGTGTATATTTTTAAATCACTGGGTGAAATTGCCACTTGAATTTCTCAGAGACCATTGTGTTTAATGAAAATAACTGACAGAAGGTCAAAATGGCTGACAGAAAGCCTGGCTCTGGCTTGATTCAGTCAGAGGTCCAAGGCCCTATTTTGTATCAATGGAATAATTTAGATAAGGATTAATATAAGTTAGGTAAGGATTGAACTGAACTGTTTTAAGAATTGAGTTTAGGATTTTATTCTACTTTGTTTATACTGATTTCCTATGCTTATTATTGTTGATATAATGATTGATAGACATGATTATTGGAAAGTAGACAAACTCTAAAAATAGTTTGTAAGACTACTTACCTTCAGCCATTAAATTGGAATTTAAATAGGTTAGGGCACAACTGCAAAGAAGGCTCTAGAAGAATAAGCCCCACCCAGTGTCCTGAGTGCTCAGGACATTCGAAGATGAAGATATTTACTTGCCTAGGGGGCTGTTGACAGATTGAAGAAAAAATGAACTCTTTGAATTTTGAACTATTAGTTTATGCCCAGATCTGGAAAAATCTGGAGCCCTGAATAAACTCCTCTCTAGAAATGAATTTTACAGAGCCTGTGGGTAGGCTGAACACTAGGTGATTACTTGGATCCATTTGTTGAGTGGAAGTGGGAGAAACACAGCAATAAAGAGATGGGTTGAATCTGGCCACTGACACCCATGGACCTGGCTCACAGGGACTAGAGGAGAAGAAGAGAGTGTGTTGACGGGTCTGAAGTTCATGACATAGCACCAGGGGCCTAGGGTTGTTAAGAATTTGTGATGGGACACATGGTCAAAAGGCAAGGCAGGCAGTAAGCATCCTGGTTAGGCTAAGTGAGTAAGCCCATATTGAGTTGACCAGAACATGACCATTTGAAGAGATTTTTGAGCCTGTGAAATGATGCATATTGCTGCTGACTTTATGGATGGCCTGTTTGTATTTGACTTTGCTTATGGGTGCAGACTTCACAAAATTCTAACTGGAATGAAGATTCTTCACATCGAATATTAGCATTGTCTCCTCAGAGCACTAGGTTGATATAAGTGAGCATATAGAAATTGGATACCCAAAATGGGGGGACAAAGGCATGAAGTGGCTGGCTTACAAACTTTCATAGGTGGGGGAATATATTCATAATATTATGTTATAGGTGTTCACTTAACTGAAATTGTTAAGCATCGGACATTGTTCTTTTTACTTACAGAATATTATTTTTAAATAAGGATGGCACATATTGAATTGTATGCTTTTTAGTTTTATCCTGTTAGGTACAGATATGGTTTTATTATTGTTTTGTTAAAAGGTATGTATAGCCAAGAGAGTTGTCTAAAAGTGTCAAATTGACCAGGAATCATCTGTGGCAGTTCCATAATCTGTCAATTTGCAAAGGGTGGAGTCTATCTATCAATCAGTTAATAGTCACTGAGGCCTCTGTGTTGGCATGTCCTTCTCCAGAGGATTCTGGGAACTCCTGTTTTCCTCCCTAGAGACAGGACACACACTCTGCTTGTCTTTCTCCTGACAAGCCACATGGAGACCCCTGATGGAACCAGAGCCCTGGAGCTGGAGGAGCCATATGGAGACACACGCCCCTGCTGAGATGCTTCCATCCCCACTGCATTCACAAGACTTTCCAAACACTGGCCTGTGATCTTCCTGAATTTGGCGTCATTACATGGGTTGCATGAGTCTGAAGAGGAAATTATAGACTGATATCAGATATATGGGTTAATATCAGATTTTTGGACTTGTCTGGGATGGGATTTTTCTTAATATACAATTACTTTGTTACATTGCGTTCTCTGTTACACACATATGAGTGTCTGTGATTTGTTTCTCTAGTCAACTGGACTAACACATTCCCAAAAGTAGTCACCGCAACATTTGAAGCAGATTTCTCTGCATTGAACCTAACCAACCCAGCATTGTTTTGTTTGGAGCTTTTCTAAAGACACCTCTAAGACTAAGGAAAGTAGATTACTGAGAGAACATGTCTGAGACCATCCACTGACCACAGAGACATGTGTAAGCACATTTTGTTTTAAAGAAACATGTGCATGTATGAACTATAATTCTAGTAGCAATGCTTTTTAACTCACCCTAGTATTTCTTACTCATGTAACCACTCAATGTAGAGGTTCTTGTTTGAGAGCTGACCTTGACCATTATTCTCCACAGGATGCCAAGATTTTTCCATCTTGTCAAGTTACCATCTGAAGGTGGTAATACTCTATCTCTCTACCCTTTCCCTGAAGATTCTTCACACTTCAATTTATACCACATCAAAATGGCCATCTTCAACAGGTGATTCTCAAATTGACCACAAATGTCACCTTCATGTGGGTAGCCCGCAAGGATAAAGGTCCAAAGGTATTTAGCTTGTGTCTATTGTACAGCTGAAAAATGAACATGGTACACTTCACTTCTGGGGTTTTTTTGGAGCCTTGACAGTTAATGTAAATTTTTCTTCAGTTTAATTTCTTTTTTTCAAAACCTATTTGATATCTTTTATCTCTATCTCCAATTTTCCCATTTGTAATGGAAATATGTACCTTGTGCCCCTTTCACCATTATGCTTGTGAAACAATTAATTGATATTCTAGAGTTCACAGATGATTGGGAATTTTATCCCAGATTTTCTACTTTTTAAAATGTGAGACTTTTGGCATAATATGATAAGGTAAATTTGTTTTGCAAGTGTCAAGAATATCAAATGTTCAGAGCCAACTGTTAGGGGTTGAATTACGTCTCCCAAAAATATACATCAACTTGGCTTGGTATTTTGAAATTATCCTTCATGCTGTGACATGATGTAACACTATTCTATATGCTGTAAATCCTAACCTCTCTGATCTTAATGAAGTCGGAGACAATTGACAGGATTAGATTGTATATTCAGTCACTCTCTTTTGAGATAAAGCAAGAACCTGACTACCACCAAGATAGAAGAGCATTAGAATGTTTCCTTTGGACCAAGGGTCGCTAGGTTGATAACCTCCTAGGCCCAGAGGAAGGTTGATGTCCCTACATATAGAAGTCTTCAAGGGACACTGGTCCCACAGCTGTTGAAAAGGAACAAGGACCTTTCTGCAGAGCCAAAGACTTCCCTTAAATCTAAAGCCAGTGCTCTTCAACTCCCTGGAGAATGGCACCTGGCTCCTCTAAAACAACACAACGCAAACAGCCATCAGCCCCAATGACCTCAATGAAAAACAGGAGAAACAAAAGGCAATGGCAGAAAATTTGCTGAACATAATGACATGCATAGAAGAAGCAGACATTGACCTGCCATAGAAAGAAATTTTCAGAATGCTGCTTGGAGGCATACAGGCTATGAAGGAAACAATACAGAAAAAGGATAAAATGATAGAGGAGATAAAGTCAATACATCAAAGGGAAAAGTAAGAGCTTAGGGATGGGATAACAAAAAACCAGTAGCAGACACATAGACCTCAAGAATGAACTGCAGGAAGTAGAGAACTACACCAGTGACTTGGAGGACAGCCAAGCATCCCTTAACAAACACGAACAAAAATCTAATAAGATCATCAGAGAAGCTAAGGAAAACCGAAGAGCTATGTATGATGCTAAGAAGAGGAACAACATTAGAATTATTGGATTACTGGAGAAAGACACAACAAAGTCATCTGCAACAATAATGAGAGAATTCTTGGAGGAAAACTTCCCCAGCTTAATGAATGTAAGCCAGGCAACCAATCGGGAGGCTGAAAGAACACCAGCTAGACTGAATCCCAAGAAGAAGTCACCAAGGCACATAATAGTTAAACTATCCAACGATGAGGAAAAGGAGAAAATCATGAGAGCAGCTAGGGAAAAACAAGCAATCATATATAAAGGTTACCAAATAAGAATATGCTCAGACCTATCAGCAAAAACTATGAAGAAGAGTAGAGAGTGGAGTAACATATTCAAAAAAATTAAGGAAAACAATGAAAAACCAAGAATACTCTACCGAGTCAAATTATTGATCAAGATAGATGGAGAAGTAAGAGTCTTCCCAGACAAGGAAAAACTCAAAGAATGCATTAGAAAAAACCCAGCCCTACAAAAGATCCTTGCTGACCCAGTATTGGCACAAGAACAACACTCACCAAGCATAAATAAGAGACCACCACATAGAACAACCTCACCCAGAGGGCAACAAAGAGAAAACAGTCCCTAAGATAGCATTGGCTTAAGGATGGAAAGGTGTCAAGAATGATACACACACACGCACAACACACTAATAAGATAGGAAGGTAGGAAAATACACAACACATAGGTATAAGATGACATCACAGAGTCCACAGGTGGAGATAATAACCCTGAATATCAATGGACTGAACTCAGGCATTAAAAGACTGAGGCTAGCAGACTGCCTTAGAAAACACAACCCATCAATCTGCTGCCTACAGGAGACACATCTCAATAATACAGGGAAAAATAGGCTGAGAATCAAAGGCTGGAGAAAGGCATACCAAGAAAACAGCAATTCACAAAAAGCAGGGGTTGCAATCCTAATCTCGGAGTCAGTGGAGAAAAGACTAACACAATCCCACTGACAAAGGGTACCAGACAAAGATGCCCCTTCTCCCCACTCTTATTTAATATCATACTGGAGGTTTTAGTTAATAGCTTAAGGCAAAGAAAAGAAATCAAGAGCATTCATCTGGGGAAGGAAGAGGTGAAACTATCATTATTTTCAGATGATATGATTTTATATATGGAAAATCCAAAAAGCTCCACAAGGGGAGTACTGGAAGCAATAGAGGAGTTTGGCTGAGTGGCAGGATACAAGATCAACAAACAGAAGTCCTTTGGACTGCTATACACGTCGGATAAGACCACAGAAGAGGAGATCAAAAAAGTGGTACCCTTCTCAATAGCCAAACACAAATAGAAATATCTAGGGATATACCTGACTATAAGAACAAAAGATCTATATGAGGAAAACTAGAGAACACTATTATAAGAAACCAAGGATGACCTCAAAAATCAAGAATATCCCATGCTTGTGGATTGGAAGACTCAATGTAGTAAAGATGTCAGATCTGCCTAAGGCACTATATAAGTTTAATGCAATTCCGATACAATTACCCTCATCTTTCTTTAAAGAAATCGAAAAACTGATCACCAAAATCATATGGAGAGGGAAGAACACCAGAATTAGAAGAGAACTCCTCAAGAAGAAGGACACCGTGGGAAGACTTACTTTATCTGACTTTAGCACATACTATACAACCACCGTTGTAAAAACCACATGGTATTGGTACAATGATAGATACTCAAACCAATGGAAAAGAACTGAAAAGTTAGAAATAAAATCATCAGCATACAGACAACTCATCTTTGATAAGGGCCCCAAATATATCCAATGGGAAGCAGATGCCCTCTTTAACAAGTGGTGCTGGAAAAAATGGATATTTACCTGCAGAAAAATGAAGCAATTCCCTTATCTCACTTCCTGCACAAGAATACACTCAAGGTGGATCACAGACCTTGAAATTAAACCCCAAACTATTAGGGCCATCAATGAGGGACCAACCTGAGAACTTTGGCACAGGGAATACATAGGCTATCAGAAACAGGGAAGGACACAAACACAGAGGGGGCACAAATTGACAAATGGGATATACTGAAGATAAAACACCTGTGTATATCAAAAGAATTCACCAGGAGAGTAATAAGAGAGTCCACGGACTGGGAAAACATCTTTAGCAATGACACATCAGACAAAGGCCTTATTACTAAAATCTACAATATTCTGCTAGCTTCCAGAAAAAAAAAAACTAATTGCCCAATGAGGAGGTGGGCAAAGGACTTGAACAGAAGTTTCACAGGGACAGAAATTTGATGGCCAATAAACATATGAGAAAATGTTCCTGATCTTTAGCCATAAGAGAAATGCAAATCAAAACAACAATGAGGTACCACTTAACACCCTCAAAGTTAGCCCAATTCAAAAAATCAGAAAGCAACAAGTGTTGGAGGGACTGTGGGGAGACAGGAATGCTCATCCACTGCTGTCGGACCTGTAAATATGTACAGCCACTATAGAAATTGATCTGGTGATATCTGAAACAGATGGAAATCGAGTTACCATATGCCCCAGCAATCCCCCTACTGGGCATATACCCAGAAGAAGCAAGAAACAAACCAAGGCCAGACATCTGTGCTCCAATGTTCATTGCGGCACCGTTCACAATTGCAAGGAGTTGGAAACAACCCAAATTTCCATCAACCGATGAGTGGATTAAAAAGCTGTGGTACATACATACAATGGAGTACTATGCATCACTAAAAAGCAGTGATGAATGTAGGAAGCACATCGCTTCATGGGAAGAACTGGAGGAAATCATGCTAAGCGAAGTAAGCCAAGCACAAAAGGACAAGTACAACATGAGTCTGCTGAGGTAAGCTTTAAAAAAAGAATGTAAAAGTGTCATAGGGAAAAAGCTACTGTATACAAACATTCCTGGGGTGAGGACCAGGTAGTATGGCAGGGGCCTGAAAAAATCCAGGGCTACATATGGTAGCCAACTAAAAAGGAGGTGGGGAACGGAAAAAAAAAAAAAGAAATAGGTAGCAGGGCCACAGGTCACTAACACACCCACCGGAAGGGTATTGTTTATATCTCCACAGGGAAAGAGGGACCAGACTTCAACCAGTGCTCCAATATGTGAATGCAACATGGTAGGTGTGGAGTAGGGAACCAGTGGAGAGGTCTGAGGGGATGGCCCCAATCCCAACTACGTGGACACCTGCGCCTCCCCCAAGAAGAATTTATTTCAGAGGGCAGAACAGAATCTGCATCTCAGGGAGAGGGACTTTCTGATCAGAGCACATGGGAGCAAATGAAGGGGGAGCAAGAGAGAGTGGGGCACATTCTGGGCTACCAAGGCCGGCCCCACTATGAGACACGACATTCCTCACTGACCCATAGCCCTACAGGGGACAACACTAGAGACACAGTGTGGGAATTCTGCCTGATCTGATCCCACCACACCAAGGCAAAACCCTAAGGGTGTACAACAGAACAGCAAGAGAACAGAGCAACGAAGTCCCCAGTGAATACCAAAAATAGACTTTGGGGTCAGGGCTTGGTGCCCCATCAGACTCGACTGGAAAACACTCCTAAAGGTAAACAAACAGTCCTTGAACTACCTACAAGCTTTTCTTTTTTGTTGGGTTTTGTGTCATTGGTTTATTGTTGTTGTTTTGTTTTGTTTTATTTTTGTTGCTTGGTTTTGCTCTGTCTTGTTTTTGTGCATGCTATTATCTCCGCAGGTCTGTATAAATAAGACAGGCTGGATGAACAATCTGGAGGAGAAAACAACAGGACTGACAGTTCTGGGGGGACATGGGAGAGGAGGAGGTGTGGGGAAAGGTAGTGGTGTTAATAAACCAGAGACAAAGGAACAACAAGTGATCCAAATCAGTGGTGAGGAGGGTGTAGGAGGCCTGGTAGGGCATGATCAAGGGTAATGTAACCAAGAAGAATTACTGAACCCCAAATGTAGAGTGAGCATGATGGTGGGACAAGAGGAAAGTCAAAGGAAATAGAAAGAGCTAGGAGGCAAAGGGCATTTATAGAGGTCAAAATAAAGGCATGTACATATGTAAATATACTTATATACAACGATGGGGAAATACACCTATGTACATATATTTATAGGTTTAGTATTAAGGTAGCAGATTGACATGGGCCTCTACTCAAGTAATCCCTCAATGCAAGAATGTTTTGTTCTATTAAACTGGCATTCTATGGTGCTCACCTTCCTGATGCTATCATGAAAGAAAAAGTGGGTGCATAAGCAAATGTGGTGAAGAAAGCTGATGGTGCCTGGCTATCAAAAGATATAGTGTCTGGGGACTTAAAGGCTTGAAGGTAAACAAGCGGCCATCCAGCTCAGAAGCAACAAAGCCCACATGGAAGAAGCACACCAGCCTGCATGATCACGAGGTGTCGAAGGGATCAGTTATCAGGCATCAAAGAACAAAAAATCATATCCTTGTGTGCTCATCTCCCTGGTACAATAGCTGAAGAAAAATGGTTGCATAAGCAAATGTGGCGAAGGAAGCTGATGGTGCCTGGCTATCAAAAGATATAGCATCTGGGGTCTTAAAGGCTTAAAGGTAAACAAGCAGCCATCTAGTACAGAAGCAACAAAGCCCACATGGAAGAAGCACATCAGCCTGTGCAATCATGAGGTGTGGAAGGGATCAAGTATCAGGTATCATCAGAACAAAACATCATATCATTGTGAATGGGGGGCGGCGGGAATGCGGAGTGGAGACCCAAAGCCCATCGGTAGGCAATTGGACATCCCTTTACAGAAGGGTCTCGGGGAGGAGATGAGCCAGTCAGGGTGCAATGTAACAACGATGAAACATACAACTTTCCTCTAGTTCCTAAATGCTTCCTCCCTGCCCCCACCCCCACCCCCCGCCCCACTATCATAATCCCAATTCTACCTTACAAATCTGCTGGACCGGAGGATGTACACTGGTACAGATAAGAACTGGAAACTAAAGGAATCCAGGGCGGATGATCCCTTCATGGCCAGTGGTGAGAGTGGCGGTACCAGGAGGGTGGAGGGAGGGTGGTTTGGATAGGGGAAAACAATGACAAAGATCTGCATATGGCCTCTCCCCTGGAGACTGATGGCAGAAGAGTGGGTGCGGGGAGGCTTCAGAAAGTGCAAGATATGACAAAGTAATAACTTATAAATTGTCAAGGGTTCATGAGGGAGTGGGGAGCATGGAGGGAGGGGAAAATGAGGAGCTGATTCCAGAGGCTTGGGTGGAAGGCCAGCGTTGGTGTATGTGTGGATTGTGATGAGAGTTGTGTGAGCCCCTAATAAAATGATTAAAAAAAAAAAAAAAGATGGTGAGCAGCCATCTAAGATGTGACTACTGATATCTCCTTTACTGGAGCAAAGAAGAATTTAAAAAAATCAAAAACTCATGGAAGCAATTAATTCAAAAGATTATTGGATGGAGTCAGATGTGCCCCGAATGATAGTCAGACTATTCCAGGCAAAGGGATTAGGAAATGCAAAGGATGAGATGTTCAGATCAGCTGTTTATTTTTGAGGAGGAGAAAGCCTTTGAGGTTGAGTTTAATTGCTGTGGGGAAGAAGGTTTTATGCACGCTCAGAGTTTAGACTAAGTAAAGTTAATGGAATATTGTTATGAGTTTTAATTTTCTTCCAAGTGTCATTGGGGGACCTTTTTTGGTCATAAAACAGGAGGATGAAATTATTTGAGTTATTTTTGGGGGGTGGCATAAAGCAGGCAAGCATTTTATTTAACAGTTTGAAATACATTAGTTAGTCTTTCTTTAACAGTTTTATTAGCATATAATTCTCATATCAATCAACTCAATAGTTCAATCACATCAAGAAAAATTGTAAACAAATCAGTTTTAGAACATTTGCACTGATAGTTATTAGCTCCACATTTCTCCACAGGTTATCCTTCCATACCCCCAAGGAACCAGTTACTGTCTCCGTAGAGTTTCCTATTCTGGATTTCATATTCAGAAAAGCAGTAAACAAAACAAAAATATCTACAACAAAGTAGAATAGATAAAATCTTCAATGGAAAAGAGAGTACAAAATATTAAAGAACAAATTTAAGTGGCTCAGAAGGGAGATCAAATGATAGGGTGCTAATTTTTAACTTAATTGCATCTGCAACAATCCATTTTCCAATGCATTGTTTAAGTTCTCTTGATGCTATATTGAAATTTTATTTTAAGGATTAGGAAATATTTATAAGATAACGTCCAAATGGATTGTACCAGAATTATATCAGTGAAGAATAAAATGTTGCCGGATTTAGGAAGAAACATTTTAGGAGTAGAGCTATCAAGATGGCTGATGTACTATATAAGACAAACCAAAGAAGTTCAGGATAACATTTAGCTTTTAGCCCTTGGCAGTTGAGTAGATGCTGATGCTACTTAGTGAAATACTTAATAAGGGAGAAGAACAATTGTATTATATGTGACTCAAAAGAGTATAACTTAAGTAGGCACATTTAATGTACTTTGCTTCACACAAACGATTCCCACCCATTGTTCCTATTGCTGTGAAAAATAAATCTTGGCTGCTCCCTCCATCCTTTCTCATTTCCTAATTCCCTTCGGTTTTGAAATGGCTGTTTCTTTCTCCTAGGAATCCTGTCTCCCTAGACTTGGATTTTTCTGATTCTTTGTACTTTTATGGCACCTTTTCTAGAACTTCCTGTCTTTGAAATCATTGTTTATTTTTTCTTTTCACTTATTTAGTTGACCTAAAACTAAGTTTATCATTTTCCCTTTCCAGTTTGTGCATTCTTTTGATTCATGGTACAACCATTCATCTTGTCATCCAGAAGATGACTTCTCAAAGCATTTCTTGCAAAAACACAGCCTGTTTTAAATTCATTGTGAACCATCACATTGCCCTACTGCCACAAATAGCATGTGACCCCATTATACAAGCCATTGAAAAGTCAGCAACAAACCGGTCCATTTTCTTTTCATCCAAATAAGTCTGCTGATTATGAACTTGAATGCTAATAGTACTGTAAGAATGCTGTCAAAATTTCTAATTATTTACTCTTAATTTCTGTACTTAGCATCTGAATAGTAACAAACTGTTCACAGATCAGCCTAGTTTGCATACCACACTTGGAGTAGTGCTAGATCAAAGTATACTGGACTCTCTTTTTCTAATGCTTCTTTGCTTTTAAGTAAACTATATTGAATGAGTATCATATATTTTTATTAATTAATTGTAAAAGTTTTCTTGGTATATATTTCACATATACGATTTAATCTGTCAATCATAATAAGTTTTGTGCAATAATCACCGTACTCACTTTCAAATATTTTCTTTTTTGTCCATATTTTTACTGCAATTTAATTTCATTTTTAATGAAAAATTTTAATTGAACAGTTTTATTGGTATATTGGTTATATTGGCACCAATTGCACAATTCAATAGTTCAATCATCTTAAGACGAGTTGTACAATCATCACCATAGTCAATTTAGAACATTTTCTTTTTTCTTGTGTTCATTGTTATTAGATCCCAATTTCACCCCTACCTCATTTGCCATACTCTCAAAGAAGCATCAATTCTATCATAGATTTCATATTTGGAAAAACGTAAAAAAACAAACTAACAAGAGTAATAATGAAAAAAGAAAAAATAGTCAATTTGGTAAAAAAGCAAAAAATATTTAAAAGTATAACAAATTTCAAATGGGTTAAAAGGGAGATTAAATGACAAAATGCCAACTTTTTGTATTAATTTTTAAAATTAAAACATCCCTTGGAGTTATAATAACAAAATCATTTTTTTCTAAGTCCTGCTTACATGTATCATGACTACCTATAAGGCTAAATAAACATCTATGATCATTTGTTTTTGAACCTTCTATGCACTCTAGTCAGGGTTGTGACTATTACCTAATTACAGTGATGTTTCAAATAACATGGTTTCAGCAGCACATGCTACAAGCACAATGCCAAATTTTAATCTAATTGCTTATGCAATAATCCACTTTCCAATGCACTGTGCATGATAGCAAGTCTATTCAAACCCCTGTTCTGTGGTGACAGGGAATTTACCAGAAGCTTAATCCATGTGGATTTCCCCTTCACTTTTTTTTTAACTGAAACAACTTTAGAATGGGTTAAAAGGGAGATAAAATGACAAGATATTACATTTTAACTTAAGTTCTTCTGCCATAATTGTCTTTACAATGCTCTCTGTCTGATAGCAAGGCTATTCATATCCCTCAACTATGGTCAGAGCTTAATCCATATGGGGACTCTGCAAATGGATTTTGAGCTTCCACTGTCTTCCATAGTCTTCTGCAAACTAGCTGTTTACAATTTAAGCTCTGATATGATTCTCTTCTTTGGATTCAGATTTTATTAATTACAATTCTTGGATCACAGAGACTAGTGTGTTTCTTCCAAATGGACTTAGTTAACACCTCACTTAAGATCGCTTCTTGTTTGAAGACAAGCCTTCAATCTCAAATGCTATTCTTTCTGATAGGCGGGCACCACCTAATTTCTTCACCATACTTCACTATGGCACTCAAATATTTAGTGATCTGTTCATGAGGTGAACGTTATATATATTTTCACATGTATGCCTCCTTCTGTACTTTCTTTTACATCTATCTTAATTCTGTCTTCTATCTCCTCTTAGTTGATTGATATATCTATATCTATATATATAAACTTTCTACTTACTTATTTCTAGTTTTTCCCTGTGGGGAAAAGCACTGTGGCACTAAAACAGTCTGTGTGAATATTTCTATTCACTGGCCTCTACTAGGCACTCAGGGTCTGTGGGACTACTTATGAAAACTTGTAAGAGAATTATTGGCCTGTTATTTACAGTCAGTGTTAGCAAGCAGCTGCAAGTTGTCCATGTTCTCTAATCCTTTTTGGTTATGGTTGTGAGAGTTAAGTTGAGATATTAGAGTCACCACGAAAAGAAAAAACTGGACATCAAAGTCATGTGAGAAGTAAACTTATTGAGTTCAATCAATGAAATAAAATATCTAGTTAATTTGATATGTAGTTTGAATTAGCAAGTCCTAATCAAATCCTGTGTTCCACATCACCATACAAATGCTCCATGAAAATATTTCTAACCTTGACACTTTCATATTTAATACATTTTACTGTGTTCTCATTATTTATATAATACAGTACAAAATATGCTTACACATGACATGATCCATGTGAAGCCTATCTCTCTACACTGCTTTTTAGTCATTCCACATAAAAATTGTCTCCTGTGTATTAAAATATTTGGTTTTTTATGTCTAAGTCCCCCTCCATATGCTGTTTTTATTTTTCTGAGATGTCTTTTCCTCACTCAATTCTGTCTAACCAGACTGTTTGTTATTCAATGAGAACCTTTTCAGTGGTCATTATCAACTTCCTGTGACCAATGCTCAGCAGAGGGAATTAATTTTGTTGTTGTTGTTCAGCTATTCTTCCTAGCAAGATTGGTATTATTCATAGTTGACTATGCTTGTAATTTTCTTATTACCTACCATATTGGAAGACACTATATATTCTCCAATTAAAATCTGTTCAAATACAAAGGAGGCTATAAATTATTAGGAACTATATACAATAATATTAGTATGAAAAGTATAATCAGCCTCTCAGATATTTTAATATAATAAGCTATATATATAGGAATTATTACATGAGGAAATTACAGAGAAGATTACAGTATTTTATGATATAGAAGATTTCTTTGACATTTGTAACTAGAGATTACCTACACAAAACAAATCAAGCAAACTCCCCGCTCATAGTGATCCTATAGGACAGGCGAGACCTCCCCCTTTGGTTTCTGAAACAGTCAGGGGTAGAAGCCTCATGTTTCTCCATGGAGTGGCTGGTGATTTCAAACTGTTGACCCAGAAATTAGTGAACACCACAGATAAGTTATGTGTAACCGAGCAGAACATAAAGCCTTTGAACAATTGTGGAGTTATGATCCATAACTCCTAATCTTTCAAATTATTGTTCTTTAGAATGAAGTTCTGAAAGTGAAAGTATAACCAGTTCATTCTGTTTTGCCAAAGGACAGTTGAATCTTCTGCAGAATATCTAAGCATGATTTCCTGCCACATAATATTTACCCTACATTCTCTCTCTCTCTCTCTCTCTCTCTCTCGCTCGCTCGCTCTCTCTCTGTTTCTTTCTCCTATGTGCTTTTTGTCCTATTTTACTTTTCTTATAGCATATAATCTGCTCTGTTGATGCTTGCTGAAGCCATGCTAATCAATCAAGTCTGTTTAGTAAAGTATCCTTCATTAAATATTACTGATCTTCAATTAACTATTGCCCCTGCCTTTGTTTC
Organism: Echinops telfairi; assembly: GCF_000313985.2. Lineage (NCBI taxonomy): Eukaryota > Metazoa > Chordata > Mammalia > Afrosoricida > Tenrecidae > Echinops > Echinops telfairi. The sequence goes on along the minus strand of NW_022103958.1, from coordinate 45,763,136 downwards.
ATAGTATTTCTTTTTTACCTTAAAATATTCAGGTGGGTTTTTTTTGCTGATAATGAAATCTATTTTTTAAATTTTATTTATTTTTTTATTTTTTAATCACTTTATTAGGGGCTCATACAGCTCTTATCACAATCCATACATGCATCAATTCTGTAAAGCATATTTGTACATTCATTATCCTCATCATTCTCAAAACATTTGCTCTCCACTTAAGCCCCTGACATCAGGTCCTCTTTTTTCCCCTTCCCTCCCCACCTCCCCCTTCCTTAAAAAGGGATCAGTTATCAGGCATCAAAGAACAAAAAATCATATCATTGTGTGCTCACCTCCATGATACAATCACTGAAGACAAATAGGTGCATAAGCAAATTAGGTGAAGAAAGCTGATGGTGCCTGGCTATCAAAAGATATAGCATCTAGAGTCTTAGAAGTTTGAAGGTTAACAAGCGGCCATCTAGCTCAGAAGCAACAATGCCCACATGGAAAAAGCACACCGGCCTGTGTGATCACAAGGTGTCGAAGGGGTCAAGTATCAGGCATCATCAGAACAAAAAATCTTACCATAGCGAATGAGGTGGGGAATGCGGAGTGGAGACCCAAAGCCCATTTGTAGGCCACTAGAGATCTCCTTGCAGAGGTGTCTCGGGGAGGAGACGAGCCAGACAGGGTGCAATGTGGTAATGATGAAAAATACAACTTTCTTCTAGTTCCTAAATGTTTCCTCTGCCCCCCACTATCATGATCCCAATTCTACCTTGCAAGTCTGGCTAGACCAGAGGGTGTACACTGGTATAGATAGGAACTGGAAACACAGGGAATCCAGGGCGGATGATCCCTTCAAGAGCAGTGGTGTGAGTGGCGATACTGTGAGTGTAGAGGGAGAGTGGGTTGGAAAGGGGGAAACAATTACAAGGATCTGCATGTGACCTCTTCCCTGGGGGACGGACAACAGAAAAGTACTTGAAGGGAGACATTGGACAGGGCAAGATATGACAAAATTATAATTTATAAATTATCAAGGGCTCAAAATATTCAGTCTTTACTTAGCTTTTAAAATATTTTTATCTTTATTTGCACTATCATCTTAGTGAGCTTGAAGTTCCTGTAAGGAAGATAGTTTTGCTCACATTGTGAATTGGTGAACAGAGAACCTGCACAGAGGAAGCTTTCAATCAATATTTGTGAAAGAACATAGCTGATGCAATAAAGCAAGAACATAAAAGGATGTGCACTCCTGTTTATATACAATTAAAGTCACAGTGCTTGCAAGTACATAAGAACAATTGCAAAAATCCCCACCTGTGAAGGCAGCTATCTCCCAGCCAACTTCTTGAAAGCCCCTTTAACATCCTTGTTCCTCAGACTGTAGATGATGGGATTCAACATGGAAGTCATAACGGAATAGAACACAGAGATGACCTTATCCTTTTCACTCATTACTTTGGAATTGGGTCGCATGTAGGCAAATATTCCAGAGCCATAGTAGAGAACCACCACAGTAAGATGGGAACCACAGGTGGAGAAGACCTTGAGCCTCCCTTCTCCTGACTTCATCCGCACCACAGTGGAGAGAATGTGCCAGTAGGAGATTAGAATGAGGAAGACAGGAGCGAGGAGGATCACCACACCCATAGAAAAGAGGGCCATTTCAGCCTGATAAGTGTCTGCTGAGGCCAGCTTCAGGAGTGCAGGAGGTTCACAAAAATAATGATTAAGGACATTTGGTCCCCGGTAGGGGAGGCACAGTGTAAATGCACTGTCCACTGAAGACACAAATGCTCCACTGACCCAGGACACTATGGCCAGCTGGACACAAGCCTTCTGAGTCATGATGGTGGAGTAGTGTAGGGGCCTACAGACGGCTACATAGCGGTCATAGGACATCACAGCCAGCAGTGAGCACTCTGTGCACCCTGCCAGTAGGAAGACAACGATCTGGAGGGAGCATCCAGCAAAGGAAATAGCTTTCTTGGTGACAAGGAAATGGACAAGCATCTGAGGAACGATACTTGTAGAGAAACAGAAGTCAGCAAAAGACAAGTTTTTGAGGAAAAAGTACATAGGTGTGTGAAGTCGAGAGTCCGTTTGAATAAGGATAATTATAAGCAGGTTCCCAAACACGGAGAGAAGGTAAATAATCAGGAAAACAAAGAACAAGAAGATCTGGACCTTTGGATCCTGTGAAAGCCCCAGCAAGACGAATTCCGTTACAGAAGTTTGGTTTCCCTTTCCCATTGAGGTACGTTCTTTAAACCTGTCAATACAAAGAGAGCAGATACAGTCGGGATGTTTCACTCACAATGTGTGTCAATAAATACACTGTATGTGCATAATAACTTGTGTAAATAACAAGTATGCCTTATTATATACATAGTGGACCTCAGCTGCTTCCTGTCAGGGCCGTGCACCATTAGGATACATGTTGCTTTCAGCAATTTACAGAGGGTATTTTTCCATCTTCATCCAGTTCTCCAGCATGGGCGTTTGACTAATTTTCATATTAAGGTATTTATATACTTCTAGCGGAATATGTGTTATAGTAGAGGCATTACGTTTGGTTTAATTTCATTGTTTGGCTTTTTTTTTCCTCGAGAAATGCCTTACATTTACCCCCATTGGGGATGTGGAAATTAGGTGTATGGGCTTAGTACCTAAGAACCCCAACAAAAATCTCAAACAATCTTGGTTTCCAATATAAAATTGCCTAATAACTCATTAAAGTCCAGAGTCAATGGCAAATCCAACTATAGTAGAATTTAAAGTACACATAAAGCTTTTTGAAATAAAAAGCTACAGTGTAGTTATTTATTCTTGCATTTTCCCCTCGTAACATTTTTATAAAGACGTCTCAAATAGCAAACACAGCAGTAAGGGAAGAATAGAGGCAGCCACTAACCTTGAACTTCTTAATAGGATAGTAATAGATTGATTATACAGCCTCATGAAACACACAACCTTGGGTCACAGTTCACCTCCACTTGAATTGTGATAAGCAACTCTGACCCATTTTGCACTGCCAACATTCTTCCTTAAGGACCAGATATTTGATATCACGTATACTCTCGGCATTTGGTTCCAGAGCTTTGAAATTATGGCCAAGTAAAAGCACTCAAAAGCAACCTTTAACCAGTGAGGATTATGATTTGATAAGTAGATGTACCAGCTACTTCTTGAAGAAATTCTGTTTGTTGTTAAAAATTGAGCCCTATGGAATTGAACTTCCAGTGTGCACACAGTGGCTTTCGACCTTTTTTCCATACCTATAGGCTGAGGAGCATTTTTGGAATTCCCTCCCCCACATAAACAACCTGTCCATGATATTTTATACCATAGATAGACCTATATGATGTACACTAATCCTTTGTGGGACCATCTATCATTATAAAATCTAAAGCTTGTTTGTTTGTTTGTTTGTTTGTTTGATTCACCGTCTTGCCCCTATTGAGATGACATGGTCCAAAGTCGACTCTTACTTGTCATCTTTCACATTCTTCCTACTTCCTTACTTCCTAGATTCCATTTTCAAATGAATGACCCACCCCTACATTCAATTCTTAGGTTTTGATTTGAGAACCTAGACAAAGACAGTGAGTCGTGTGATTGTCAGCTGCCCTCAGGTCAGCCCCTAACCCATGACCACAGAGCAGGATTTCTCCACGAGATTTCTTGGCTTATCTATTTCTCTAGGTTTTCTACCATCAATGATAGAGCAATTTTCTATTGCGCAATATGTATTTTAATTTGAGGAACTTCTTTTTCTTTCTTATAAATTCACTAAAATGGAAACTGCTAATGATTTGACTCCCATCACTTGAAAGAGATCAGTTTTCAAATAAATATCTGCAGACCGATTCAGTAAACATGTATTTTATACACATATAACCACATAAACAAACTCATATATACTTAGTTATATACTCACACACACTTATACAATCAGGAACAATAAAATATGCATGGATTACAGAAGATTTAATATCTATTAGACTAACCAATGGCTGCCTACAGGATTGGCCAACTAGGAAAATGAGGCATGTTCAGCTATGTTTGGCAATGGGCATGTTTGTTGGAGAAAAGGTTTTTTTATTTTTTCTACCCTGTGCTCCAGAAATTTAAATGATTACAAATTGGATAATTTTCACTAGGCACGGGATGAAAAATGTCAGCTTGGCAAAGAAAATAGAAAGTACTAACTAGTCTTACAGCAACAAAGCCCTTCAAATTGCTAAACTGCTCATATTTTCTAGATACAGACATTTTAAAATGAAAAGATAAGGTTTCCTGGTAATATTAGCTGGCAGGAGATGAAAGAAATAAACAGGGATGAAAAGATAGAATCAGCTAAGGGCAGGGAGTATTGTTGGTATTTGAAGGAGAATTCATTGGTGGGAGGTGATTAGCCTAGAGATTTGGGGGCATCCTGAATGGAGAATATGATGCCTTGCTGGCAACCTGGAACAGGATTTCTGCACTAAGAGGTCTATGAGGGAAGTGTGAAAGGCATGTCAGAGGAGAGACAAGTGGTGCTGTAGAAGAAAGGTCAATTCTCTACAAGTCTTAGAGAACTTAAGAGACAGCCCCTTGGCATACTCTCACCTGATAGGCTATGCTGACACAAACACAGATGGTGGAGTGCTGAGGGGGACCAGAGCTAGGTGCAGGATCATGAGTGAAACCGTGGCAGCCTGAAGATCCAAATCCCACTAGACAATTCTCACAGCATTTTTATCCTAGGAACTCACAACGTTTCTCTATCCTAAACCTATATCAATCAAGGACACAACAAAAATCCTCCAAGGGCCTGAATGGTTTTCTGAAATTAGGTCCTGAGAGTCGACTGTAAACAGGGAATTCCCATGAGTGCTCACTTTGCAAGACATCCTTAAGCCTGTGATATTAAAATTGCAAACACACACTGATACCTCTGTATCTCTGATGATTCAAGCTCCATTAAAAAGAGGCAAAGTATTATTGTTCATAAACAAGAAAAATAATATATAGTTCAAAATCGATGGGTCAATATTTTTACACAATCAGCTCATATTTTCTCTTGCCCTCTTAGTACCTATCTGAACTTTATGAGTAAAAATGCTAAATTCATTAAGAATTTATTTCTTAAGAAAAATTGGATTATGGTATTAGTCATTCTTAGTTCTACTGATTAATGCACATATATTTTAAGGAAAATTGAAATGATATTTCTAACAACTTAATCAATTGCAAACCTTCGGTTGTCCAAAGTCTACAGCAAATCAATTGGGATGGAACTAGTCTATAAATGAAGCATCAGTCATTAAAACAGAACATAGAATATTGTGTGGATTAAAATCAGAAAAGGTGAACATCACGGTTATATATCCTTTATCATACTTATTCAATCTAAACGCTGAGCAAATAATATTATATACTAGACTGTGTGAAGAAGAACACCACATCAGGATTGGCAGAAGACTCATTAACAGCCTGCAATCTACAGATGGCTAGACTTCACTTGATAAAACTCAGAAGACTTAAAGGACTATTGATGAAGATCAAAGACTGAAACTTACAATATGGCTTAGACTCAATGTAAACAACAACAACAACAACAAAAATTCCCAACACCGGACCAATAGATAACATCATGATAAAAGTAAAATAATTGAAGCTGTCAAGGATTTTGTCTTGCTTGGACCCACAATGAGCAATGGGGAAGCAGCAGTCAAGAAATCAAACAACTTCAATCAAAAAAGGAAAATCTACTGCAATAGACCTCTGTAAGTGTTAAGAGCAAGGATGTCATTTTGAGGACTAAACCTGAGCTACACTTGTGAAAGCCAGACAATGAATAAGAAAGACCACAGAAGAAGTGATGCTTTGAATTATAGCATTAACAAAGAATATTAATAGTACCATGCAATTAAAAAAATAATTGTCTTCCTGGAGGAAGTACAACCAGAATGTCCCTTCGAAGTGAGAATGAGAAGACTTTGTCTTATGAACATTTTCTTTTTGCAGTTGTGTTCCATGCAATCAATTCCATAACATGAGAGGTTACAATGAATTAAAACATAAATAGACAAACACATGGTACAATCCAAAACAGGCATTCAAATACGAAGCAAAAGGGAGTGGTCAGTGCACACGCAGTAGCTTGAGATCGGTTGATCTTGGGTAGTGGTTTCAAACGATGAGGGAAAATGACTTTGTTTATCAAATGTACTATGTTCCTATTAGATACCGGAACATCTAATCATCAGTGCATGACCGTGTAAACAAAAGACTCCATGGAGTGTGTAAGTTAAAAAGGTTTCTGTGCATCGAGTCAGTTGTGAAAGATTTCCAGAATCAAGGCCATGCTAGGCTTAGGACCAGGTTCCAACTATCTAAAAATATTTACTGATGCAGGAGGTGTTCCAAATGTGACTATTCTGATTCTTACCATTAAAAAAAATATTTACAGAAAGAGTATAAAAATTGTTGTGAGATTAATGCAAGTTAGCTTCCAGTCTTCAACTCCAGCATTTTGGTTTACATTATTTTTGGCTCCTTCGTATGTTTTTATTTAAAGATTCCCTTTCTTCAACTTTCAGAACAGATGAATTTTTACATTGTAAAAAGTATTTAACCAACACAGACTTAAAGGCAACATTTTGAAATTAATTAAGGTCAATGCATTTCCTACTCTTGGAGTCAGTTTTAGATAAATGAACCTGGTGCTCTTATTGAACGGGAATAGGTGATCAGAAATGCCTATCATTTGACTTTATAATAAGAGAATAGGAAAAATTCACTCAGTAAGCTTGGATTTAGGGTAGAGGCCAATCCCTTGTTGCCTGGCACATGTCAACTACATAAAACGCTGAATGCAATGCCAACTCCCAAACCTCAAAGTATGAGTTCAGGTCCCAAGAGAACAGTGATAGTTCAATAATGTAAAATGTTTATCCAGAGTCTATCAGTATTAAATGAGTACTGCTGAAACAATGCATGGCGAATTTATAGTAACATCTGGAGACACCATCTAATGTACATATAAATAGAACATGTAAGCCTTTAATATTCTCATTGTGTGGCCTTATAAATGTTATGAACAAAAGGACATATGAGCCTCCATTCCACATCCCTTCCTCTCTCTCTAGAAAAGATTAAAAAATTTTGAACCTCCCCTGGTACAATATTAAGTGTCCATATTTCTTTGTCTATATATCAAGAAACCATCTCTTAATTTTTGGATGTTGTCATTTTTCACATGAAACTACAAACACAGAATATTGGCATTCATCATCTAGTCAAACTCTTCACGCATTCTTCCAATAAGTGAAACGTGATTCTCAACATTTTCTGTGTCAATAAAATAGGTGCGGAGGTTATATGTAGATCCTTGTAATCGGTTCCCCCTCTCCACCCCACCCTCCCTCCACCCTTCCGGTATCTATCACCACTCTCACCATTGGTCCTGAAGGGATCATCCGCCCTGGATTCCCTGTGTTTCCAATTCCTATCTGTACCAGTGCACATCCTCTGGTCAAGCCAGCTTTTTAAAGTAGAATTGGGATCATGATAGTGTGGGGTAGGAAGGATTTAAGAACTAGAGGAAAGTTGTATGTTTCATTGTTGCTACCCTGCACCTAGACTGGCTCGTCTCCTCCCAGCGACCCTTCTGTAAGGGGGTGTCCAGTTGCCTACAGATGGGCTTTGGGTGCCCAGTTTGCACTCACGCTCATTTACAATGACCTCCTCACTGGGAGATGGACAACAGAAAAGTGGTTCAAGGGAGACGTCGGACAGTGTAAGATATGACAAAATAATAATAATTTATAACTTATCAAGGATTCATGAGGGAGTGGGGAGAGGGGATGGAGGGGGGAAAATGAGGAGTTGATATCAAAGGCTCAAGTAGAAAGCAAATATTTTGAGAATGAGGATGGCAATACAGGTACAAATGTGCTTGACACAATGGGATGTATGCATGGATTGTGATAAGAGTTGTATGAGCTCGCAATAAAATGATTTAAATAAATAAATAAAAGATCAGAGGATGGAGGGGAAAAAAAAGAATATCCCATAAGCTATACAGAGAAAAAAAATAGGGGTGGAAACAGTAGATTCGATGAAGATCTGACTTTTCCATGCCACACAGGACTTGCAGCCACCATTTAGACTGGTTTAAAAGATAGGGAAGTAGAGGTGTTGCTTGGCCTGAGTCTCGTAACAGTAGAGAAGTAGAAGGGAGGGTGTGGCCATGAGGAGACTAGCTGTCCACTGCAGGGAACCTCCGTTTTCCTTGGTGATGGCACTGGCTGGACTTGTTGCAGCCCAGGTAAAGTGGGAAGAGTTATTTACAGGTGCTGTGGCAGTTGTATTAATTGAGTTAACCTGTGTGGGAGGAGCAGTGCCCGGAGCAGCAGCCCCAGCCCGAGCCTGGTCACCATCGCTCTGCCCATGTCTGCTCTGTCGGTGTGCAGTGCATCTCACCAGGTTCTGGCAGCGTGGAGAATCACTGCTCAGGGCCGGCATAGCAAGGTTTTCTTATATACTTTTGGTATGTTATCAGGAGAGACAGACATTAGAAAAGGATGTCATGCTTGATAAAGTAGAGGGTCAGTGCAAAAGAGGAAATGAATCCTCAACAAAATGGATTACCATAGTGGGTCCGACGATTGGCTCAAAGAGAAGTTACGATGAGGGCAGGGAATGAGGTGTTGTATTCTGTTATACGTGGGGTCACCGAGTTGTAGCCAACTCAAGGGCCCATGACAATAACAGCATAGAGCGCATTGGTGATTTTACTGCATCACTGACACAGATACACTGTTTAATAACTCTCTAGAGCAAGTCACTAAACATGGATCCCATATACATATGAAACATACAAATCAATGACGTCATTCATATAGCCAAACACAAACACATTGAAACCAGGAACAATAAAGTGTAAGTGAAGCATAAAAGATACTATATCTATAGGATCAATTCGTGCCTCCTGGAATGACTAACTAGAAAAATGAGACATATTCACCAAGCCTTTGTAGTAGGAGAAGATTTAAAAGCAAAGCAAAATACAAAATAAAACACCCCCCCAAAAATGTATCTATTTTCAGCTCAAGGAGTTATACAGATTATAAAATGACAAATATTAAACATTCTGACTCAGATCAGAGTATTGATTGCCCATTATAAAAACTAGGGTAGAACAAGTACTGGTCTGACCGTAACAAAGTCTTTCAAATAGCTGTCCTATACATTGGCCAAGTCTCCATGTCACTCTCCAGAGATTTGGAAACACAAATATGAGGTTACTTGATTGTTGGTGGGAGCCCTGGTGGGGCAACGGGTTCTGCGTTAGGCTGCTACCCGCACAGGGAGCAGTGCCAACCTACAGGCTCTCGGCAGGAAGTAGATGAAACTTCCTGCTCTAGTAAAGATTGACACCCTTAGAAATTCAAGGGGCAGTTTACTCTATCTTACAATGTCGCTTTGAGTCAGAATTCACTCCATGGCAGTGCCTTTGGTTTCCCAAGCCTACAGGCAATGAGAAAAATCAAGGGGAATGGAAGGACAGATACGCACAGAGAGTATCTGTTGCAATCATTGTTGTTCGCAGGTGAAGTCAGATGGAAGATTACAAGTCTAGATTTGCGGGCATCTTGTGTGTAGAATCTGATCCCATGCAGGCAATCTAGAGCATGATTTCTTTACCATGAGTTCTGTGAAAGAGAGGTCAAGAAGAAAGTGCTGGAGAAGAAAGGTCAGTTCTGTACAAGTACTGTACATGTTCCTGAAGAGACACACACCACTAAACACTTTCTCTGCTTTCGCTTCATGGGCTAAGATAAGCACAGAGTAGTGAAGTAGTGAGCGGATGTTGGACTAAGCACACAATGATGAAACCTTGGCAGTCCAGTGATCCAAATCTCACTAGACAATGCTTGCTCCATTTTGAACCCTAGGCACTTAAACCAATAGTAACCGTTTCTCTCAAAAATATAAGCTAAATTCTCTAGGGGCCTGAAAGCCAGTTTTCCTGAGAGGAATTTTATTTAAAATGAGGTCCTAAGAGCTAATATAAACAGGGAATTCCCATGAGTTCTCACTTTGTAAGATATTCTGAAGTTGTACATCTATGGGCGCTTGTTTGGAGACAATCCTTTAAGGCCTCTTATACACAAGGCCTCTTACATACAAATACTGTATTAGTCTACTGAGGTAGGAACAAGCAGCAGAATTGGCAAAAGCATAAGCTTATTAGACATCCAGTCTTGTGACTGGGGACCAGACAGCCTGGTCAAGAGAGGGACCAGTGTCCATTAACCAACCACATATCATCCACTCCAGGTAATTATAGTGTAGGTCAATTGGCCAAAAGGTGCCTCAAGACAGCTGGGATCAAATGGTTGGGGAAATTAGAAAGGATGGTGTGTGCTGAGTGTTTGCCATGGGGACCTGGGGTGAGGTTCTCTGGAGAGGGAACTGGCCCAGTCAGAAGGATATGTGAACCTAGGAAAATAGAGAGTCTTCAAAATCAAACAGAATGCATATATTAATATCCTAGGCTAAAATAGTAGTGAGTTAAATTTTACTATATTGGCCATTTTGAACTAGATAATCACATTGTTTATTATGCCAGAAAGGCAAATTCAAGAGGAACTGCATCACATTCATCATCAAAAAGGATATTTCAAGAACTTTTGAAGTACAATACTGTTTGTAATAGGACAATACCCATAAGCCCACAAAAAAGATGAATTAGTACAGCTACATTCAAATTTATGCACCAACCACTAAACCAATGATGAGGAAAGAGAAGAATTCTACCAACTTCTGCAGTCTGAAATAGATCAAACAGGTGATCAGAATGCATTAATCATTACTGGCAATCAGAATGAAAAAGTTGGAGAAAAAGAGGAAGGATCAGTAGTTGGAAAATAAGACCTTAATAATAGAAATGAACTGGAGATCATAGGATAGAATTTTGTAAGGCCAATGACTTCTTCATTACATATACCTTTTTCAACAACATAAATGGTGACTCTACACATGGACTTTACCAGATGGAATACATGGGGAAAGAAAAAAGACTATGTTGATGGAAAGAGGCAATGGAGAAGCTCAATATCATCATACAAAACAAGGTCAGGAGCCAAATGTGAAACAGATCATCAATTACTCATACGCAAGTTCAGGCTGAAGCTGAAAAATATTAAAAACAAACCCATGAGAGCTAAAATATAATTTTGACTCTATCCAACCTTAGAGATAATTTCAAAATCGATTTTGCACATTGAACACTAATGATTGAAGAAGGAACAGTTGTGGAATGATGTCAAGGACATCATATATCAAGAAGACAAAGGGTCATTAAAAAGACAAGAAAGAAAAGATTAAAATTAATGTCAGCCGAGGTTCTGAAATTTCCTCTTGACTGTTGAGAAGACAAAGCACGTGGAAGAACTGATGATGGAAGGATTTGGACAGGCCATTTCGGGAGGCACAGCATTATAAAGATATGGGAAAGCACCTGGAGTGAGAAACCAAAATGGAGAAACACACTCAGCGTTTCTCAAACGGAAAGAACTGGAAAAAAAATCAAACCGTGAGTTGTGATATTGAAGGATTCCATGAACAAAACATCAAAGGATGCAGGAACATCAAAAGATGTGACAGTACAGCCCATTTGGGGCATGAATCAGCTAGGTGGGGAGGGGATTCTCTAGGATCGATGTGGAGGTGATTGTACAATTCCCCCTTGAAATGTTTGAACGATTGAACTCCTCAATTCTATGATATGTAAATTATGTGGCAATAAAACTGTTGAAGACAAAACAAGATGGTAGAATGCATACATGAAGTCATTGTACCAGAAAGAACTGGCTGATGTTTATCCATTGAAAGCGGTGGCATATGAAGACGCACCGATGGAACGGAAGGAAAGAATCCAAACTTCATAGAAGCAGGTGATAAAAAAGGCTCCAGGGATTGACGGAATACTAATTGAAACGGTACAACAAATGGATGCAGTACTAGAAGTGTTCATTGCCTATGCCAAGAAATGTGCAAGACAGCCAACTAGAAGAAATGCAAATTTATACCCAGTCCAAAGAAATGTGAATTTATGAAAACATTAATTTAATATGCAAATACATATTTTCTGAAATTATTTTTTAAAGGTTGCAGTTGTACATAACACAGCCATCGAGTCAATGCTGATGCACAGTGACACCCTGTGGCTTTCGAAGACTGTAATGGTTTAGAAAGAGTAAAAAGCCCAGTGTTTCTCCCACAGAGCTGCGGGTAGTTTTGATCTGTCAACCAGCCAGATTGCAGCCCAATGTGTAACTGGTAAGGATTTGACAAATACTCAAGCCAGAATCAGAAGAGGAAATTGAAGCCAGAATCAGAATGAAGCATACCATTGCTGATGCCTGATGAGTCTTGCCTGAATGCAGAATATCTGAAAGTTGTTTACTTGTGCTTTATTGACTACGTGAAAACATTAGGCTGTGCGGATCATAGCAAGCTATGGATAATGTGAATAATGATAATTCTAGAATACTTCATTGGGCTCATGCAGAACCTGTAGAGGCCAAGATGCGGTTGTTCAAATATAACAAGGGAATACTGCATGACTTAAAGTTAGGAAGGTGTGTCAGGGCTCTGTCCTAATTAAGTTGTACCACACTTATACAATTGGTATGATTACTGAATAACCCACGAACTGTATGGACTACATTAAGATGGATGCAGCATCAGAATTGGACGAAGGCTCATCAGCAACCTCTGATGCACAGATGATACCACCTTGCTTGCTGAAAGTGAAGTAGACTGGAATCACTCACTGGTGAAGGTCAAAGGCTGAAACTTTTAGTATGGACGAGTTAGTGACAGCTTTAAAAACAACAATAACCCAAATTCTCACACGTGGACCCATAAACAACATCATGTTAAGTACAGAAAAGATTGAAGCTGTCAAATATTTCTTTTTGCCTGTGTCCAGAGTGAAAGTTCTAGAAGCAGCAGTCAAGAAATCCAATATCTTATTGCATAGGGCAAATCTGCTACATATTGGGCAAGTCTATAAAGTGTGAAAGAACAAAGATGTCACTTTCAGCAAGAAGGTGCCATGGAATTTTCAATCTGCTCATAGGCATGCAAAAGTTTGACAATGAATAAGGAAATCCAGAGAAGGACTGACACATTTGAGTTGTGGTGCTGATGAAGACTATAGGACATATACTGGACTTCCACCAGAACAAACAGATCTCCGTTGGCCTATGTATAATAAGAATGCTCCTCAGAATTGAAGCTGGTAAGACTTTGCCTCATGTACTTTGGACATGTTATCAGAAAGGACTAGTCTCTGGAGAAAGATATCATGCTTAGCAAAGATAAGGATCAGTGTAAAAGAGTTAGGCCCTCAATAAGGTAGATTGGGCACAACCATAGCAACAATATATATACTGCAGTCATACGTAGGGCTGCTATGCGTGGTACCAAACTCAACAGCACCTGATAACAGCATTCTTTCTATTGGATTTGTGTAAGAAATTTCTTGGGTATATAGTTTGTATTGTAAAAAATACAAACAACATAATATTTGCCAGTTGAACATTTATCAGTTGCACAATTCAATAAAACCAGCTACATCAAACATGTTCTTTTGCTTTTTTATTTTAAAAAATTGATATTCTTAATTTTCTTTTAAATGTTGGAAGCAAAACAATATGATAGCTCCTCAGTATATTTCCCCATTTGCTGGGAAAAATCATTGTATAAGGGGAAACTGAAGAATATGGCAAATAAAAGATTGGTTGAGAGATGAGAATGGCCTAAAGACTAGAGCATGGATGGAGGCAGATGCTGGAACATCCTCAACTAAAAATTATAGGAAGATCCATCCAATCAGTCATTGTATGCCAGATCAAGGTCAATGATGGAAGACCTACGTGATATTTACAAAAACCTGGGGCCCAGACTTCCAAATTAATTCCTTCTAATTTGTAGTATCTCAGAGTAGACACCCAAAGGAGAAGGGGTGGCAGCCTTTATGGAATCTATGAGCTATAGTTTATAATTTGGATGGAGGGTCAGCCAGAGGCCCTTCTTCTTAGGTCATTTTGTATCTTGTTAGTGCTTTAGAAACAGACTCAGCAAGTGCATGCTGGGCAAAGCAAGTCCTAAGGGCTCAGATCTCATTTAGTGGGTGAAGTTTGCAGGAGTGGCAGGCCAGGGAATATGCCCAGGGGACTCATTAAAATCCTGTTCTTAAAGCAGCATTTTCAGGGAAGGTCACTTCAGCTGAGGATATAAAACGATGAATCATCCCCCAGGACTCGGTCCTGACTCACTGCTATCCCAAAGTGACCGGGAATTCCAGGGTCTCGGTTGAGTGGCTCTTCCTTAGTTCTTCCCCTCAATTCCTTCTGTCATCAGCTTTAATCATGGATGCCAAGCAGGATAGAAAGATGAGTATACGAAAATTTGAGCGACTGAATTAAAGAACTCAGTTGGAACTGTTACAACGAGGCTGTGAGGCCTGTCTAAAAAACAAACCCCCAAACAAGCAGAACTGAGTGAAACGGGGTAGGAGAAAGACAGCTCCTTGCTTCTGTTGGATCCCTAGGTTCTCTGCGCAGCCTGTTTGCATCCACTTTCATCCCCTGAGAGGACTTGAAGTGCTAGTAAAAGGGAGGAATCGTTGACTTCCGATCTCAGGAAGAAGAACACATGCACTGAGCCAGAGGAACGACCTCTTCTTTCTCCCTGTTCTTGAACATCGTCTTCCCTCGTATGAACCCCATAGCCATCGGTGTGGTCTATGTCGCTCCCCATCTGAGGTAAGGGCTGCACCTGTTTTAAAGACTAATGGAGAGTGTGGAAGGATTGAGAAAAATATGTCAAGGCCTCACACTACTCTGCTTCTCTGCTTCTATAGTGTCTATAGTTTACCACTCCCTTCTCTAAGCACATATATACAGTATGGACCTGGTTTCCTCTACTTTATGCTGGCCTCCGGACAAAATACTCAATCTTTGGTATATCTGGGTTAATCTGGCCTTCAGGCATCTGATTTTTCCCTGAAATATGTAATGCCCTAAGATTGACCATCTAAAAAATGTTGAATGGTTTATTCTGCATATGTCTACTTAACATTAGAGTCCAATAGTGGCAGAAAAAGCAATTGAACTCAATAAAATTTTTCCTGAGCAATGACAATTAAGTTATAAAATGTTTCTAAATTTTCAGCTCCATGTTGTTAATTCGTTCTGAGCATTTTCCATGAAGCTCAACAATGCCCCTCTGTTATTCATAGTATTTGGTGACTCTTCTGGCTTGGAGGCCCCTTGGTGCCATTAGCAGATTTGCAGAGTGAGGACTCTCCCTCTGTGACTCTGAGAACAAGATAGATATGTTTGTTGGACCCGCTTTTAAGATGGTTCTAGAGGAGAGGAACCCGAGAACAGGAAATCAGGGAAAGGAGGGACCTTGGATAAGAGGGAAGAAGGCAGGTCTGTAAGCTCATGATTAAGTCCTGAGTCCAGCATCTGACCTATAAACTGTATTTTCCACTTTTTAAAATTCCTGGTGCAGAAATGTAGAGAAACATGTTCGGCTAACTAATTTATTTCCCTTCTTGATTTATTCATTTGTTGTTATATTGAAACAAACAAAACAAAAATACCTAAAGTCTAATATTTATAAGACATTGAGCTAGGAATCAGCTTTGACCTTGTCTCTTTATTGTTGACAATAGGCAAAGATAGCCTGTCTGTCAATGCTTTGGTTTTGTGAGGCAAGAGAAAGATCTCAGACCCCACGGAATGATGAGACAAAATTTTAAGAGGACATTTTTTTCTGATAGATTCCTTGCCTTGACTTCACTATGCTGCAGATATCTTGACCTTCACAAATCTCTTTCTCAATTAGTGATTATGCCTTGCTAAGCAGTTCAAATCCACCAACCACTCCTTTTTTCCCCCACTCCCATAAATAATTACATCCTCAGAAACTCAGAAGGGCAGTTCTACCCTGTCCAGTAGGTTTGTTATGAGTTGGAATCCACTCAATGGCAATGCGTTTGGCTTTGACCCCTTCTTTACACAGGTCCTTTCTACTCATGTTCAGTATGTAGCATTTTTTTATCACTTAAATGCAGTAAATACAAATTTCCTAAAATTTCAGTTATATGGACTCATAGATCATTATATTGATTTGTAGATATCAGTAATGATAATTGGGTTTATGAAGTCACTTTTGTGATGAACTTTTCACATCTGTGAAGTAATCCTAGCACAAGTAGAGCCTTAGCACATGTTCACTGGATAAATGAAAAGACAGCTCCATTAGAGGAGCTGTCCAATTTCAGGATTTTATGACCCTACCAATGAAACCTCACATTTCTAAGTGGACCAGGATGGTGCCATAAACAGAATATTTTATAGGACTAGGTTCAGATGATACAAAGGAGAGATGAAGAACTCTTGTCTTCTCCAGATTACTTCTCCAATTCCACATCAAACCGCAAGAGATCTTTATTCACAGAGTAAGGTAAGTACATGTTGCCTCACAAACATCACAACTTTACATCCTCTCTACTTCAAACTCTCCCCTGACTCCATATCAATTTCATACTATCATATGAATTCAAGATTCAGATGACCAGTACCCTTCCTAATATTGCCTACATTTGTGAGGTGGTTTTTATTTTCTACGTTTATATTCTTGCTTTGTTTCCCAGGAAACAGTGTAGCTTTGGGTTACCTTTCTTCTTTTCTTGCTCATTACATATACCTTACATAGAAGTTTTTTGCAAATTTCACCTATGACCTTTCCATGTCTCCTCTCAAAAGTCATGCTTTTATTACCTGTTCATAGGCATCGTCTTTTGTTTTTTTTTTCGGGTTTTCCTTCCAAATCTCTTTCACCAGACCATTCAATACTGCCAAGAATTTACTTCCACTCCAGCAGAGTAGCGATATGCTCGTCAAGCATGCAAGGAAAGTAGAAGTGTGTAAGAGAAAAGTGATTCTGGAGCCAATAGGTTTCTCTGCTAGGGAAACTATCCACAACAACATAATAACTACAGGAGAAGATGTCAAGAGTTATATTATAAACACGTTTTAAACTGAATTGGAATCCAAAGTAGGTCTTATGCAGAGGATCATTCATATTTCCAAGTAATGCCTTGTGTGTTTTGTAAGTATAAAGAGAGAAAAGTTACTTATCCATAAAGATGTTTGCCCAATCTTATTCACTTGGATACTTATTTAAAGAGACTTATACAGTATTTGCTATAGCCAATTGTGATATTTAAGGTTGTATGTAAACTTATCTGAGCCAGAATACTAGGTAGCTTGGCCCCTAGGATATAACCACCCCACATCATGAAATCTGATAAAATATATTCACTTCCAAGATGAGATCTGATATGAGTAGCCAATCAATTTAAAGATGATTTCCTTGTATGTGAAGCCTACTTCCAATATAAGTTGACAGTCTGGAAAATCATTCTTTCTTTTTGTTTTATTAGACCTTGCATCTGGCTCTCATCAACTGACTTCCAGTTCTTTGAATTTGACCCAGGAGCCTGCCATACTGTCTGCTAGTCCTAGAGGTCATCAACAGTCTGACATCTTACTTACCAATTTTTAGTCCACCAGTCCCAGTAGCTATGGAATTCAGGAGAAGTCTGTAGCTTACCATAGGACCCACAAACTTGGAACTTGCCAGCCTCTACAATTGTGCGATTCATTTCCTTGAGATAAATCTCAGTATCTCTCTCTATATATATCTCATTCTCACTCTCGCTCACCATATATACACATATATAAGATTCACTCATTTTATGTATCTATAGAACCTAGCTTACAACACTACTAATACCTATTCTACATTTATCTGGTGTTTTTCATAGTTGAAAAGAAATCTGAACAGAAAACAGATGACAAAAAATAGATATCATCCAATGGTATTCTTATTGGCTACCTCTCAGTAAGTAGGAACAATATAAAACTAGAGTGCACACTAGAGCAAGAATTTCATTAGAACACTTCACATCTACACGGATGAAAAAAACACACAGAATGGAGCTCTGGAACTCCACCCTGGGAAGTGGCTTCATCTTGATGGGCATCCTGAAGGACAGTGGCTCTCCTGAACTGCTC
>NW_022103958.1:45739251-45744638 GCF_000313985.2 Echinops telfairi | reverse complement strand
CCTGCGGAGATAATAACATGCACAAAAACAAGACAGAGCAAAACCAAGCAACAATATACAACAAAACAACAGCAACAAACCAATGACAAAAAAACAACAAGAAAGAAAAGCTTGTAGGTAGTTCAAGGACTATTTGTTGGCCTTTGGAGTGTTTCCAGTCCAGTCTGTTGACACACCACACCCTGGTCCCAAAGTCCACCTTTGGTATTCCCTGGGGACCTCGCCAACTGTTCCCTTGCTGTTCTGTTGCACCTCCTTAGTGTTTTGCCTTAGTGTACCGGGATCAGATCGGGTGCAATTCCCACACTGTGTCTCTGGCGTTCTCCCCTGTAGGCTAAGAGTCAGTGAGGGGCATCATGTCTCATAGTGGGGCCAGCCATGTGGTCCTCTCTGTGGACTGGCTGCTCTAATGGGAACATCATCCTCATGGCCTGGTGGGCCAGGATGTGCTCCACTCTCTCCTCCTCCCCCTTCATCTGCTCCCACGGGCTCCGATCAGATATGTCCTTCTCCCTGAGCTGCAGATTCAATGACACCCTTTGAAATAAATTATTCTGTGGGGAGGGGCAGGTGTCCTCATAGTAGTTGGGATTGGGGCTGGCCCCCCAGACCTCTCCACTGGTTCCCTACTCCACGCCAGCACGTTCACATCTTGGAACACTGGGTTGAAGTCCTGTCCCTCTTTCCCTGTGGAGATATAAACAATATCCTCCCCTTGGGTGGGCTAGTGCCCTGTGCCCCCGCTACCCATTTCTTTTTTATTATTATTTTTTTTCCATTCCCTAACTCCTTTTTAGTTGTCTACCATATAGGTTGTCTACATCCCTGTATTTGGTCTGGTCCCTGCCATATTAGCTGGTCCTACCCCAGGAATGTTTGTATGCAGTGGCTTTTTCCCTATGCTCCTTTTGCATTTTTTTTTAAAGCTTACCTCAGGGACTCATGTTGTACTTGTCCTTTTGTACTTGACTTACTTTCTTAGCATGATTTCCTCCAGTTCTTCTCATGCAGCAATGTGCTTCCTATATTCATCACTGCTTTGTAGCGATGCGAAGTACTCCATTGTATGTATATACCACAGCTTTTTAATCCATTCATCAATTGATGGAAATTTGGGTTGTTTCCAACTCCTTGCAATTGTGAACTATGCTGCAATGAACATTGGAGCACAGATATCTGGCCTTGGTTTGTTTCTTGCCTCTTCTGGGTATATGCCCAGGAGGGGGATTGCTGGGTTCTATGGTAACTGGATTTCCATCTGTTTTAGATATTGCCAGATCGATTTCCATTGTGGCTGTACATACTTATAGGTCCACCAGCAGTGGATGAGAGTTCCTGTCTCCCCACAGCCCCTCCAACACTTGTTGCTTTCTGATTTTTTGATTGGGCTATCTTTGAGGGTGTTAGGTTACCGCATTATTGTTTTAATTAGTATATCTCTTATGGCTAAAGATCGGGAACATTTTCTCATATGTTTGTTGGCCATATGGATTTCTGCCCCTGTGAAACTTTCCTTTGCCCACATCCTCAGTGGGCAATTAGTGTTTCTCTTTTTGGAAGCTAGCAAAGTATTGTAGATTTTAGTAATAAGGCCTCTGTCTGATATGTCATTGCTAAAGATACGTAAACACTTTTTAAAACTGAATTGGAATCCAAAGCATGTCTTATGCAGAGGATATTTTAGATTTTCAAGTAATCCTTTGTGTCTTTTGTAACTATAAAGAGAGAAAAGTTACTTATCCATAAAGATGTTTGCCCAATCTTATTCACTTGGATACCTATTTAAAGAGACTTCTACAGTATTTGCTATAGCCAATTGTGATATTTAAGGTTTATGTTAACTTATCTGAGCCAGAATGCTAGATAGTTTGGCCCCTAAGATATAACCAGCCCACATCATGAAATCTGATAAAATATAATCACTTCCAAGATGAGATCTGATATGAGTAGCCAATCAATTTAAAGATGATTTCCTTGAATGTGAAGCCTACTTCCAATATAAGTGGACGGTCTGGAAAATCATTCTTTCTTTTTGTTTTATTAGACCTTGCATCTGGCTCTTCTCAACTGACTTCCTGTTCTTCGAATTTGACCCAGAAGCCTGCCATACTGCCTGTTAGACCTAGGAGTCATCAACAGTCTGACATCTTACTTACCAATTTTTAGTCCACCAGTCCCAGGAGCTATGGAATTCAGGAGAAGTCTCTAGCTTACCATAGGACCCACATATTTGGAACTTGCCAGCCTCTACAATTGTGCGATCCATTTCCTTGAGATAAATCTCAGTATCTCTCTCTATATATATCTCATTCTCACTCTCACTCACCATATATACACATATATAAGATTCACTCATTTTATGTATCTATAGAAACTAGTTTACAACACTACTAATACCTATTCTACATTTATCTGGTGTTTTTCATAGCTGAAAAGAAATCATAAATCTGAACAGAAACAGCTGACAAAAAAAATAGATATCATCCAATGGGATTCTTATTGGCCACCCTCAGTAAGTAGGAACAATACAAAACTGGAGTGCACACTCAACCAAGAATTTCATTAGAACACTTCACGTCTACATGGATGAAAAAACACACAGAATGGAGCTCTGGAACTCCACCCTGGGAAGTGGCTTCATCTTGATGGGCATCCTGAAGGACAGTGGCTCTCCTGAACTGCTCTGTGCCACGGTCACAGCCCTGTATATTGTGGCACTGACCAGCAATGGCCTGTTACTCCTGGTGATCACAGTGGATGCCCGACTCCATGTGCCTATGTACCTGCTGCTTGGGCAGCTCTCCCTCATGGATCTCCTCTTCACAACTGTTGTCTCCCCCAAGGCCCTGGTGGATTTTCTTCGCCAGGAAAACACCATCTCCTTTGGAGGCTGTGCCCTTCAGATGTTCCTGGCCCTGACACTGGGTGGTGCGGAGGACCTCCTGCTGGCCTTCATGGCCTATGACAGGTATGTGGCCATTTGCCATCCTCTGAACTACATGGTTCTCATGAGGCCCAGGATCTGCTGGCTCATGGTGGCCACTTCCTGGATCTTGGCATCCCTGAGTGCTTTAGGACACACCGTATATACCTTGCACTTCCCTTTCTGCTTGTCTCGGGAAATCAGGCACCTGCTCTGTGAGATCCCACCTCTGCTGAAGTTGGCCTGTGTTGATACTTCCAAATATGAGCTCATGGTGTATGTGACAGGTGTCACCTTCCTTTTGCTTCCCCTCTCTATTATTGTTGCTTCGTATATATTAATCCTTTTTACTGTGCTCCACATGTCCTCAAATGAAGGGAGGCAGAAAGCCCTTGTCACATGCTCGTCCCACCTGGCTGTGGTTGGGATGTTTTTTGGAGCCGCCACATTCATGTATGTGCTGCCCAGTTCCTTCCACAGCCCTGAGCAAGACAACATCATCTCCGTTTTCTACACAATCATCACCCCAGCTTTGAATCCTCTCATCTACAGTCTGAGGAATAAGGAGGTCATGGGGGCGCTGAGGAGGGTCCTGGGGAAATACAATTTGCTGACACCCTCCACACTCTAGTACAAGTCTGTCCTTCTCCATTCCTTCCCTGAATAAGAGGATGTCTTCCATGAATCATGTGCTCACGTAAGACCACCAGTAATATCTGCTCTCAAGTTAATTCTAACTTGTGGTAACCCCCATGTGCAAAGTAGAACAGGCCTCCATAGGATGTTCAAGACTATAAACTTTTGGAAGCAGATAACTAGACCTTTTTTCTGAATTGCCTCTGATTGGGTTTGAACCGCCAAATTTTCTATTATTAGTCAAGCACTTAACACGTTGAGTCACCCAGGGCCAAGATCACCATAGTGGAGTGAAATAATTATAAATGTAATAACTTCAACAAACATTTAATACTATAAACTAACCATTGAGTGGTGTCATGGAGTCCCTCTATTTAGGGAATCATCCTGACACAATTGCTAAGTAGAAATAATTGTGGATTAATTTCAAAACTCAATGAAATGTACTATGAGACACAGTAGTCATTTCAGACTGACCAAACTTGAGTAGATGCTTCAAAAGAAGAGGAAGATTGGCTCTGAAACAATTAATAGAGTCCAGGAGCTGCAAAGAGTGACTCAGCTTTCTCCTTATTATATAGGTCGGTAATTTAGCAATTAGTGGGAAAGTTATGAGTTGGGCTGCTAACTGCAAAGTCTGCAGTTTGAAACCACCAGCCATTTCGAGGGAGAAAGACAGGGCTTCTATGCCTGTGAAGAATTAAGGGTCTACAAAACTCACAGGGTCACTGTGAATCACCATCGCCTCATTGGCAGTGAGCTTGGTTTACTTGGTCTTGAGTCTGCATTTGTACTTAGGAGCCATTCACATCGACTTAAGATGAAAAGAAAACATTGAGATAGTGGAAGAGGCTAACCTGACATCTTGACTTGGAAACTTTAACAGAGTCGTTTACAATTTGAACAGTTTTATGAGAATAGAAATTATTAAAATTGAATGTAAATATCCAGATTTAAAGTGGGGATTTGAGATATAATAAGTATGAGAAAAATTTGATGTGCATATTGTTTGAGTAAAAACAAAAACAAAAAAAAATAACCTTACATCTATATAAAAATGTGTTTTGAAACATCAAAATAATTGCAAAGATTTAATATTCTTGAAGTAAATATATACCCAGTATTCCTCACTTATTGACAGACCCATTTTCCAACAATTCACATTTATGACAATAGTAAAATATCTATGAATTGACCACTTTGCACATTAACAACCTATCTCTGGCAGGGAAGAACATCACGGTGACAGTTGAGAGTAACAGTGGCTGTGATGGTTAAGGTGATGTGTCCATTCGGTGCAGCCACGGCGCTTCCAGGACTGTAATCTCTATGAAAGCACACTGCCACATCTTTCTCCCGTGGAGCAGCTGGTGAGCTCCATTCACCAACCCCTGGTTCATAGCCAAGAGCTGTATGTGCCACCAGGGTTCTTTGTTGTAGATGTTGTTTAACTAATGACCACATAGACTTGAGTCTAAGCTGAGGTTTTCAGCACATTTTTAATGCCATTTTTGTAGTAAAATTAGGTGCTTCTGATGATATTCAGGTCAGCTTATACATGAGTATATACGGTGTGTATTTAACTAACTTGCTGTGTGCTTGCTGATTAAAGCTCTGTGGGTTTTTGTCATTTTACAATTGGTGGACCCAGGAGGGGAAGGGGAGAAAGGGAGATCCAATCACAATGATATAACTATAACCCCTTCCCAGGGGGACTGAATATAGAAAAATGGTTGAAGGGAGACATGGGTCAGGGAAAGACATGGAGGGAAAAAAAGATAATTTATAAATTATCAAGGGTTGTTGAGAGAAGGAGGGTGGGGGAGGG
>NW_022103958.1:45719151-45738270 GCF_000313985.2 Echinops telfairi | reverse complement strand
AAAAAAAAAAAAAAAGAGAGAGAGAGAACCCACAGACTGAGAACATTTTTTTGGCAATGACATACCAGCCAAGGAATTAGTTTCTAAAACCAATAGAAAATTTCAATATCTCATCAATAAAAAACATGACTAATCTAATTAAAATGGTGGTGAATATCAGCTGATACTCATCTAAGAAGACATTCAGGTAGCCAATGAACATGTGAAGAAATATTCTCCACTATGAGCAATTTAAGACATGCAAATCAAAACAACGATGAGGCACTACCTTTCCCTAGCATTGACATCAACATTTAAAAACAAACAAACACAAATAACAGAACACAACAAAGGCTGGAAAGGGGGATAAGATACTGGAATCCTCAGACACTGTTGGTGGGATAGTGATATGGCACTTCCTAAACATTTGGGAATAGAGAAAGTACATTTTTTTTAAAAAACCATTCTATTGGGGCTCGTACAACTCTTATCACAATCTATACATGCATCTATTGTGTCAAAACATTCGTACATTTGTTGCCCTCATCATTCTCAAAACATTTGCTCTCTACTTAAGCCCCTGGCATCAGTTCCTAATTTTTCCCCCTTCCTCCCCACTCCACCCTCCCTCATGAACTCTTGATAATTTATATATTATTATTATTTTGTCATATCTTAGTCTGATGTCTCCCTTCACCCACTTTTATTTTGTCCATTTCCCAGGGAGGAGGTTACATGTAGATCCTTGTAATTGGTTCCCCCTTTCTACGCCACCTTCCCTCCACCCTCCCGGTATTGCCACTCTCACCACTGGTCCTGAAGGGCTCATCTGTCCTGGATTCCCTGTGTTTCCAGTTCCTACATGTACCAGTGTACATCTTCTGATCTAGCCAGATTTATAAGGTAGAAATTGGATCATGATAGTTGCGGGGGGGGGGCTTTAAAAACTAGAGAAAAGTTGTACGCTTCATCGTTGCTACACTGCATCCTGACTGGCTCATCTCCTCCCAGTGACCCTTCTGTAAGGGAGTGTCCAGTTGCCTATAGATGGGCTTTGGGTCTCCGCTCTGCACTCCCCCTTATTTACAATGATATGATTTTTGTACTTTGATGCCTGCTACCTGATCCCTTCGACACCTCATGACCACACAGGCTGGTGTGCTTCTTCCATGTGGGCTTTGTTGCTTCTGACCTAGTTGCCTGCTTGTTTACTGCAAGCCATTAAGACCCCAGACGCTATATTTTTGGATAGCTGGGCACCATCAGCTTTCTTCACCACATTTGCTTATGCACCCACTTTGTCTTCAGCGAAAGTGTCAGGAACGTGTGCATCGTGGAATGCCAATTTAATAGAATAAAGTGTTCATGCATTGAGTAAGTACTTGAGTGGAGGTCCAAAGTCCACCTGCTGCCTTAATACTAAACCTATACGTATATATGCACATAGATCTATTTCCCCATCATCCTATATAAATATATTTACATATGTACATGCCTTTATTTAGACCTCTATAAATTCCCTTTGCCCCCTAGTTCTTTCCTCCATTTCCTTTTACTTTCCTCTTGTCCCACTATCATGCTAAGCCTTCATTTGGATTTCAGTCATTTCTCTCAGTTACACTGCTCTTGCTGAATCCCCACCAGGCCTCTGACACCCTCCTTGCCACCAATTTTGGATCATGTGTTGCTCCCTTGTCCCTGGTTTGTCAGCACCACCTCCTGAGGAAGTAAATCCCGAAAGGAATAGCTGGCCTTAACTTTCTCCAACAGAGTCGCTAGTGGGTACGAATCACCGACCTTGTAGCTTACAACCCAATGTTTATCTGGAAGCACCATTGGTGTGCCTTTCACTCAAAAGCCTGAACATTCATGTACTATATTAGCTTTTCCAAAATCAACAAGAACTAGAAAAAAACAAAACCTACCAGATCGTGTTACTACAGCTCTTATTGCCATAGTTTCTGAAACTCCCACCAAATAACTTTTCTCTGATGGGTCTGGATAAGAAGGCAGAGGAAGATACTGATTGCATTGTTTGTGAATTCTGTGTGGCCGTTGCCATGAGTTATAGTAAGAGTCCAACTCTTGCCTAACTAAGGCAATTTTGCTTCTGTAAATATTGTCCGTAACTTACCATATAACAGGCCGGTCTTGCTGGAAAATTACTAACAAAGCAGATGTCTCAACAGAACACCAGATACCGCAGCAGGACATAAGACATCCTGAGACAAGACTGCCAAACCAGGAACAGATAAGTGAGGCCTGCAAGAGGAGGAAATCCCCCAACCCGGTAAAGCAGCATCTGTGCTAAAAATGCTCAACTGGCCGCTTTTGCGTAGAGTAGAAAAACCCAGCCCCATCTGTGCTAAAGGCTGCTCTCTTAAGCTCCTGCATCGAGTGGAGGCAGGCGCTGGCCAGCTAATAAAAGACTCTTCCAATCTGAACTCCGGTGGTCAATCTCACTATTGCTAACAATCTAGACCAAAAAAGGGTGGTCTTACGATAGATCCTAGATGAAAAATAGAGTGCTGTGTGAAGCAGAACAACAAATGCACTTCCATCAGGAAATAGATGAGTAAACAATGATGTATCTATACAAATACATATTACTTGGTAATTCATGGGAACTACAGTGTACTTGAGAGCCTGGGTGAATCTGAAACATAATATGCTTTTAGTTTTTATTTTAATTTATCCTAACTCTTGCATGATGCCCTACCTGTGCAGAGAGTGCTAGGTGTGGAGTTGTATTTCCTCCTTCTTTTGAGGATATTTCTCTCTTTTCCTATTGCTGTTGTTGAAAACTTCACTCCCTCTAATTGTCTTTATTTAGTAAACTGTCTTTTATCTCTTGACGCATTTAAGAGACTTTTAAAAAACCGTTGGCATTCTAGTTTTAGAAGCATGCAGAATTTTTTTTATGTCTATTGCTTAATATTTGGAATGTTGTCCACTCTCTCTTCAAGCATCATTGAAGTCACAAGTGGCTAAGAATAGTAACCAAGACACATGTACACTTATTGAGCCTCCTTGGGCTGTGAATGTTCAAGAAAGGGATGGTTTGGTAGTTATAGACTGTACTGAATGAGTCATGCCGAGGGTCAAGAGGCTCAAGGGGAAGCAGGTATTAGTATTCCACAGATGCTATGGAACATTCTTTAAGAATGGGTCAGAGGAGCAGTTGCACAAGGGGCCCTGGCTTTTGGGGCTTGATACTGTGTATTCAATTAGTAATGTAGAACCAGGCTGTCCAAGTTTCCCTTAGGGTGGAATCACAGCCCAGGGTTTCAGAGCTCATTTAGTGAGAGGATAGTACGGAGGTTGCAGGTCAAGAAACGTGCCCAAGAGGATTCATTAACACCCCGTTTCCTGGGCCAGCATTTCCAGGGGAGACTTTTTCAGCTTAGAGGATCAATCCCTCTGAACATAAGGGAAAACAGCAGAAGGAGGCGGTCATAGGATAAGGGCACTGTACAATAAACCCCAAGATACTCCTAGCTCACTGTTGGCTCCAGGGATAGAGAGGTTAACGACTTCCCAGTCTCCTTGGAACCGTTCTTCTTATATGTATTTCCCGCTATTCTTATCTTCACTTTCAGACACAGCAGAGTAAATGGCAGTCTGTGCACATGCACTCAGTGGCTCAACCTGATATCTGGTCCAGAAGTAGGGGGCTCGTACCCTGCGAGACTGTGACAGAAGCAGTCTCTCCCAATTCTTCACAGGTGTATGAACAAGAAAGTCATCATCTTGCAATATAGGAAACTACCCACGAACTCTGTTAGCTGCCTGTCTGGCACCACTGCCATCACTAAAGAAGACTTTCAGAATAGAAGGAGTAGAAGAGAGCATAACACCTAAGCTCAGCAGAAACACATAAACACTTGAACCTATTGGATATTACCGAAAAAGCCGCATCTTCCTCTCCCAATTCTTTTGGGATATTCTTGTTCCCCAAACAACTCACAGGACAGCCTGAGTGGTCTGGCATCTGGGCTTCGTATCACTTAAGGTAGGATATTTTCTGCCTTGCAGGCAGAAAGGAAGTCTCTAAGAGTGTTGAATTGATAAGTAAATTCTAAATGAACATCCTAAAAATGATATTGTTCTGTCTACCACACACCTATGCTTTTGGTTCCACATACCATCTTTGTTCCCTAATATAAGGCAAGGCATTTTTGCACCTATCTGATGATGAATTTTTACCCTCAAAGGGCCCCCTAACAGCAGGTGATATGACAGTGATATGTTTGGACACTCCCTATGAAATGTCAAAGTATGTAACCCATGCTATGAGGAAATGTTTTACAGAAAGATGATTTCTTTCCAAATTCTTTAAGCAGGTATTCAGAGTTGGCTTTATCTGTGAGTGACTTTTGTCCTTTTGAGGTCCTTGTCACTGCTGGAAGAGAATGGGACCCCACATGCAGAAAGCATCACACCCAAGGGAGCTTTTCCCTGTCTCTGTATCTCTTCAATCCAGTGTGGAAGCTCTGGCTCTGCAGAAGGGAGAGTGACGATTTGGCCCGAGGCAGGCGAGTGAAGGTAGGACCACTGAGCCTGATTACAACACATGCTCTTTTGTTGTCCACGCCTTTCACTATTTCTCCTGAACTCAAGCACCCTGATCTTCCTGCTAACTTGCTAATAAACAAAGATGTACTTTTCACTGATTTTTCTATTAGCTAAGGATCTTCAGAGAAACAGAAATAAATACATGAAATCTATAATCTAAAAAAAGTTTATTTCTAAATTACGGTTCATGTAATTAATTGTAGGGGCTCTCTGCCATTGAGAATGTTGACTCAGAGACCGGATGTGGATTTCTGAGACTGTAATTTTAGGGGAGTAGAAAGCTCAATGTTTCTCCCAAGGGTCTGCTGGGGGGGTTTGAACTGCCAACCATGCAGATCACAGTCCAACGCATAAGCAATGTACCACCAGGGCTCTTAACTGCAGGGGCTAGCAGGTTCGAACTCTGTAGATCAAAGAACAGAGTAGAAACTCTTATAGCCTTGTGTTGAAATGCTTAGGCCAGACAGCAGCTAGAAACTCCAGCAGGTTATCTATGTTATAGACATGAATCTGAATTCCTTCTACCTTTGAGAATCTCAGGTGTTGTTCTTAAGGCCTTCACCAGAGTAGATAATGGCCACTCAATCATTGAGGGTAATCACCTCCATTACTGCTTAAGGTCAACTGGTAGGTAAACGTTGATCACATGAACTAAATACCTCACAGCAACATTTAGACTAGACTAGCATGTGACCAAACAACTTGGCACCGCAACTTAGCAAAGTGGCCACATAATATTAACACTCAATAACTTAAAGGTTAATTCTAAGTGTAGTGCCACCGGAAATACATCATCACAGCCTGGTTTCACAAAGCCCTGACTCCCTTTCTCTCAGGCTGACGGGAAAGTTGGAATTGGTCAGGAGAAGAAAGAAAGATGGGCACCTAGCTATCAGGTTTGGGAGAGTTACACGTGCTCTTTTGAAATGAAATTTCTGTATTTGGGAGTAGTTTCTCTTTTAAAACAGAGTTCAAACTTCAATAAAGATTGTCCCTGATTTATGATCTATGTGAATTACCATCAGCTTGTTAACATTTTGTACATTTAATTTAGTAATATACTACATTCAATATTGCAGTATGTAATTTGCTGATATGATGATTTTTATGAAAACCCTAGAAACAAATAAAGATAGGATTTATAAAAATACCTGTAGCAAAGGGGGCTAACACTGAACATGAAAAAAAGAAAGAATATGAATATTTGTCTTACAGCAGAACAAATTAAGATGGACTTGTCAGAATAGAACCTAGTCAAAAGTCAAGGATGACCTGTATATATATATGAAGTGTGTAGTTAGAAATTATTTAATCTTTCTGGAAAGATATTTAGCTAATACACTTAGCAAGATGATGTCTATTACATACTTACATAGGTCTTTATACAATTAAGAGTCATAAATCACAAGGTGAAGTCAGATAAAGTCAGAAGGGAAGCACTTCTTTGCATTTATTTCTGCGATCTCTCAGGGCCCTCTGATGTTAGAAAACTAAGGGAATATCTAAGCATGAAGTCATGGAGAATTTGTCTAATTCTAGGTAAAGAAACCACACAGAATGGAGCTCTGGAACTCCACCCTGGGAAGTGGCTTCATCTTGATGGGCATCCTGAAGGACAGTGGCTCTCCTGAACTGCTCTGCGCCACGGTCACAGCCCTGTATATTGTGGCACTGACCAGCAATGGCCTGTTACTCCTGGTGATCACAGTGGATGCCCGACTCCATGTGCCTATGTACCTGCTGCTTGGGCAGCTCTCCCTCATGGATCTCCTCTTCACAACTGTTGTCTCCCCCAAGGCCCTGGTGGATTTTCTTCGCCAGGAAAACACCATCTCCTTTGGAGGCTGTGCCCTTCAGATGTTCCTGGCCCTGACACTGGGTGGTGCGGAGGACCTCCTGCTGGCCTTCATGGCCTATGACAGGTATGTGGCCATTTGCCATCCTCTGAACTACATGGTTCTCATGAGGCCCAGGATCTGCTGGCTCATGGTGGCCACTTCCTGGATCTTGGCATCCTTGAGTGCTCTAGTATATACCATGTATACCATGAGCTATCCATTCTGCAAAGCTAGGACAATCAGGCACCTGCTCTGTGAGATCCCACCTCTGCTGAAGTTGGCCTGTGTTGATACTTCCAAATATGAGCTCATGGTGTATGTGATGGGTGTGACCTTCCTGATGCCCCCTCTTGCTGCTATCCTTGCCTCCTACTCATTAATTTTATTTACTGTGCTCCACATGTCATCCAATGAGGGAAGGAAGAAAGCCCTGCTCACGTGCTCTTCCCACCTTACTGTAGTTGGGATGTTCTATGGTGCTGCTACATTCATGTACATCTTGCCCAGTTCCTTCCACAACCCCAAACAAGACAACATCATCTCTGTTTTCTACACGATAGTCACCCCAGCCCTAAACCCCCTCATCTACAGTCTGAGGAATAAGGAAGTCATGGGGGCCCTGAGGAAGGTTATAGGAAAATACATGTAGGTGACACATTCCACTCTCTAGAGAGGACTCCTGGCTCATATCTTACCGTTCCTTCGCTAAGACTCAAGGATCTCTTCTGTGAATAATGCATTCTTGATAACAGTGCAGAGTGTACATTTTGTAGAAGAGTAAAGAAATTATAAATGTAATTGCATGTAGTGAATGGTCTCTTCATTCTTCTCTCCATGAAGTACTCTATAGATCATGTTTAATACTCTATTTAAAATTTGCTTTCTTTTATCCTAGGTAGATACTTAGTTAAGCAAGGTTAGGGACTATCCCTTCTTGGTCTATGAGTCCTGACTGTGCGAGTCCAGAGTGGATGAGCATAAGAGTCAGAGAAAAGAAAGGTTCAAGTGGGTGGCTGAAGCAAGGCCCAAATTTCAAGATGGTTCTTGAGATTTGCACAAAACTTAGTTAAAAATCAGAGAAACAACCTGCTCTCATGTTCCAACTACTAGTAGCTTTCATTCGTTTGCTAATTGTTCAAATTTCTTTCAGTCTTTCAAACAGCTGCCATTCCACAACCAGCTTTCCCTCAGGAGCATGTAAGCGAGCACATAATAAACTCTTAACAATTGGCTTTGTTTGATCACTTATTTTATTTTATTTTGGGGCTGCTTTCATTATTGTCATTCATGCTTGTTTGTTTTTGACATGGAGATTTTTTTTCCCATTTATGGTTTTATTTATCACAAATAAAACTCACAGCTGGGCCATCTATTCATTTTCTTTGCTGTGTAGCCTGGCCTTGGGATTGGTAACTCTGATTGTCAGTTGGGCTGCTTTTTATACAATAATTTTGAGATTCTTGGAAAATTTTTTGAGCAATCTCTGCACAGTAAGACTTGTACATCAGCAGCACTTCTGGCTTGTTGATGTTGTGGACCAGGAACTGCGGAAGCCACTGGGCACCCTGTGTTTAGTTTTCTTGTTGTTTCCATAATCAATGCTGGGCATCAACATCTGGCCCTTGATTCTTCTCCGCACTCTGTTGTCAAGGCCTATGGACTTACACCAGTTACTCTTAATCTTGGCAAAGCAGTCAGATTGGTGCAGGATGAACATCTTGGTCCTCTTTTTGACAATTTTAGTCTTCACTAGGGCTCTGAGGGCAACCATGGTGCCAGTGGGAGATGGCTGCCTCCTCCATAGGCAGCGCCAAAGAAAAGAAGAAGCATGGGGATATTTTTTACTGCCTAAATTTCATATCTTACTAAAATGAGTAGTTATTGAAACTGTCCAATAAACAAGGTATATGACAGACCATTAGAATTATCTCTTCTTAATAATAATTTTAACAGATACAAAGACAACAAAGTGTGTGTTTCTTTATTTCAGGTTGTCTTGAAACATAACAACAGTTGCAAAATATTCATATGCTTGGTGTGTGGGGGTGTATGAGTACGCATATACAGCATAATAAATCGACTATTAGTTTGCTTGTAAGTCTGAGAATGCTTAAACAAAAGCTGGGAGTGTAGTTTAATTGCTTTTAAAAGAACATGGTTAACTTGATTACACTATTGGGGATATATTATTTGTGAAACCTGGCTAACATTTTCTTTTCCTTCTCTCTCACTTTCTATTTTAAAAATTATACATCACAACTATATTTATGGCACTAAAATGAGTTCTTTAACAAAAAAGGAATTCTAGATGCTACACATAGGCAAATATCACCTAATATTTTATAAGGAAATATAATGTCTACAAATATTTATATAAGCATCCTTTTATTTTTAGTGTAGGCATACATTTTCTGAGCTGGTATGTAATGTGAAATATATTTTTCATTTATTAATTAATATTGTACAATTTTCCTCCTATCATATATGGCTGCAATATAGAAGATTGGTGAAGTTTCTGGGTCAGTTAGAATGCCAATATTCAAATTCCTTCTATTCCCATCTGTATAAATTTGGTCCTGTAATTTAACATCTCTGTACTGAAGATTTCACATCTGTATACTATGTATTATAAACTGAATTCAATAGTAAGGCCTACTTCATAGTGTTGTGCAGATTAAATAAATTAGGAAATATAAATATAAAGCATTTATAGCAGTGCTTGGGGTTTAATAAGTATCTAATAACTATTACCTGAATTGATAGTCCTGAAAATGCACTATTAAGGAGGACATAATATTAGATCATATAATCATATATATGCTTTTTAATATAATTAGTTATGTCATCAGTGCCATACATGAAATTTTTAAAATATTGCTGAAAATCAATTTTATCATTTACCTCTCAGTTTGCAACCCATCATTTAACTCATTGTACCACTAGGGATGCTTTACAAAATTATGGAAACTTTTACTAAACAAAATTTCAAAATGTGAAGCTAGTGTTTTTCAGCCTATCTTCGATCTAGATGTGGACACTTCTCAAGGCAGTGTTAGAATCTCTCTAATACTTCCCCCAAAGAATTCTGCATCTTTCAATTACAATACATCAAAATTACAATTGTGAAATCTTCAAGATACTCCAATCATGTTCCTTGTCAATATTCTATAGGAATAAACATAGGAGCAAGATCAGGGCTATAGGGTGAATGCGGTAAGGTTTCCCCACAAAATGCTCATAGGGCAGCCCTAGCTAACCACAGAGACAGAGCACGAGCAGGTGTGTGCCATGACGGGGAAAACAAAATTCCCCAATGCAACCTTCCTGGCCTTCCTCACCAACAGAGTTGTCAATTTTCTTAAAATTCCTTCCTAGTAAGGCTCCTATGATAGCCCTGTGTCCTTTGAGAAAATCTGCCAGGATAATCCCACAGGAACCTCAAAGAACAGTTGTCACAATTTTCTGAGCTGACTTCACTGGCTTGAATGTAAATGGCTAAGCACATCGCCTCAAAACACATTGCTTTGAGTCATATTTTTTCCTCTTTTTTAAAAGGCACAGTAATAAGACTAACAACTGAGGGTAATAATCTGTACATACTGATCTCAGAAGCATGTTTAAATATGTTCGGAATAAACCCATGTATGTATGAACTGGAATCTTAACGTAAAGTTTCATGTGGTTGTTAGGTGCCATGTGGTCAGATCTGACCCATAGCTACCCCATGCACAACTGAAGAAAGCATTGCCTGGCCCTGCACCCTCTTCACAATCGTTCTCATGCTTGAGCCCATTGTTGCAGACACCGAGTCAATCCATCTCACTGAGGGCCTTCCCTGTCTCTCCACTTTATCAAACATGATGTCATTCTACAGGGGCTGGTCTCTCCTGACAACATGTCGAAAGTACATGAGACAGAATCTCACCATCCTTGCCTCTAAGGAGCACTCTGGCTGTACTTTTTCCAAGACAGATTTCTTTGTCTTTTAAGTATTCCACGGTACATTCAGTATTCTTCTCCAGGACCACAATTCAAATACATCAATCCTTCTTTGGTCTCCCTTTTCCACGTCCAAATTTCACATTCATATGAGTCAATTGAAAATATCATGGCTTGGGTCAAGCACACTTTAGTTCTCAAAGTAACGTCCTTCCTTTTCAACACTGTAAAAAGGTCTTATGCAATATGCATACCCGGTGCAACATTTCATAGTAACTCACACATATAAATACTAATAAAATCAATTGCAGATAATTTGAAGATAAGAGTTCTTGTGGTATTCAGTTACACATTCGGCTGCTAACCACAAGGTCAACAGTTTGAAATCACCAGTCACTCCTAGGGAGAAAGACAGGATTTGAACTCCCATAAAAAGTTACAGTCAGCAGATGGAAGAACACTATGTTATATTAAACTGGCATTACATGATGCTCACCTTCACGACATGATAGCTGAAGACAAATGTGTGCATAGGAAAGTGTGGTGAAGAAAGTTGATGGTGCCTGGCTATCAAAAGATATAGCACCTGGGGTATTAAAGGCTTGAAAGTAAACAAGTGACCATCTGGCTCCAAAGCAACAAATCCCACGTAGAAGAAGCACATCAGCCTGTGTGATCATGAGGTGTCAAAGGGATCAGGTATTAGGGACCAGACCAAAAAAAAGCATATCATCATGAATGAGGGGCAGTGTGGGGTGGGAACCCAAGGCCCATCTGTAGGCAACTGGACATCCCTTTGCAGAGGGGTGGCGGGGAGGAGACGAGTCAGTCGGGGTGCAGTGTAGCATCAATGAAACACACAACTCTCCTCTAGTTATTAAATGCTTCCTCCCCACCCCCACTATCATGATAACAATTCTACCTTACAAATCTGGCTAGACCAGAGGATACAGATAGGAACCCGGTACAGATAGGAACTGGAAACAAAGGGAATCCAGGTGAGTGGTAATACCAGGAGGGTGGAGGGAAGGTGGGGTAGAAAGGGGGAACTGATTACAAGGATCTACATATAACCTCCCTGGGGGATGAACAACAGAAAAGGAGGTGAAGGGAGACATCGGGCAGTGTAAGATATGATAAAATAATAATAATGTATAAATCATCAAGGGCTCATGAGGGAGGGGGTAATGGGGACAGTGGGGAAAAAATGAGGAGCTGATTCTAAGGGCTCAAGTAGAAAGAAAATGTTTTGAGAATGATGGTGGCAACAAATGTACAAATGTGCTTGACACAATGGATGTATATATGGATTATGATAAGAGTTGTATGAGCCCCCAATAAAATGATTTAAATTTTAAAAAAAGAAAATGATGATGGTAGCATATGTAGCATATGTAGCATATGTAGATGGTAGCATCAATATACTTGATTCAATTGATGTATGGAATGCTATAAGAGATGTAAGAGTCCCCAAAAATTTATTTTTAAAAATTAAAAAAAAAAGTTAAGGTCTCAGAAACTCAAAGGGGATTTATGCTCTGTCCTACAGGGTCATTATGAGTTGTCACTGACTTGATGGCAGCGAGAAAGTGATTAAGAAGAAAATACTAATGATACTAATAAAAACAGAAGAGTGTTGCAGCAGGCTGTCCATCCCAGATACACACTCCACTTATTTCCCAAACCCTGCTTTCATTTTAGGTAGGGCTGTCTAACTGAATTTCAATAACCTTTAGATTCTGTTGCAACAGTTTTTGTCAAAACCAATGTGATCTAATCAACGAACTCAATACCCCTTTACCAGCGTATAAACTCTTTATGTTACATCATGTCTCAAGCAGTATTGCCCTTCAGAATGACCATGGGATCTGTTTTTAAAACATGTGTTGCCTCCATTTCTGCCACCTCTATGGTCAGCAGCAGGGCCAGGCACCTGCACTTTCCTATATATTTCTTGAGATTCCAACACATATTTCTGAGTGTTCTAGTTTAAAACTTAGGCACCCAAAATCTATTTATCCATCACATATTCTCTAATAGACTTCACATGTACTGATTCATATGAAATGACATTTATTGAGCAAAAAGCAATATATAGGCACGTTACTACAGATGGTAACATAGAGATCAACAAAGCAGTCATGGTCCTTGCTGCCATGGAATCTAATAGAGGATTCAAATGTTAAGTGAATACACAATTTGCTTATATAAACACTAGCTCACTGCTTAAAAACCAGTGTACACGTTTGGTATGACAACAAATCACGGGCTTGTTTCAAATGGGCATTTCTGGGACTGATTAACCTTTCCCAGGCTGAATCTCAATGAACAAGCCAGGAACATTTTCAGATCATGTTATACAGAACGACAGTCTTTATTAAATGTTCAACTCTCTCACTGAGGCATAAAACAATGTCCCAGACTTCCTTTACTTAGCTTTATAATCATTTCCACCACTAGCCCACAAATTCCACCAATCTTCAGCATTTTCAGAAATACGTTCTGGGTAAATATTTTTTAGCATTGAATTCAAAGCATTTCTCAATTTAGACCATTTGAATTACTTTCAATCTTATATCTTACCAAACACGCTGGCATTGAGTATACTCTAACTCATAACAACCCTGTTGGACATAGTAGAACTGCCTCATAGAGTTTTCAAGGCTGTAACTCTTTATGCAGTAGAATGCCATGTCCTTTTTCCACGAAGCAGCTGGTGGTTCTAACCACTAGCCTATTTGATTCACAGCTACGCTCTTTAGCCACTGAACCATCAAGAGTACTTACATCTATTTCTGTTATATTCTATCAATGTAACATTTATTGTACTTTTATGTGATCTCTTTAAAATTTCAGAAATGGTTAAACTTCAAATTTAAAGTGTTGTTAGAAACATAACATCTCGAAAACTTAATATTTTGTGTCAATAACTCCAGCTATTTAAAAAAAATGTGGCTGGGGTCTATAGTAAATGTTTAAAAAACATTTGGTGAATCAATGCAAGAATAAAGAAAATATCCCTTTCCAGAAATCCACTCCCTTATTTGTGATATTTCTTGTGGATGCTGTTGTTCATTTCTTTTTCTTCTCTATCTTTCAATGAACAGTTTTGTGACAACTTTTAATTCCTTTGTTGACTTGTACAGGTTTGGGGCGTAGGAAATATGTTTGCTCATCTATATTTTCTTCCACCTGCCTATTCCCCAAGGAAGCTGTATACCTTTGAACAGACAATTTATGTGAAAAGAAAGATAAGAAAAAAGGAGGACGAATTACAAATGATAGCATGGAGCAAGAATTAGAAAAATTACAACCTCTCAAAAAGCTATTTTGCAGCAATTCTTCTGAGTGCCCCTTTGACATCTTTGTTCCTCAGGCTGTGAATGAAGGGGTTGATCATCGATGTGATGACTGAGTAGA
Organism: Echinops telfairi; assembly: GCF_000313985.2. Lineage (NCBI taxonomy): Eukaryota > Metazoa > Chordata > Mammalia > Afrosoricida > Tenrecidae > Echinops > Echinops telfairi. The sequence continues at coordinate 45,724,519 of NW_022103958.1, read as the reverse complement.
ACACAGAGATCACTTTTTCCCCTTCACTCATTTTGTTGGGGGTTCAGTCTTATGTAGGCAAAGATTGCTGAGCCGTAGAAGAGAACAACAATGAAATGGGAGCCACAGGTTGAGAAAGTCTTAAGCCTTCCCTCTCCAGAATCCATCTGGATCACAGTGGAAGTGATATTCCAGTAGGAGACAAGGATGAGGGACACAGGAACAGGAGGATCATCACACCCATGGCAAAGATGGCCATTTCTGTGCTGTAGGTGTCTGATGAAGCCAGCTTCAGGTCAGGAGGTTCACGAAATAATTGGTTAATGATATTGTTTCCCTTGTAGGGTAGATATAATGTAAATGTGGTGTCTACCAGGGACACCAATGCCCCACTGGCCCAGGCCCTGATGGCCAGCTGGACACAGACCCAATGAGTCATGATGGTGGAGTAGTGCAGGGGCTTACAGACAGCCACACAGTGGTCATAGGACATCACTGCCAGCAGTGCACACTCTGCACCCCCCACCAGAAGCAAAACAAATATCCGCATTGAACATCCGACAAAGGAAATGGTTTTCCTCTTTGACAAGAAGTAAACTAGCACCTGGAGGACGATGGTAGTTGAAAAGCAGAGACCAGCAAAGGACAAGTTTCTAAGGAAAAAGTACATGGGTGTGTGGAGTCTGGAGTCTATGTGAAAAAGCACAATGATGAGCAGGTTTCCCAGCACAGTCAGCAGGTAGATGGTCAGAAAGAGGAAGAAGGGCAGGACTTGTGTCTGTGGAACCCATCAATCTGCTGCCTACAGGAGACACGTCTCAAGGCTACAGACAAAAGTAGGCTGAGAATCAAAGGCTGGAAAAAGACACACCAAGCAAACAGCAATTAAAAAAGAACAGGTGTAGCATTCCTAATCTCTGATACAATTGACCTCAAAGTGCAAACCATAAAAAGAAATAAGGAGGGACACTATATAAGGCCCAAGGGAATAGTAGACAAAGAACCACCAAGCATTGTAAACATATAGTCCCCAAATGAGAGACCTGCTGAATATGTCAACCAAACACTCCAAAAGATGAAAAAAGAAACCACAGCCTCAACCATTATAGTGGGTGACTTCAATACACCGCTCTCTGATAAAGATGGATTACAGGGAAAGAAACTCAACAACGGGTCTAGAGATCTAAACACTACAATTAGACCATTTGAACTGATAGATATTTACAGAGCTTTTTCATCCAAATAAAAAAATTCACATTCTTTTCAAGCCTGCATGGCACATATTTGAAGATAGACCACATGCTGAAGAATAAGGCAAATCTACATTAATTTAAGCACATTGATATCATACAAACCTCTCTCTCTGACCACTGTGCCACAAGGCTGGAAATCAACAAAAGGAAGACAAAGAAAACAAGAGCAAACAATTGGATGATGAATAACTCTCTGTTGCAAAAGTAGTGTATACTGCACAGGTCAGAGATGAAATTAGGAAATTTCTAGAAACCAATGAGAATGAGAACACAATGTATCAAAACTTATGGGACACAACAAAGGCAGTTATCAGGAAGTTTCATAACAATATATACACACTTCAAAAAGGAAGAGAGACTCATAATTAATATGCTGGCATAAAATTTACAGCAAATAGAGCAGAGTCAGCAGGACAATCCCACAAATAGCAAAGAAAAGAAATAATAAAAATCAGGGCTGAGATTCAGGAAGGAGAAATAAGAAAATTTTGGAAAAAATTAATGCTGCTAAAAGTCGGTTCTTTAAAAGGATAAACAGAATCGACATACCATTGGCAAACATAACCAAAGAAAGGAGAGCACAAATTTCAATAGCAAGAATGAGGGATGAATGAGGGGACATTAAAACAGACCCTAAAGAAATCGAATGGATAATTACACAGTAATACCAAGGATTGTACTCCAATGAATTCAACAACTTGGAAAATGTGTTAGACAGGGTTCTCCAGAGAGATAAAACCAGATTGCTAATAATTATATATATATAAAGATCTATAGATATATAACACAAGAAATGAACAGTTAAATTATATACAGATAGATAGATGATAGATAGATAGATAGATAGATAGATAGATAGATAGATAGATAGATAGATAATACAAGAAATGAACAGTTAAATTATAAAGCAGTACAAATGGTTCAGTGCAACTCACTCCCATGAGAGAGTTGTGAGACACTGGGAGTCCTGAAAGTCTTGAGGGCCACCTGGTATTCCTCTATAGAAAGAATTCAGGCTATCCAGACACAGGCAGCAAACAGCAAGCAGGTCACCAACAGTCAACCAGGTCACCAAGAGTCATGAGATGTAAAATCCAATTGTGTAGCAAAGCAAGTCTTAAAGGGACCTCAAAATACAGTGACACAGTCCACAAGTTAGGTGTCCCACAGGTAGTGTAGCTTGCAAATTGAGGCACAGAACAAGCAAGGCAGCCACACACTGGTCCGTTGATCAAAGAGATAGAGACAAGAAAGGTGAAGCTCGCTGAGCCACTCACCTGTCTGCCCTTCAATTAATCCCACATGTGTCTATTGGCCAGGCTGGCACAAAAAACTAACTATCTCAATCCATCCCTTGCCAACCTGACACCTGTACACAATTCTCTAGGCATATATACTTATGTAATTTCCAGACATTGATGAAATCACACTTATACTTAACATCAAACATCTATCATACATATAAATGAAAACCCTCTGAATCCAATTGTATGTGATATCATACCTGAACAAAGTAAAGTTATGCAATAAGCACATAAAAAGAAAATACATTGACAATTGCAAACCTCGCTTTTGCAATTGATCACGTGGTCGTAATTGGTAGGTAGAACTACCTTCTTCTACTACCCATTCTGTATTACCTTTGCCCTCAGCAAGCGCCTCAACTGGCTGTGGTTTTTTGCCTGGTAGCGTGACACAGACCTTCATTCCTGAGGGGTCTGGGTCATTATAAGTCCTGTCAGGATTGGGTTGCTGTAATTTACCATTTACTTTAATCATAGGGCATGGTAGCACTAACAATCTGCCTATGGGATCTCCTGGATTCCAGACATATTCTTTATCTCCATTATGTAACACCACTCCAATTTCTCCTTGGTAATCAGGATCAATCACGTCACTTAGTACAGTGACACCCTTCCTGACCTGTTGATCCAAAGGCATGAGAAGCCCAGAGTGGCCAGGGGGCATTCTCAGCTGCCAGTTCAGTGGTATCCATGCTGTGTTTCCAGGTGGGAGAGTTCCTTCCTTCGGGACCAGGACCTCCAGGCCTGAGGAACACAGGGTTGCTGGGACAGGAAGCAAAAATGCTGCAAATGGATCACTAGGAGTAATAGTGAGTGGTGCCACTGCAGCTTCCACCCCTTGGTTCCTGGACCCATAAATTCTGGCTATTGGAGACACAGCACCATATATTGACTGCTGGTTTAGAGCATATACAGCTTCCTGGAGAACATTGCCCCAGCCCCGCAAGTTGTTGCCACCTAGTTGGCACCGTAATTGTGTCTTTAGGAGCCCATTCCATCGTTCTATCAAGCCAGCAGCTTCATGATGATGAGGAACATGATACGACCAGTGGATTCCATGGGCATGGGCCCATTGCCGCACTGCATTTGCTGTGAAGTGAGTTCCTTGATCTGAAGCAATGCTATGTGGGATACCATGCCGGTGGATGAGGCATTCTGCAAGTCCATGAAGGGTAGTTTTGGCAGAAACATTGCGTGCAGGGAAGGAAAACCCATATCCAGAGTAGGTGTCTATTCCAGTAAGAACAAAACGCTGTCCCCTCCATGATAGAAGTGGTCCTATGTAATCAACCTGCCACCAAGTTGCTGGTTGATCTCCCCGAGGAATGGTCCCATATCTTGCACTTAATGTTGGTTTCTGCTGCTGGCAAATGGGGCACTCAGCCGTGGTAGTGGCCAAGTCAGCCTTGGTGAGTGGAAGTCCATGTTGCTGTGCCCATGCATAACCTCCATCCCTGCCACCATGTCTACTTTGTTCAGGTGCCCATTGGGCGATAACAGGAGTGGCAGAGGAAAGAGGAGGACCAGTCTCCACAGCGTGTGTCATCTTATCCACTTGATTATTAAAGTCCACCTCTTCACAGGTAACCCTTTGGTGAGTGTTCACGTGAGATACAATTACCTTTACTTTCTTGGCCCATTCAGAGAGGTCTATCCATATACTTCTTCCCCACACCTCCTGTCCCCAATATTCCAATCATATTCCTTCCAATTATCTGACCATCCAGCCAAGCCATTAGCCACAGCCCATGAATCAGTATACAGTCTCACATCTGGCCATTTTTCCTTATATGCAAACTGAATGGCCAGGTGCACTGCTTGAAGTTCTGCCCATTGGGAAGATTTCCCTTCACCACTGTCCTTTAGGGAGATCCCAGAAAGGGGCTGTAGTGCTGCTGCTGTCCACTTACAAGTGGCACTTGCATATTGTGCAGAGCCATCCATAAATCAAGCATGACTTTTTTGGTTTTCAGTTAAAGTATGGTAAGGAACTCCCCATGAGGGCATAAGTGCTGACTGGGAGAAAGAAAATAATGTGACAGGAGTAGAGACTGTAGGCATTTGGGCCACTTCTTCATGCAGCTTACTTGTCCCTTTGGGTCCTGCTTTAGCCTGATCTCATATATACCACTTCCATTTAACAATGGAGTGCTGCTGCACACGTCCAACTTTATGATTCCGTGGGACAGACAATAACCAGCTCATGATGGGTAGTTCAGGCCTCATAGTGACTTGGTGGCCCATGGTGCGGCATTCAGTCTCCACCAAGGCCCAGTAACAGGCCAACAGCTGTTTTACACAGGGGAAGTAGTTATCTGCAGAAGATGGCGGGACTTTACTCAAAAATCCCAACGGTTTACACTGTGATTCACCAATAGGGGTCTGCCAAAGACTCCACACTGCATCTTTATCTACAACTGACACTATTGGGTGAGCTAGATCATATGGTCCCAGTGGCAAAGCAGCTTGCACCGTAGCCTGACATGTTGAAGACCCTGTTCTTTTTCTGGGCCCCACTCAAAATTGGAGGCTTTTCATGTCACTTGATAAATAGGTCGAAGTAGAACACCCAAGTGAGGGTTATGTTGCCTCCAAAATCCAAAGAGGCCCACTAGACTATGTGCCTCTATTTTTGTCGTTGGGGGAGCCAAATGCAATAGCTTATCCTTCACTTTAGTAGGAATATCTCGACATGCCCCACACCACTGGACCCCTAGAAATTTTACTGATGTGGAGGGTGCCTGAATCTTTTTTGGGTTAATTTCCCAACCTCTTGTATGCAGATATTGTACCAATGAATCTAGAGTCTTTGATACATCCTCCTTAGTGGGT
>NW_022103958.1:45717306-45718876 GCF_000313985.2 Echinops telfairi | reverse complement strand
AGCTGCATACCAAGTACCAGGAGAAGTATTAATTTGCTCAAGCAATGAAATCACATCTGGAATGGCAGCTGCAATTGGAGTCACCACCTGGTTGTTTATGATAATCCATTGTCATTCTCAACGATCCATCTGTCTTCTTTACAGGCCAAATAGGTGAGTTAAATGGGGATGTGGTAGGAATCACCACCCCTGCATCTTTCATGTCTTTGATGGTGGCATTGATCTCTGCAATCCCTACAGGATTGTGGTACTGCTTTTGGTTTACTATTTTCCTTGGCAATGGCAGTTCTAATTGGGTCCACTTGGCCTTTCGTATCATGATAGCCCTTATTCCACATTTTAGGGATCCAATATGGGGGTTCTGCCAGTTACTAAGTATGTCTATTCCAATCATGCATTCTGGAACTGGGGAAATAACCACAGGATGGGTCCGAGGGCCCACTGGACCACAGTGAGGCATACCTGAGCTAAAACTCCATTGATAACTTGACCTCCATAAGCCCCCATTCTGACTGGTGGGCCTTCAAAACACTTTGGGTCTCCTGGAACTAGTGTCAGTTCTGAGCTAATGTCCAGTAATCCCCAAAAAGTTTGATTATTTCCTTTTCCCCAGTGAACAGTCACTCTTGTGAAAGGCTGCAGGTCTTTTGGGGGGAGACTAGAAGAAAGACTAACAGTATAGACCTTCTGTGATGCAGCAGGGTCCTCCTTCAAAGGGACCAGGCCTTGCCCTCATTCAAGGGGTTGTGGGTCTGTACACTTGCTTAGGTCTGGGGATTGATTGAGCGATCGTGACTGTCTATTCTGCTGTTCACCTGATTTACCATTCTTCCGCCTGTATAGATCATGTAAATATTTAGTAGGTTTCTCATCTATTTCATTCCTAGGGACACCGTGGCTAAGTAGCCAATGCCATAAGTTCACATGAGACAGGTTGCTCTGATTACTACGGAAACCTTGTTTTCTGTTATAACCACGCCTACCCTGTCTCTGTTGATTCAGTGCTGACACCTGCCCTCTACTATCACAGGAACCAATCAGCCCCATTGTGGGCAAATGTCGGAATTTGCTTAGGGCAGTGCCCACTGGTAATACTGGTGCACATAAAATAGAAATTATAGGAGTCTTAAGAGATGCTGGGGCCTACTTCACAAACAAGTTCCTTATGGTTGTGGTAAAGGGTATGTCCTCAGGACACCCCCTTTTGGGGTCTATGGGAATATCCTGATAGATCCATTCCAACATATCAAATTCTCTAAGCTTTTGGATGTCTTCCTCCACAGTGTACCAAGGTAGGTCAGGTACTTCAAGTTGGTCTAATCTAGGCCATCTGGCAGTCTTTGCTTCATTGAACCAACCAAATAAGCAATTAGATCCTCTCTTAACCAATCTCGCAGAGACATTGAAAGAAGAGTCTATGCTTAGGGTCCCATATCCAGAAACTCACAGGGGTCTAATATTGCATTTCATGCACCAGTATCCCACACCCTTAGTAACCATTCCCAGGAATATTCCCCAGACTTCTGCTTGTACGTATTTGAAAACTCGAGCAGATCTTTATGAGTATAGC
>NW_022103958.1:45696994-45716938 GCF_000313985.2 Echinops telfairi | reverse complement strand
TCAGACACTGCTCTAGATCTGCAGTTTAGCTGCCATTGTGACTCAGCCACTTTCATAATGAGACTCTGGACCTGGTTCTCAGAAATGTCAGCACTTTTACTAGAGGAGAGAAGGCTCTCCTTTGTAGCACAGATGGAAGTTTTCAAATCCGCTAGTCTGCACCTGAGGCACGCTTCTGAGGCTCTGGGATCATCCCTCTCCTTAATCACACTTTCCATTGTAAGAAGGACCAGCCAACCAGCTCCCCTATACTTGTCATCTTTACAAAACTCCTGGAAAATATCAAAAATATGATCACTCAGAGCCTTTCCTTTAACTAGCACCTCATCTATTGGTGGTGCTACTTTACGTATTATCTTTGCTACTTCACACCATGGATTAGTAGGAGTAGCAGACTTATCCATGCTTTGGGGTGTTGAAGTAGCATTACTTCTGTTAAGACTAATCAAGCTGGAGAGCCAATTTAAGAAGCCCATATTTATGATTTTTTTCTCTCTAGAAGCACTCCTGGTACCAAAATGTGTTAGACAGGTTTCTCCAAAGAGACAAAACCAGATTGCTTATAATTTTATACATATTTTTAGAAAGATCAATAGATATATAACACAAGCAATGAACAATGAACACAAGCAATGTTAAATTATATACAGATAGATAGATATATAATACAAGAAATGAACAGTTAAATTATAAAGCAGTACAAATGGCTAAGTGCAACTCACTCTCATGAGAGAGTTGTGAGACACTGGCAGTCCTGCAAGTCTTGAGGGCCACCTGGTATTCCTCTGTAGAGAGAATCAGGCTATCGGGTACAGGCAGCAAACAGCAAGGCAGGTCACCAGCAGTCGGTCAGGTCACCAACAGTCAGTCCCCAGCTCAAGAGATCTAAATTCCAATTGTGTGGCAAGCAAGTCTTAAAGGGACCTCAAATTACAGCGACATAGTCCTCAAGTTAGGTGTCCCACAGGTAGTGTAGCTTGCAAATTGAGGCACAGAACAAGCAAGGAAGCCACACACTGGTCCGATGATCAAAGAGATAGAGACAAGAAAGGCGAGGCTCGCCGAGACACTCATCTATCTGCCCTTCAATTAATCCCACATGTGTCTATTGGCCAGGCTGGCACAATAAACTAATGATCTCAGAAGACATGAACAAATTCTTGGGAAAACAATCCCTCCCTAGAGTATCCCTAAATGATGTCAAGAATCTCAACCAACCCATAGCAGTAGAAAAAATAGACAAGGTTATCAAGGGATTACCAACAAAAAATTCCCTGGACCAGATGGCTTCACAGGAGAATTCTACCAAACATTTAGGGAATAACTAACACCAATCCTACACAAACTCTTCCAAAACATAGAAAAAGGTGGCAAACTCCCAAACTCATTCTATGAAGCTAGTATAACGCTCATACCAAGACCAGGAAGGATCACACAAAAATCAAGAAATACAGACCAATATCCCTAATGAACATTGATGCAAAAATCCTTAACAAAATACTGGTCAATAGAATACAAATGTATATAAAACAAATAATTCACCAATGACCAAGTGGAATTCATACCAGGGATGCCGGGATGGTTCAAGATACAAAAGACCATTTGTATAATTCGCCACATTGACATAAAAAACTATAAGAACCATATGATAATATCGATAGATGCAGAAAAAGCATTCGACAACATACAACACCAATTCCTGTTTAAGAAACTTGAGAAGATTGGAATGGAAGGAAAATTCCATACAAGCTACATATGCAAGAACAACAGCCAACGTGGTAGTCAATGGAGAAAAAACTAGCAAAATCCCACCTAAAAAGGGGACCAGACAAGGATGCCCCTTGTCCCCACTCTTATTTAATATCATACTGCAGGTTTTGGCTAACAGCGTAAGGCAAAGAAAAGACATCAAAAGTATTCATCTGGGGATGGAAGAGGTGAAACTATTATTATTTGCAGATGATAGGATTTTATATATGAAAAATTCCAAAACATCCTCAAGGGGAGTACTGGAAGCAATAGAGGCATTTGGCAGAGTGGCAGGATACAAGATCAACAAACAAAAGTCCATTGGACTGTTATACACATCGGATAAGACCACAGAAGAGGAGATAAAAAAGGAGGTACCTTTGACAATAGATAGATAAGCATAAACTGAAATATCTAGGGATATACCTGACTAAAAGACCAAAAGATCTATATGAGGAAAACTACAGAACACTATTACAAGAAACCAAGAGTGACCTCAACAAATGGAAGAATACCCCATGCTCGTGGATTGGAGGACTCAATATAGTAAAGATGTCAGCTCTACCCAAGGCATTATATAAGTTTAATGCAATCCCGATACAATTACCCTCATCTTTCTTCAAATAAATGGAAAAACTGATTACCAACTTCATATGGAGAGGGAAGAAGCCCAGAATTAGCAGAGAACTCAAGAAGAAGGACACAATGGGAGGATTTGCTTTACCTGACTTTAGCACATACTATACAGCCACAGTTGTCAAAAACCACATTCTCTTGGTTCAATGACAGATAATCAGACCTATGGAAAAGAACTGAAAACCCAGAAATAAAATCATCAGCATACAGACAACTGATATTTGATAATGGCCCAAAAAACATCCAATGGGAAGCAGATGCCCTCTTTAACAAGTGGTCCTGAAAGAATGGATATCTACCTGCAGAAAAATGAAGCAAGACCTTATCTCACTCCATGCACAAGAATAAACTCAAGGTGGGTCACAGGCACTGAAGTTAAACCCCAAAAGATTAGAACCATCAGTAAGGGAATTGGGACCAACTTGAGAACTTAGGCATAGGCTATCAGAAATAGGGAAGGACACAAGCACAAAGGAGGCACATATTGATAGATGGGATATACTGAAGATAAAACACCTGTGTACATTGAAAGAATACACCAAGAGAGTAATAAGGTAGTCCACAGACTGGGAAAACATCTTTAACAATGACACATCAGACAAAGGCCTTATTACTTAAATCTACCATACTCTGCTATCTTCCAAAAAGAAAAAAAACTAACTGCCCACTGAGGAGGTGGGCAAAGGACCTGAACAGAAGTTTCACAGGGGAAGAAATCTGAATGGCCAAATAACATATAAGGAATTGTTCCCAATCTTTAGCCATAAGAGAAATGTAAATGAAAACAACAGTGAGGTACCACCAACCACCCTCAAAGATAGCCCAATTTAGTAAATCAGAAATCAACAAGTGTTGGAGGGGCTGTGGGGAGACAGGAACTCTCATCCACTACTAGTGGACCTGTAAGTATGTACAGCCACTGTAGAAATTGTTCTGGTGATATCTAAAACAGATGAAAATCAAGCTACCATATGACCCAGCAATCCCCCTACTCAGCATATAGCCAATAGAGGCAAGAAGCAAACCATGGCCAGACATCTGTGCTCCAATGTTCATTGTGGCACAGTTCACAATTGCAAGGAGTTGGAAACAACACAAATTTCCATCAACTGATGAGTGGATTAAAAAACTGTGGTACATCCATACAATGGAGTACAACACATCACTAAAAAGCAGTGATGAACGTATGAAGCACATCGCTGCATAGGAAGAACTGGAGTAAATCATGCTAATCAAAGTAAGCCAAGCACAAAAGGACAAGTACAACATGAGTCTGTTGAGGTAAGCTTTAAAAATAAAATGCAAAAGCGCATAGGGAAAAAGTCACTGTTTACAGACATTCCTGGGGTGAGGAGCATATAGTATAGCAGGGGCCAGACCAAATCCAGTGATACATATGGTAACCAAATAAAAAGCACAGGGGGAAAGGAAAAAAAAAAGAACTGGGTAGCTGGAGCACAGGGCACTAACCTACACAAGGGGAGCGTATTGTTTATATCTCCACGGGAAAAGAGGGACCAGACTTCAACCCAGTGCTCCAAGATATGAATGCAACATGCTGGTGTGGAGGAGGGAACCAGTGGAGAGGTCTGAGGTGCCGGCCCCAATCCCAATTACATTGACACCTGCCCCTCTCCCCAGAAGAATTTGTTTCAGAGGATAGCACTGAATATCTTCAGCTCAGTGAGAGGGTCATGTCTGATCAGAGCACATTGGAGCAAATGAAGGGTGAGGAAGAGAGAATGGAGCACATTCTGGCCCACCAACCCTTGAGGATGAGATTCCCACTCAGAGCAGCCAATCCATAGAGACGACCATATGGCTAGCCCCACTATGAAACACGATATCCCTCACTGACCCATAGCCCTACAGTGGACAACACTGGAGACACAGTGTGGGAATTTCACCCAATCTGATCCCACCACACAGAGACAAAACACTAAGGGTGTGGAACAGAACATCAAGGGGAACAGAGCAAAGAATTCGCCAGGGATTACCAAAAACAGACTTTGGCACCAGGGTGTGAGGCCCCATCAGACTCAACAGGAAAACAGTCCTAAAGGCCAACAAACAGTCCTTGAACCAACTACAAGTTTTTCTTTCTTATTGTTGTGATTTGTTTCCTTTTTTGTCATTGGCCTGTTGTTGTTGCTTTGTTTTATTTTGTTGCTTGGTTTTGCTCTGTTTTGTTTTATTGTCTCTGCAGGTCTGTCTAAATAAGATAGGCTAGATGAACAATCTGGAGGAGAAAACAATGGAACCGACAGTTCCAAAGGGAACATGGGAGAGGGGGTAGGTTGGGAGAAAGGAAGTGGTGTTAACAAACCCAGGGACAAGGGAACAACAAGTGATCCAAATCGGTGGTGAGGGGAATGTAGCAGGCCCGGTAGGGCATAAGCAAGGGTAATGTAACCGAGAGGAATTATGGAAACCGAAATGAAAGCTGAACATGACAGTGGGAGAAGAGGAAAGTAAAAGGAAATAGAGGTAAGAGCTAGGAGGCAAAGGGCATGTATAGAGGTCTAAATAATGGCATGTACATATGTAACTATATTTAAATATGAGGATGGAGATATAGAACTATGTGCATATTTGTATAAGCTTATTATTAAAGTAGTAGATGGATATTGGGCCTCTACTCAAGTACTCCCTCAATTCAAGAACATTTTGTTCTATTAACCTGGCATTCCATGATGCTCAACTTCCCAACACAATCACTAGAAACAAAGCAGGTGCATAAGCAAATGTGGTGAAGAAAGTTGATAGTGCCCGGCTATCAAAAGATATAGTGTCTGGGGTCTTAAAGGCTTGAAGATAAACAAGCAGCCATCTAGCTCAGAAGCAACAAAGCCCACATGGAAGAAGCACACCAACCTGCATCATCATGAAGTGTTGAAAGGATCATTTATCAGGCATCAAAGAACAAAATATCATATCATTGTGTGCTCACCTCCCTAATACGATTGCTGAAGACAAATGGATGCACAAGAAAATGTGGTGAAGAAAGCTGATGGTGCCTGGCTATCAAAAGAAATTATAGCATCTGGGGTCTTAAAATCTTGAAGGTAAACAATCAGACATCTAGCTCAGAAGTAACAAAGCCCACATGGAAGAAGCACATCAGCTTGTGCGACCATAAGCTGTCGAAGTGATCAGGTGTCAGGCATCATCAGAACAAAAAATCATATCTCTGTGAATGAGGGGGAGTGTGGAGTAGAGACCCAAAGCCCATTGGTAGGCAATTGGACATCCCCTTATGGAAGGGTCATGGGGAGGAGATGAGCCAGTCAGTGTGCAGTGTAGCAACGATGAAACATACAACACTCCTCTAGTTCCTAAATGCTTCCTGCCCCACCACTATCATGACCCCAATTCTACCTTACAAATCTGGCTAGACCAGAGGATGTACACTGGTACAGATAGGAACAGAAACACAGGGAATCCAGGGTGGATGATCCCTTCAGGACAAGTGGTGAGAATGGAGATACTGGGAGGATGGAAGGAGGGTGGGGTGGAAAGGGAGAACCAATTACAAGGATCTACATATAACCTCTTCCCTGTGGGGACGGACAACAAAAAAGTGGGTGAAGGGAGATGTCGGACAGTACAAGATATGACAAAATAATAATTTCTAAATTATCAAAGGTTCATGAGGGCTGGAGGGAGTAGGGAGGGAGGGGGAAAAATGAGGAACTGATGCCAGTGGCTTAAATGGAGAGCAAATATTTTGAGAATGATGAAGGCATTGAATGTGCAAATGTGCTGTACACAATTGATGTATGTATGGTTTGTGATAAGAGTTGTGTGAGCCCCTAATAAAATGATTTAAAAAGAAAACAAAGAATGTGAAATCAAGTAGCTTTTTGACAGACCTCTAGAATGCTCTTTTTCTACTTTTCCTAAACAACATTCTCTGATGCTTAAGTCTGAAGCATATATAGATATATATCAGACAGAGAGGCATTCCCCTATTCAAATGTAGCATTACTTCCTTGTCACACCAGGATATCCATCAACTTGACATATTTAATATATATCATATATTAAGCTACAGTATATATTATATATTAAATACATAAAGATTAAACTGTGAATAAAGGGCTGGCTAGGACAATTTTTATTTGAAAGTTTAATCTGTGTTAAAAGCCTAACATTTTGTAAACACACATTTTCATATGTGTCATTATATCTGTAAGATAATTTCCAAGCAGTAAATTGCTAATTACAGACTTTATCCAAGGTTGGCACATAAGTGTAGGCATATATTTATTTCCAATTGAACAAAACAACTATTTTCAACTCCATCCCAATGCATAGTAAACCTATTGGACAGAGTAGAATTGTTCCTTTGGGTTTCTGAGGCTGTAAATCTTTCCTGAAGATGGCTTCATTATCTTTTTTCCACAGAAAAGCTGGTGGGTTCAGGTGGGATTGACTATCACCCTCTTGGTTCAAAGCCTAATGCTTACTCTACTGTGCTCCTTGGGCTCCTTTTTTATAGATACTGCCAATATCTAAAATGTTATAAAAGTTTTCACTTTTAAATAAAAGAAACAACAAACTTTTAATAAATGAATAAATAAAATATTAGCGTTAAAAACAAATCTCTACCCAATGAGAAATATTTAAGAGAATTTAGGGAAACAATGCAAGAACCAATTGACAAAATAAAGAAAAACTAGAAACCACACAAAAACAGCAAATATAAATCTAGAATATTTATAATAAGATTTAAGAAATAGATATTACATTGACAAGACAGAGGAGTAGCTTAAAGAAAAATCCCTCAATACTAATCTGCTAAAAGAGCCATCAGAATAAAACTGGTGGAACATGTCCTCATGCCTTGGAGAATCGACCCAGTTTGGGATTTTGGCATGCTCAGGGCTGGAGCCAAAGATATTTTTCCTCATCAGCCCTAAGGTTTGGAAAATGAGTAAGAGAACTGCTGAACCCAAGAAACATTTGCGTTGAAAGCATCTTTGTGATGTATAGGTTCTAGCAAAGATGGCTGATTGAACACCTACAGGGTGAGCTCTCTACAACAACCAGGAGAAAATCAGCAACATTAAGACCAAGTGACCTACGATCTCTGAGGATAGATCTGGGAAAGCCAAGTAAATTGAACCCTCCACATCCTAGAGACTTCAGGAGGGAGCAGAGAAAGGCAAGTCAGGGGAAAGGCCATTCAGAAGGCACTCAGTGTTCTCCCCTTAGCTACCAGGAGCACACTCTGCACTGCCAACCACAACTGGCCAAAGCCATGGGTAGCCTTACACCCCACCAAGGCTTCATGCAGCCCCTGTGTCCCAGTAAGCCTCCATGTGGCCCTGAAGATCAGCAAGTTCCCAAGTGGCACCATGCCCCAGCATGCCCTCCATAGTCCTTTGCCCCTGAAAGACCCTCCACAGCACCATACCCCTGAAATTAAGGAAGAATCTCTCCCTTCTTTTTTCAAATAATAACCTCATTTTGCTTACTCTTGTCAACTGCCATTACCCACTTTTTCTTATTTTCTTTCCTTCAAACTACCCTTTGTCCTTCCTTTTTAATCTCTATTTTCTTTTACTCTCCCCCCTCCCTTTTCTCTCAGACATCCTCATTCTCCCTATTTATTTCTTCTCTTCAGAAAGGTTTCTATTATTTACTTCTGGCACTGCTTGACAGAATAAACTACTCCTACCTTACCCAGAAATCCTCCCAAAACTCACAGCTGAAAGAAAGAACCATGGATACAGCGTTCAATCTCAGTATCCACCCACACACCCTCACAGACACACACATACCTCAAGAAAAAAAATAGGCACAAACAAATGAACAACACTTAGAATCAAAGGAACTATTTTGATGGTCAAAAGGCTCTAGAAGTACCAGAAAAATAATTCAGAAGTATGTGATGTTCATGCACTTTCAACAGATGGGGAAGAGTTCCAGAGAATAACAAACAAATAGAAAAACTAGCAAACTTAGATTCAATGGATTGAGAGAAAGAAAAAAATCAAATAAAAATGGACAATATCAATAAAAAAATAACAAGTATACAGCACTTGAAAAGAGTAAAGAAGGACTGAAAAAATGAAAAGCCAAATTAGTGAACTTGAAGACAAATATGTTGACTTCAGTCTATGAGAGGGACAATCAATTAAAAGAGCAGAGAAGTCTAAGAACTATGTGAAACACTATAAAAAGGAACAGCTAATATCTCATTGGAATTTCAGAATAGGCAAAAAAAATCCACAAAGAAACTAGTACGGAGCATTCTGGAAGAAAATTTCCCTAACAATATAAAAGAAGAGAAAATAACTATCGAGGATAATGAGCAAACCTCAAACAAAAGAGACCTCCCCCCTGAAATAGTGCGATACATTGTAATCAAATTTTCAATATGAAATTTGATTTTGGAGAATACTGAGAGCAGCTAGGAAAGAAAGAACCATCGCCTACGAAGGTAAATTTACAATCATAAGCTTCAACTCTTCAGCAGACACCATCCAAGCAGCAGACTGACGGATTATGTTTCTTGAGCCTCTGCCTTTTAATTCCTGAGTTCAGGCCATTGATTTTCAGTGTTATTATATCATCTTTGGACTCTGTACCTTTTGTGTTGGATATTTTCCTATCTACTTATTTTATCCGCTTGTGTTGTGTATGTGGTTTACGTTTGCCTTTTCTTCTACTCCAAATTGTGGCTACCCGCCACCCCCACTCCCTAGGCTGTGAGCTCAAGGCAGCCAACAGCATGGAGAGCTCCGGGGTGGGGTTCTCCTCATGTCTGGGATTCTGTCCACTTTAGGGCGTCAGCCTAGAGAAATTGCTGCTCCTGGCAAGGGCGCGAGGAGCTTTCCAGCTGGCATCCGCAGGCTTGCCAAAGTTAGAGTGTTGTAGAGCGTTCTTGGTTTGCTTTGTGAGTGGAAATCACACGCAAAAAAGGGGTTCAGGAGAGACCCTAGTACCCTAGTTCTAATTTCAGGACTCAACCTCCCTGTTTCCTTCATCTTACATCCCAGTTTTCTGGTCTGGCAGCAGGAGCTCTGGACAGGTGAGTCCTATGGAGTCACCATTTTCCCCGGAGTCCAAATAATTTTTTATTGTTAAAGGAAGTGTTGTTATGAGGAATACCTGAACTTCTCCATGGTTCTAAACTTGGTCCTTCTTATCTTGAGTTGTAATCAGCTATCTAATTTGTCCTTAGACATCAGAATTAAAGACACCAGATGTTTCCCATCTTTTTCAGGATTGTGAAGACACCAATACCAGGGAGAGGTTTTTGTTTCCAAGTTATTAGACCACCATGATGATAGTCCTTCTTTGGAAATCTAGGCACTCTAAATAGACCAAACCCACAATGTGGATAGCAAAAACTCAAGAGACAAGGAGGGGCAATATATAATGCTCAAGGGAAGAATAGATCAAGAACCAGTGATCATGATAAACATATATGCACCTAACGAGAGACCTGCAAAATCTGTAAATCAAACACTCCAAAAGATGAAAAAAGAGACCACAGGCTCAACAATTATAGTTGGTGTCTTTAATACACCACTCCCTGAAAAAGACAGATCTTCGGGAAAGAAACTCAACAAGGAGGCCACAGATCTAAATATCACAATTGGATGATTTGATAGATATTTTCAGAGCTTTCCACCCACATGCAAAATAATTCACATTCTTTTCAAGCCCACATGGCAAATATTCGAAAATAGACCACATGCTGGGACACAAGTAGAACTTGAGTAAATTCAAGCACATAGAGATTATACAGACACCTTTCTCTGATCACTCTGTCATAAAGCTGGAAATTAACAAAAGGATGGTGAATAAAACAAGGGCAAACAATTGTAGGATGAATAACGAAAATACGACATACCAAAACCTGTGGGATAAAGGAAGGCTGATAGCAATAAATGCACACATGAAAAAGGAAAAGAGACTCATGGATGATATGCTGGCATAAAACTTACCCAAATTAGAGCAGAGTCAACAGAACAACCTTACTAATAGCAAGAGGATAGATATAATAAAAATCAAAGATGAGATACAGGAGAGGGAAAACAAGAAAACTGTGGGAAAAATTAATGCCGCTAAAAGTTGGTTCTTTAAAAGAATTAACTGAATTGACAGACCGCAGGTAATCCTAACCAAAGAAAGGATGGAACAAAGAACGTTTGCCAGGTTGAGGAATGAAGCAGGGGACATTACAACAGACCCTAATGAAATCAAAAGAAAAATCACACAGTACTATGAAGGTCTATACTCTAACGAATTCAACAATTTGGAAGATATGAACAAATATTTGGAAACACCATCCCTCCCTAGACTATCCCAGATGGATGTCAAGAACATCAACAGACTCATAACAATGAAATAAATAGTTAAGGTAATCAAGGGATTACCAACAAAAAAATCTCTCAGGCCAGATGGCTTCACAGGAGAATTATACCAAGCATTCAGGGAAGAACTGACACCAATCCTATACAAACTCTTCCAGAACATAGAAAAAGACAGAAAACTCCCAAGCTCTTTCTATGAAGCTAGTATAACTCTGATACCTAAAGCGGACAAAGATAGCACAAGAATCGAGAACTACAAACCAAGATCCCTAATGAACATTAATGCAAGAATCCTTAACAAAATACTGGCTAATAGAATACAAAAGCATACTAAAAAAATAATTCACTGTGACCAAGTGGAATTCATACCAGGGATGCAATGATGGTTCAACATATGAAAGGCCATCAGCATTATTCACCACATCGGCAGGAAAAATTATAAGAACCACATGATAATATCAATAGATATGGAAAAAGCATTCAACAACATCTAACACACATTCCTGTTTAAGACTCAAGAAGATAAGAATAGAAGGAAAATTCCTCAATATTATACAAGCCATAGATGAAAAAACCAATAGCCAATGTGGTAGTTAATGATGAAAAGATGAAAACAATTCCATTGAAAAAGGGGACCAAACAAGGATGCCCCTTGTCCCCACTCCTATTTAACATCGTACTGGAGCACCTAGCTAACATCATAAGACATAGGTAAGATGTTAAAGATAGTCATATGAGGAAGGAAGAGGCAAAATTATCATTATTTGCAGATGGTATGATTCTATATATTGAAGATCCCTTAAACTCCAGAAGCGGAGTGTTGGAAACAATTGAGGAGTATGGCAGAGTGGCAGGAAACAAAAATCACCAAACAGAAATCTATTGGACTGCTGTACACATCAGACAAGATTGCAGAAGAGATGATTTTTTAAAAAGATAGCACTCTTTACAATAGCCAAGCACAAACTAAAATACCTAGGGATATACCTGACTAAAAAAACAAAAGATTTGTATGAGGAAAATTATGAAACACTACTACAAGAAATCAAGAGTGACCTCAACAAATGAAAGAATATCCCATACTCGTGGATTGGCAGACTCAATATAGTAAAGATGTCAGTTCTTCCCAAGGCACTATATAAGTTCAATGCTATCCTGATATGAATACCACCATCCTTCTTCAAGGACTTGGAAAACAGATTTCCAACTTCATATGGAGGGAGAAGAAGCCCAGAATTAGCAGAGAACTCCTCAAAAAGAAGGAAAAAGTGGGAGGGCTTGCTCTACCTGACTTTAGCACGTACTATGCAGCCACAGTAGTCAAAACAATGTGGTACTGGTATAATGACAGATATTCAGACAAATGGAAAAGAACTGAAGATACAGAAATAAAAATATCAGCATACAGACAACTGATCTTTGATAAGGGCCCCCAAAATATTAAATGGGAAGCAGATGCCAACTTCAATAAATGGTGCTGGAAAAAATGGATAGCTACCTGCAGAAAAATGAAGCAAGTCCCTTACCTCTCTCCATGCACAAGAATAAACTCGAGGTGGATCACAAACCTTGAGATAAACCCCCCCCAAATTAGGGCCATTAATGAGGGAATTGGGACCAACTTGAGAACTCTGGCACAGGGAATACATAGGCTATCAGAAATAGGGAAGAATACAAATACAGAGGAGTCACAAATAGACAAGTGGGATATACTGAAGATAAGACACCTGTGTACATTGAAAGAATTCACCAAGAGACTAATAAAAGAGTCCACTGACTGGGAAAACATCTTTAGCAATGACACATCAGACAAAGACTAAAATCTACAATACTCTGCTAGCTTACAATAAGCAAAAAACTAATTGCCCACTGAGCAGGTGGGCAAAGGACCTGAACAGAAGTTTCACAGAGTCTGAAATCTGAATGGCCAATAAACATATGAGAAAATGTTCCTGATCATTAGCCATAAGAGAAATGCAAATTAAAACAACTATGAGATACCACCTAACACCCTCAAAGATAGCCAAATTCAAAAAATCAGAAAGCAACAAGTGTTGGAGGGGCTGTGGTGGGACAGGAACTCTTGTCCACTGCTGGTGGACCTGTAGATATGTACAGCCACTATGGAAATTGATTTGGCGATTTCTAAAACAGATGGAAATTGAGCTACCATATGACCCAGCAGTCCCCCTACTGGGCATATACCCAGAAGAGGTAAGAAACAAACCACGGCCAGACATCTGTGCTCCAATGTTCATTGCGGCACAATTCACAATCGCAAGGAGTTGGAAACAACCCAAATTTCCATCAACAGATGAATGGATTAAAAAACTGTGGTACATACATACAATGGAGTACTATGCATCGCTAAAAAGCAGTGATGAACACATGAAGCATATTGCCGCATGGGAAGAACTGGAGGAAATTATGCTAAGTGAAGTAAGCCAAGCACAAAAGGACAAGTATAACATGAGTCCGCTGAGGTAAGTTTATATATAAAAAAAGAAAGAAAGAGCAGAAAATACAAAAGGGGCACAGGGAAAAAGCTACTGTATACAAACACACCAGGGTGAGGTCCGGCTATTATGGAAGGGGTCAGACCAAATCCAGGGTACATATGGTAGCCAACTAAAAAGGTGTCAGGGAGGGAGGAAAAGGGAAAGAAAAAGAAAAAGATGTGTGGTGGGGGAATAGGGCACTGACCCACCCAAGGGGAGGGTATTTGTGTTTCCACAGGGAAAGAGGTACCAGACTTAAATGAGTGCAAGATGAATGGAGCATGCCGGCAAGGAGTAGGGAGCCAGAGGAGGGGGCTGAGGGCTTGGCCCCCATACCTACTACATGGACAACTGCCCCTCCCCCCAGAAGAATTTACTTTAGAGGACGGCACTGAAGCTGCAGCTAGGGGAGAGGGGCATGTCTGATCAGAGCACATGGGAGCAAATGAAGGGGGAGGAAGAGAGAGTGGAGCACATCCTGGCCCACCAGGCCTGGAGGATGATATCCCCACTCTGAACAGCCAATGCACAGAGTGGACCATATGGCTGATCCCACTGAGAGACATGCCGTCCTTTGGTGGCCCAGGGCCTTAAGGGGGACAACACTGGAGATTCAGTGTCAGGACTGGCCCAGACCGACCCCATGACACTGAGGCAAAACACTAAAGGTGTGTGGTAGAGCAACCATGGGAGCAGAACAGGGAGCCCTCAAGGGACTACAAAGGACAGACTCTGGGGCCATAGCGTGGCACCCCATCGGTCCTGTCTGAAGGACACCCCATCAAGGCACCCCATTGGACCTGACTGAAGGACATGCCTAGAGATAAAAAAACCCATCTATTTACAGGTTTTTCTTTCTTTAAATTTTTTTCTTTTAATTAATGTATTCCTCTATGGGTCATTGGTTTTCTTTTTTGTTGTCATCGCTGTGTTCTCATTCCTCGCCTATCTTGCTATGGCTTGATTTTTGGTGCATATCATTATCTCTACAAATCTATCTAGATAAGATAGGCTGGATGAATAGTCTGGAGGAAAAAACAATGGGACCAATGGTTCCAGGGGGACATGGGAGAGGGGGAGGCAGGGGTAAGGAGGTGGTGTTGACCAACCCAGGGACAGGGGAGCAACAAGTGATCCAAAAATCAGTTACAAGGAGGGTGTGAGAGGCCTGGTAGGGATTCAGCAAGGGCAATATAACAGAGAGAAATTACTGAAACCCAAATGAAGGCTGAGCATGATAGTGGGACAAGAGGAAAGCAAAAGAAAATAGAGGAAAGAACTAGGTGACAGAGGGTATTTATAGAGCTCTAAATACTGGCATGTACATATGTAGATATATTTATGTAGGAGGGTGGGGAAATAGATCTATGTGCATATATTTATAGGTTTAGTATTAAGGCAGCAGATGGACATTGGGCCTCCACTCAAGTACTATTCAATGCAAGAACACATTGTTCTATTAAATTGGCATTCCATGATGCACACCTTACCGACACGATTGCTGAAGAAAAATGTGTGTGTAAGCAAATATGGTGAAGAAAGCTGATGGTGCCGGGTTATCAAAATATATAACATCTGGGGTTTTAAAGGCTTGAAGATAAACTAGTGGCCATCTAGCTGAAAAGCATCAAAGCCCACATGGAAGAAGCACACCAGCCTGTCTGACCACAAGGTGTAGAAGGGACCAGTTATCAGACATCAAAGAACAAAAAATCATATCAGTGGGTGCTTACCTTCCTGATATGATCACTGAAGACATACGTGTGCATAAGTAAATGTGGTGAAGAAAGCTGATGGTGCCCGGCTATCAAAAGATATAGCTTCTGGGGTCTTAAAGGCTTGAAGATAAACAAGCAGCCATCTAGCTGAGAAGCATCAAAGCCCATATGGAAGAAGCACACCAGGCTGTGTGACAACGAGCTGTTGAAGGGATCAGGTATTAAGCATCAAAGAACAAAAAAATCATATTATGGTAAATGTGGGTGAGTGCAGAGTGGAGACTCAAAGCCCATCGGTAGGCAACTGGACACCCCCTTACTGAAGGGTTGTGGGGAGATGAGCCAGTCAAGATGCAGGGTAGCAATAATGAAACATATAACTTTCCTCCGGCTCTTAAATGCTTCCTCCCGCCCATGGTAATGATCCCAATTCTACCTTAAAAATCTGGCTAGACCAGAGAATGCACATTGGTACAGATAGGAACTGGAAACACAGGGAATCCAAGAGAGATGACCCCTCCAGGACCAGTGGTGAGAGTGGTGATGCCTGGAGGGTGGAGGGAATGTGGGTTGGAAAGGGGGAACCAATTACAAGAATCTACATATAGCCTCCTCCCTGGGGGATGGACAGCAGAGAAGAGGGCTAGGGGAGACATTGGACAGTGTAACATATGACAAAATAATAATAAATTATGAATTATGAAGGGTTCATGAGGGAGGAGGAGTTGGGAGGGGGGAATGAGGAGCTGATATTAAGGGCTCAAGTAGAAGGCAAATGTTTTGAGAATGATGATGGCAACAAATGTACATATGTGCTTGACACAATGGATATATTTATGGATTGTGATAAGAATTGTACGAGCACCCAATAAAATGATTAAAAAATTTTATTTGAAGACAAGCTGATTGCAACCAATGGCAACCCCAAGGGAGTCTCAGTAGAACGGTGCTCCCTAGAGTTTCCACTGGCAGTCAGGCCGTTTTCACAGAGTTCCCTTAGGTTGACTTGAACCTCCAGCCTTTCAGTTGGTTAAATCTCCTTGACCAACTGCTCTGGTCAGAGAGAAACTGCAGAGAGTCAGTAAGAATGCCAAGCACTCAAATGTGACAGGAAAGCAATTCTAGGGAAACACAATAGCAACATGCCAGGCAAAGAACCCCAGCCAAATGAGTTGCTTGGAGAAAATAAGAACACCTTGAAAAGGAGGGGAAAAGGAAGAAGCAATGATTATCAACTTAGAGCCCATGACCAGAACCAGGAACTGTAGCAGCTCTGTTTTCTTGATTTGCTTTTTTTAAAAAATTGTTTTGCCCTCTACTTCCTTCTGAAAATGGTTCTAGGGAAAGATATTGTTATAGATATCAAGGAGTGCAATGAATTGTTACGGCATTGCTGTGATAAAGTTGCTAATGAATCTTAGTTGTTCTCTCTATTGGGGTGCTTCATTCAGCTCACGTTATCAATAGTTCACAACACACACACACACACACACACACACACACACACGCCACCTGTTATTGTTAGATGCCATTGAGTGGATTCTGACCTACAATGATCTTATGCTCAATAGAACAAAACATTACCCCATCCTGTGGCATCCTTACAACTGTTGCCTTGTTTGCATCGATTGTTGCAGCCAGGGTGTCAATCCATCTCCTTGAGGGCCTTCCTCATTTTTGCTGCCTCTCTACTTGGTAATGCTTCCAGTTCACAACCACAAGCCAGTCCACAAGAGAAAGACAGGGCTTTCTACTCCTGTAAATCAGAGTCTAGGAAATTCAAAGGGGCAGTTCTATCCTGTCCTATAATGTTGCTAAGACTCAGCACTGACTCAATGGCAGTGAGTTTGGTTTGGACTTTTTCGACTTTACTGAATGTGATGTCTTTTGCCTGGAACAGGTCTATCTTGACAACATTTCCAAACTATATAACTATGTAAAAAAAGTCTCACAATTCTTGCCTCTAAGGAGAACTCATGTGAGACTACATTTAGCTCATAGTAAGTGTTTAATGTTTGTTAAATGAAACTGTGCTAGCACAATAGTTATGTGGTTGACTGTTCGCCAAAGGCCAAAGATGAGACTCTTGTCATATTACAGGTTCACAACGAAGAGAACTACTCAAGTCTTACAAGAAGGGGCATCAGCGTCTGTGAGCTCAGTGTCAGTGGTAGAACCCAAGTTTGCACAGGGAATTCCTTGTGGCTGCTTTTCTCAGAGCCCCCTTCACATCCTTGTTCCTCAGGCTGTAGATGAGAGGGTTAAGCATGGGAGTTACCACTGCGTAGAACACAGACACTAGTTTTCCCTGCTCTTTGGAAGACTTTGGGGTCATGTAGGTGATAATTGCTGACCCATAAAACAGGATGACAACCATGAGGTGGGAGCCACAGGTAGAGAAAGCCTTCAGCCTCCCAGCAGCTGACCTCATCCTAATCACAGTCACTATAATGTTGCCATAGGAGACCAAAATTAAGGAAACAGGTATGAGGAGAATCACGACCCCCACAAGAAAAATGGCCATCTCTGAAGTGTGGGTGTCGGTGGAGGCGAGGACCAACAGGGCAGGGGCCTCACAAAAGAAATGAGCAATGGTGTTGCTGCCTCGGTAGGGTAACCGCAGTGTGAAGGTGGTGTCCACAGCAGACACAAAGATGCCGCTGGTCCATGACCCTGTGGCTAGCTGGACACACACCCTCCAGGTCATGATGTTGGAGTAATGCAAAGGATTGCAGATGGCCACGTATCGATCGTAGGACATCACTGCCAGAAGGGCACATTGTGTCCCACCCAAAATGAGGAAGAGTAGAAGCTGAGCTGCACAGCGCAGGAACGAAATGGTCTTCTTCCTGGACAGCAGGTGAACCAGGGCCTGAGGGACGATGTTGGTAGAGAAACAGAGGTCTGCCAGAGATAAGTTGCAGAGAAAAAAATACATGGGCGTGTGAAGACGGGAGTCGAGCCGAACAAGGGACATGAGAAGCAGATTTCCAAGCGCAGTGACCAGGTAGACAAACAGAAATAAGACAAAGAGCAGTTTCTGGGTGTGGGGATCATCAGAGAGTCCCTGGAGGAAGAACTCAGTCACCGGGGTCTGATTGGTCGGTCTCATCATTTGTTTCTTTTTAACGTGAATGCTAAACGAGGGCCTATGAGGGTAAGTCCTTCAGAGATAGAAAGCGTATGGGTTGCCCCCCTGACTATCAACCACTTCTAGAATTCCCTGTACAATTCCAGGGTCCTCAGCAAACAATCATGCTTCTTTAGTTGGTACCTTTTCAGTGCCACGAAACAATGCTTCATCAAATGGTGCATTCCATTGTGGGTGTAGTCTAGCCAAAGAAGAGAAGAGCAAAAGAATCATCTATTTTGTATTTCACATTTCTGACAACAGAACAATTAATTTAATTCCACTGAGAAGTCATTCTATTTAATTTCCTTTTATCATTAATTCAAACAGCTATCTCTTAAGCTGCACTTGCCACATTGTTCTTACCTCAGGATTGTGTGGATTTGTTGTTGTTGTTTCTGCTGCTCTGCACATACAACTCTTCTCTGAGAAGATAGTCATGAAAGTTATGTGTGAAGAATGAGAACCAAAGCATTGTACAGATTGGACATGTTTCTCCGGGAATAACTTGTCTAAAAGAAGCTGGGGAAGCAAGAGGTAATGGCAGACTGTGGATAACATCATTCGCAATCCAGTCTCCACTTTCGACCCCCTATTCATTTGAACAATAAATGAGTTTCCAAAGCAACAAACCTACAATCACAATAGAAATTTCCTTTAAACCACCGACTTGACTAGATCCTAACTCAGTACACACAGCATTATTCACCCTCTCCGGTCCATCATCACCTTCCTCTGACCTGCACCAGGTGTCCACTACTTCACTCCTTGCTTTGAATAAAATATACTAATAAAATGTTAAATGTTTAATAATCCTCATCTGAAATGTATGAATTTTCAACACCCAAATAAAAATTAGAAAAATTGGACATTGTTATACCTCCCTGTTTATTCTTCAGGGTTTTTCTCTCTACTCAGAGATATAGTGCTAGATGTAAATATAGCACTAGTGTCCTTGTTTGCTCACCACAATGGGAATACACAATCAACCTGATCTGTTGAGCAAGTAATATGGGGAAATTAATACAATCAACTTTAAAACTCCATTTGGAAAGATACTGGAAAGTTAGTCCAAAGATCCAGCTCTTAGAGCCAAATAATCTTAGAGAGGAAGATCCAAATCATAGTCAAGTTTTAGCCACAGTGCCTAGTGTGGTTCTCGGAATAGCATACATGTGCATCAAATATTAGTATGATGGATGAATCTAACAATTACTTAAATCAAACTGACAAAGAATTATTTATAAATAAAAGTATGATCTGTTGTCAAAACGCCAAGATGAGAATACATTTTCACAACACAAGCTATTTTACTTTAGATCCTTTCTGAATTAACACCCATTTAGTGTGAGGCACTACCTGGTTGGTTCTTAGCATCTCTAGATCTTATCATCTCAGCGCAGCTTTTGACTTGTTCCTCTTTCTGCCACCCTTTGCACCCTCACAAGCGCAGACATTTGAGTGCAGCTGCAGGAACAGTGTTTCTAGAAATCTTTCTTAGGTTCAGGAAAGGAGATAGCATGGATACTCGACACAAAGCTCAAAGAGATGCCAACAATGAGGAAGCAATGTAATGAAAGGGCATCTATAGAATATTACCATGATACGTCCCTTATTCATCTGGCTAACAACCACAGGTCTTTCAAGATCTCATTTAGGAGAGATATCCTTCAAGAAGAGTCCCTTCACAGAAGCACACATTAGCCTCATTCCTCTTTCATTTCCAACAGACACAGACACTGATGAACACAAATAAAATGAAAAATAGTCCATAGTAGGTACATGGGCACCTACACCACCATAAGCATACTTACATTTTAGTGTTACAGGTTATATTGAACTTTTTTTGTTCTTTATCTACTGCTGTAAAATGCCCAAGGGAA
>NW_022103958.1:45686102-45696791 GCF_000313985.2 Echinops telfairi | reverse complement strand
CCCTCCAAGTGACTGTAACTCTGTCCCCAAGAGTCAGGGATCTGCTGTAAAGGAACCATGATCATCGTCAAACTTATTCTCATCCAATTCCCTTTCCCCGGATTATACAACAATTCATGCATTTATTTCCCTAAAAGGACCCATGTCACCAGATAACAGCATCACTGAGCCACGTACATTGTTTCATCTGCCACTTCTTTTAGGAAGAGGACACTGAGGAAACCTAGAGGAACCAAGGAGAACAGTCATTGCTTTTCTGGATCCCAAGTGTTCAGAATCATTTCCTGATATCCTCTCCACCAAACCCGGTCTCAACATACGAGTAAGAACCTCACCAGAAGGACCAATGCCAATGTGAGGAAGGTGTACGTATGTCTGTATTAGTGGAGAACCAGTATTCACAGGTAATTCAACATGAAATTCAAAAGCAGATCCACTGTGTGCAAAACCATGGTTATATTTATTACAGAAGATTGAGGTTACTTGGATAAAATTGGTAAGAATTTTAAAATCTGTGAAGAAATTGAAATCAATCCATTCCCAACATATCCCAGGTTCTTTTTTTTTTAATCAATGCATGGCATTGTTTAATTCCTATAATGTTACCCCCCAAAATGTTCTCGCCTGTTAGATGAAAAAAGGTTAAATTAGCATTTCAAAGCCAGTAAAACGCTACACATTGGAAAATGTTACAGGTGCATTGGCAGCAGCAAGAGGAGGATGGAGACAGTGGGCATCTCCTTATAAAGGCACAGAGTTCAGGAAAATCTTGGAAGCTCAAGGACCAGGGAGAAAATCTCACATCTCCTATTTCCTTCTGCTCCACAAGAAGAGTTTGTCATGGGCCCCAGGGCAGGCTGTGTAAGAATTCCACTACCATTTCCCTTAAACGTATCCCGTAGGGGAATACGAAGTGGCCTCTAGAGCAGTGCTCGGGGGTTCTGCATCATTAGTGTGGAGTCTGAGCTGTGTTTCCTCTCGGGTGATTCCCTGGTGCCCATAAGAAAGATCGAAAATAGATTTAATTATTGCTCAAGTTCTATTCACAGCCTCCACCACCAGTTTCTCTTTTATGTCTTATTTTGGAGGAAATGGAATATTGTTCAGATTAGGGGAAAATAATAGGTTGCACTTCAGATCTACCACATGCTCTCTCTGTGAGTTTTTGAGAAATGGCGTGTTCTATAGGGGGGAAGACTCCAACTTCAAATATGTTTTAGAGAGACCCCTTCTACTAAGTCTTACATGAGACAAAGATGTGACACAGACAAAAATGAATCATCGGAATGAGGGGGACCACCAGCATACGGCCATCATGGCCTTCAAAGGATTCACAGCCCTGAGGCTAACTTAGGTTGCCGTTGTCGTAGTTAGGGGCCATCGAGTCGGTTCTCCCTCATCGCGACCTTCTGCACAACTGAAGGAGACACTGCACGGCCCTTCCCCGTCCTCACCATTGTTTCCTGACCTGAGCGCATTGTTGCAGCCACTGTGTCAGCCCATCTCCTTGAGGGCCTTCCTCTTCTTCACGGCCCCTCTGCCTCACCGAACATGATGTCCTTCTCCAGGGACCGGTCTCTCCTGATAACGTGTCCAAATGTATGCCTAATTAAAGTGTGGAAGACAAAGTAAATTCTCCACAAAAATCACGATTGGCCCCAGATCAATTAATCACCATCTTAGGTGGGAACATGGTAGCTGAAAAGGGACCACAATTGAGATACATACACGTGTATGTATGTGCAGAGTGTATGTGCAGAGTGGGAAAGTTTACAGGACTTGTTCTGGAGCCCTCTGCCCATCTTGGTGAGGGAATGTTACCTGGGCACGCCCAGGTAAGTGCCCTGAGGTCAAGACTGCCCCACTCAGGGAAAGGTAGTAATCCAGTTTGAACCACGTTCATTCAGAGGGCAAAGGTTTTTACATTGCTGGTCAATGATCAAGGAGCTCTGGTGGTTTAGAGGTTATGAGTTGAGTTGTAGTCCACATGGTCAGTAGTTCGAAACCACCAGTTGTTCCTTGTGGGGAAACGATTTGGCTTTCTATTCTCATAAACAGTTACAGTCTCAGAAATGAAACACATAGGGGTGGGGTGGTCATTATGACTCAGCATTGACTCTATGGCAGGGAATTTGGGGTTTTGTGTTGTTTGTCTGTTTGTTTTTGGTTAATAATCAGAAAGAACTTGAGGAGGCTGAATTTATGTGTAGACTTGTGATAGTTAGGTTTATTGTGTCACCTTGGCCAATAGGAACATGTGGGATTAATCAGGTTGCAGTTTGATTGGAGGGCAAAGAGATAAATACAAGGCTTGCTGTCATCGCTTTTGCTCTCTGGTGATCAGACCAGCATGTGACTGCTTTAGGTGGTTCTCTTCCTCAACCTGTGAGCTACACCACCTGTGGACCAAGCTAACCCTTGGCTTGTGTCAGTAGAGCTTGAGGCTCCTTCCAGATCTGCTTTGCCATACTGCTGGTGTATACAGCGCTGGAGCTTGAGACTGGTAGATACTGTCGCCTTGGATTGCTTGAGTTCATTATACCATCTGGGCCTGCTTCCCTAAGCTCCCGAGCTACTGACTATTGATGACCCAGCCTGCTGTTTGCTGCCTGTGGGCAGACACTGCCTGACTTGCTTGAGGAAGGACTCTGCCATCTGCTTGCTTGACCTTGGACGTGGCAACCCACATGAATTGAAGGACTTCCAGTGTATTACCTGTTCCACGTAAGTTGAACTGAGCTCTCTATACTGTTGTGTGGACTAATTAGCTGTTATATTCCTTCCTGCTGTATAAACCTTTATATATCTATATCTATATTATGTATGCATAAGTGTCCTAGTTTTGTTTTCCTAGGTCCTAGAGTCTAGGAGAATCCTGCCTAACACAATTGGTGCTGGGAGTGGTTCTAGAGAAACAAGATCAGAAAGATGTGCTTCTCAAATTTGTTCTCCAGCCTTATTAGGCCTAACAGCACTGAGAACGCTGCCTCTACCCCTAAGCATGGATAAGTTGCCACTCTTACTAGAGAGGGTGGTGTTAATCCATGGTGTGAAGTCACAAAGTCCACAATATCCCCACCAATAGATGAAGTGCTGGAGAGAGGAGAGGCTATGGGTGATCGCGTGTTTGATATTTTCCAGCAGTTTTGTCAGGATGAGAAGTCTAGGGAAGCTGATTGGCTGGTCCTCCTTACGCTAGAAAATGTGAGCAAGGAAAGGGATAATCTCAGAACCTCAGAAGCACATCTCAAGTGCCAAATAACAGACCTAAAACTTCTGCATGTGCTACAAAAGAGAGTCTTCTCTCCTCTAGTAATTGAGCTGACATTGCCGAAAACCAAATCCAGAGTCTCATAAGAGTACCTGAATTACAGCATCAGCTGCATCGCAGGGCTAGAACAGAGTCTGATATTAAAGTAAGGGCCTTAATCAGAAAGAATTGGGACCCTGAAACATGGAATGGGAACATATGGTTTGGTGGTCCAGAATAGGGGATATTGAGTCCCTAGAGTCTTTTGAACCACCCCAGTCAATAGCTGCATCCCTCCCACCTGAGGGGATTAATCCACTATGAGTAAAACAAGCCACACTTGAGCAGATTAACCAAACAGTTCAAGCTGCAATGCCAGGTAGGGCTGCATCTGGAGCATTGCCTGAGGGAGATGCCTTACAAGACATTGCTGAGAGCCCCCAGGAAACACCCACCACCCATTATTTCCTCTAGAACTGTAATTAGAATTAAGTCTCAGAATGTTCCTAAAGGTGAGGTTCAGATGAGGACTCAGGAAGAAGTGTGCTATCCTCATAAAGATCTGCTTGAGTTTTCTAATACGTACAAGCAGAAGCCTGGGGGCTATCCCTGGGAATGTTCTTAAGGGTGGGGGATATCGGTGCAAGGAATGTAGCATTAGAGCAGTCTGAAGTTCTTGATATGGGGCCCTAAGCACAGATTCTTCCTTCATTGTCTCAGCAAGAGAGGTTAAGAGAGGATCCAATTGCTTATTTGGTTGGTTCACCGAAGCAATGACTGCCAGATGGCCTAGATGAGACCAACTTGAGGTACCTGACCTACCTTGGTACACTATAGTAGAAGGCATCCAAAAGCTTAGGGAAATTGGTATGTTGAAATGGCGCTATCAGAATAATCCCATAGACCCAAAAAGGGAGTGCCCTGAGGACATACCTGTATGGCCGGATCAATACCAGGCCAGCCTCTAGCAGCGAGTGACCTTGATTCTCCCACACACACCTGCGGAGCTGACCAGAGCTGGTTAATGGCCTGCTTTATTCTCAACCTGCTGCTCTGCACCCTGCACTGCCCATTTGGCTCAGTTCCCACACCTGGAATGGCCCGTTCAGCTCAGAGCCCGCTTTGTTCTCGGCCTGCCTCTCTCCACCCACACGAATACACCGGAAACCAGGAAGACACCTTACATTCCAGAAACCCAGACATACCTGTATCTCCCAATCTCTGACTATTTTACCTTATATGGACTCAAGACAGCCCAGTCACATGTTCCCTGGCCATATAAGCACCACCCCTTTAACCTGGGGGCACGACTCCCTCACTGTGGACCTGGGACTTCGCCCAGGCTGGGTTTTTCTCTAATAAAGCCTGTTTGTTCTAATTCGACTGATTTGGTTTCTGGCGCCTCTCGACTACCTTACATACCCTTCACCAAAACCTTAAGGAACAAGTTTGTGAAGTGGGCCCGGCATGTCTGCAGACTCCTGGGATTGCGATTTTATGTTCACCAGGATTAACAGTGGGAACTGCCCTAAGTGTACTCCGACATTTCCCTACAGTGGGGCTGTATGGGCCCTGTAGTGGTAGGGGCCAGGTGTCAGCACTGAATCAACAGAGAAAAAGTGGGCATGGTTATCATAATAATCAGAACAACCTGTCTTGTGTGGACTTATTTCTTTGGCTACTTAGCCACGGTATTCCTAGGAGTGAAATACATGGGAAACCTACTAAATATTTACGTGGTCTATACAGGCAGAAGAATGTTAGATCAGGTGAACAGCAGAATAGAGAGTTATGACCTCTTCAATCAATTCCCAGACCTGAGTCCGTTTACACACCCACAACCCCTTGAATGTGGGGAAGGCCAGGTCCCTTTGAAGAAGGAACCTGCTACATCACCGAAAGTTTATACTGTAATTCTATCGTGGAGTCTTAAGGAGTGCTCCCACTGTAAACTTTAGCCTTCTGAAAACCTAGTGTTCAGAATTTAAGCTCTGGTATAGTTAATATCATTAATATAATGTACAAACAATGTGCCATTGAAAATGCTTCTATAAATGCAGTTAAACTAATACCTTCACATGTAAGAGCTGAGTATTACCTCTTATTGTAAGCAGGGCATGCTAGTTCTTGTAATATGGTCAATATCTGAACCTTGGCAAGTGATATATGTTTTTTAAAGTCATTTTATTGGGGCTCATACAACTCATCGCAATCCACACATACATCAATTGTGTAAAGCACACTTATCAATTCATTGCCCTCATCATTCTCAAAACTCTCACTTTCTGCTTGGGCTCATAGAATCAGCTCTTCATTTTTCTTCCACCCCCTCCCTCCCTGCTCCCCCCTCCCTCATGAACCCTTGATAATTTATAAATTATTATTTTATCATATCTTACACTGCCCGGCATCGCCCTTCACCCACTTTTCTATTGCCCATCCCCCAGAGAGGAGGTTATATGTGGATCCTTGTAATCGGTTCCCCCTGTCTACCCACTTTTCCCTCTCCCCTCGCAGTATCGCCACCCTCACCACTGGTACTTAGGGGTTCATCTGTCCTGGATGCCTTGTGTTTCCAGTTCCCATCTGCACCGCTGTGCATCCTCTGGTCTATCCAGGCTTGCAAGGTAGAATTGGGATCATGGTAGTGGCAGGGAGGAAGTGTTTAAGAACTAGAGGAAGGTTGTGAGTTTCATCAATGCTACACTGCACCCTGAGTGATTCATCTCCTCCCCACCACCCCTCTGCAAGGGATGTCCAGTTGTCTGCAGATGGGCATTGGGGCCCCATCATGCACTCCCCTCATTCACGATGCTATGATTCTGTTTGTTAGTTTGTCGGTGTTGCTGCCATCATCGCCATGTTCTTATGTGCCACTTTGTTTGGGGCTGTGGAGGCCATCCGCAATTTTATGCACATATTATTATCTATGCAGGTCTATCTAGATAAGGTAGGCTGGATCAACAATGTGAAGAAGAAAATAACAAGACCAACGGTCCCAGGGCGACATGGGAGAGTGGGAGGTGGGGAAAGGGAGGAGGTGTAGGCCAACCCAGGGCCACGTGAACAGGGAGGGGATGGGAAAACTGCTAGGGAGTGACCAAGGGCAATGTAACTGAGAGGAATTACTGAAACCAGAATGAAGGCTGAACATAGTAGTGGGACAGGAGGAAAGCATAAGGAAATAGAGGAAAGGAGTAGGAGGCAAAGGGCATACATAGAGGCCTAAATACAGACATGTACATATGTAAATATATTTATGATTATGGGGTAAATAGTTCAATGTGCATATATTTATAGGTTTAATAGTGGGGTAGCAGGGGGACCTCTTCGCACACATTCCCTTAATACAAGAACACTTTGCTCAGCTAAATGGTCATTCCATGATACCCACCTTCCCAACATGATCTCTGAAGACAAACGTGTGCATAAGCAAACGTGTTGAAGAAAGCTGATGGTGCCCGGCTATCAAAAGATACAGCGTCTGGGGTCTTAAAGGCTTGAAGGTAAACAAGCAGCCATCTAACTTGGAAGCAACAAAGCCCACAGGCAAGAAACACACAAGCCTGTGTTATCACAAGGTGTTGAAGGGATCAGGTAGCAGACACCAAAGAACAAAAACCATCATTGTGTGCTCACCTTCCCCATATAAGCACTGAAGATGAATGTGTGAATAAGTGAGTGTGATGAAGAAGGCTAATGGTGCCCAGCTATCGAGAGATATAGTGTCTGGGGTCTTAAAGGCTTGAAGATAAACAAGCGGCCATCTAGCTCAGAAGCAACAATGCCCACATGGAAGAAGCACACCAGCATGTGTGAACACGAAGGGTAGAGGGGACCAGGTATCAAGCACCAAAGGCGTGGGGGGCGGGGAGTGATATCATATGTTTATTGCTCAGGATCTCTGTCACTTAAATTGTGAACATTATTCTGCTAATGAATGATAAAAGTAGATAATTATCTGACTCAATAAACCAGCAATCCATAGCAAAACAAACCATATCCACATGATCCTGACTTTTTCCCGGCTTCTCCTCTTGATGGAGCTCCTGGTGATCCAAATGCACATCTCCAGCTTTACTGTGCTTCACTTTATTGTGCTTTGCAGATACTAGGTGTTGCTACAAATTGAAAGTTTGTGGTAACCTAACCCTGCTTTAAGTAAAGGGGCATTCATGGCATTGTGGGTTAGGCTGCAATTTCTAACTTTTCATAATTCCATTGCACGCTTAATAGACTGCAGTACAGCGCGAGCATTGCTTTCATATGCACTGTGAAGGAGAGGGGCAGAAGAGTTTAACTCCCTTTACTGAGGTGGTCAGGAGCCCAACTCTCACTATCTCTGAGTCCCTATGCCTGTGATTAATGCACGGATCTGCTAACTGGGAGGTTGGAGGCTTGAATTCCCCCTCAATCACAGATACCATTATCTAACTCAGACTTTCTAATATTTCCACTATGATCTTTGAGATCTAAGATGATTTCAAAGATCAAATAAGGCATTATATTTAAATGGATATAACAATTTGAAGAAAAAACGAAATGTTCCCATTTTATATAAAGAATATCATTTTTATGTAGAATTACACATTGCTCCCAAAATCACTAGGATCAATAAGAGTTCAGTAAGATGGATATCAATGATGTGCTAATACTAGATTTTTCCACCTTGGTGGAAGTTTCTCGCTTCATTGCTTAATAGCTATTTTGAGTACACAACTGAATAAACGGAAAAGTAATAGCTTGACTATTTATCAGAAATGACACATTTAAGAAAATAATATTTTGAAAATAAAAATACCTATTTTAAAATACAAGTAGTAAAAGAAGGATAAGACAAAATCCTCAAAATGTATACAGCACAATCTCACAATAACACTGCATGATAGAATGTGTATGCATGTGTGATGCACATGTCTTTATTATGAAAGAGAGGAATATGCTCTACAGACAGGTGACAGATTAAATATTGTTGCTTCAAGATTTTAGAAATTCTTTTTGTTAAGTGATCTACAAAATCAATGTAAACACCATTACAATTCTAATGGTTATTTAAAAAATAAGTTTAATAAGTAGAGTAGAAAGGATGTGAATAATCAAGAAAATGGTGAAAGGCAAGAGCTTTTGCTTTACCTGGAGAAAGATGAGGCTTTCTACTCCTCTAAAGAATTACAGTCTCGGACACCGAAAAGAGGCAGTTCTACCCTGCCCTATAGGGTCACTGTGAGTCAGCATTGACTCAATATCAGTGTCGGTGAATGCCGT
Source organism: Echinops telfairi (assembly GCF_000313985.2). NCBI lineage: Eukaryota > Metazoa > Chordata > Mammalia > Afrosoricida > Tenrecidae > Echinops > Echinops telfairi. Next base: position 45,688,276 of record NW_022103958.1, on the reverse strand, counting down.
ACTGGCTAAAGCTACAACAACTAAAATACAGTGAAACAACAACAACAAAAAACAGTGGAACTACTGTCCAAATTCATAAATATTCTAAATGAATATTAAAGTTTACCACAGATCATGCCTCCTTTAAAATTAATTGGTAAAAGAATGATTAATCATGCTATCAAACCAAATATCAAGATGTCAGAAACTTTTCATACTTGGTCTCAAACATTAATTTTTCTAAATTAAATTCCAGACTTTTAAAGATCTAATGGATAAGAAGAAAAGAAAAAAAAATAGAGTCCTATGTCAGGCTATCTATTCCAGATTGACATTCCTCTTATTTTCCATTCCCAATCTACTTTTAGGTTGGACTGTGCGATTGAATTTTGATAATTACTTGATTCCATTATTCTGCTGCAACAGTGTTTTCAAAAATCAATAATGACAATCTCATTGACAAATCCCACACCCTTTCATCAACACATAAAACCCTGCATCATTTAAGAATTCCTTCTTGGAACGGCTTTCTTCCTCTTGCCACACAGTTTTAAAAAAATAATTTTATTGGGGGCTCATACAATTCTTATCACAATCCATATATACATCCATTGTGTCAAGCATATTTGTACATATGTTGCCATCATCATTCTCAAAACATTTGCCTTCTACTTGAGCCCTTATATCAGCTCTTCATTTTTCCCTCCCTCCCCTCTCCCTCTTCCCTCATGAACACTTCATAATTCATAAATTATTACTATTTTGTCATATCTTCCACTGTCCAATGTCTCCCCTTGCCCACTTCTCTGTTGTCCATCCCCCAGGGAGGAGGTTATACGTAGATTCTTGTAATCGGTTCCCACTTTCTACCCCACCTTCCCTCCACCCTCCAGGCATCACCATTCTCACCACTGGTCCTGAAGGAGTCATCTGTCCTGGATTCCCTGTGTTTCCAGTTGCTATTTCTACAAATCTACATCCTCTGGTCTAGCCAGATTTTTAAGATAGAATTGAGATCATGATATCAGGGTGGAGGAAGCATTTAAGAACCAGAGGAAAGTTATATGTTTCATTGTTGCTATCCTGCACCCTGATTGGCTCATCTTCTCTGCACAACCCTTCAGTAGAAGGGTGTCCAGTTGCCTACTGATGGGCTTTGAGTCTCCACTCTGCACTCACCCTCATTTACAATGATATGATTTTTTGTTTTTTGATGCCTGATCCCTGATCCCTTCCACACCTTGTGGTCACACAGGCTGGTGTGCTTCTTCCATGTGGACTTTGATGCTTCTGAGCTAGATGGCCGTTTGTTTATCTTCAAGCCTTTAAGACCCCAGACACTATATCTTTTGATAGCCAGGCACCATCAGCTTTCTTCACCACGATTTCTCATGCACACCTTCGTCTTCAATGATCATATTGACAAGGTGCGCACTCAATGATATGAGTTTCTGTGTGTATATCCATGTCCTCAACTCTGAAAAGAAGTGCCTATGATACATATAAGTGGGAAGTGTTCAAAAGACAGTGAATCAATATTTGTGATGATTTGTTTTCTGTTTTGCTTTGTTTTGTTTCTAGTTTTATTTGTTTCATTTTTTTTTGTTTTTTCAGTCTCTCAAAGAACAGTGATACAAGTATGCCGATTTGTTTCAATTAACGAATAAGCATGTGCAGGTTTGGGAAGTAGAAACTTATTGTTATGCTCATCTATTTTTCCTTCTTTGTCCTCTGTGAAAGACAGTATCTTGCTTTAAATGGGCAATTTAGTAAATGTATGTGAGAAAAAAGATGGGAAAACACAAAAAAAATATGAAGGAATGGGACAAAAGGTTTTCTGGGAAATTACAACTTCTCACAAAGACTATCTTGCTGTTATTCTCCTGAGAGCTCCTTTGACATCTTTGTTCCTCAGACTATAAATGATGGGGTTCAGCATGGGAGTCACTGCAGAGTAAAACACAGAGATCACTTTATCCCTTTCACTCATTTTCTTGGCGTTCGGTCTCATGTAGGCAAAGATTGCTGAGCCGTAGAAGAGCACAACAACAATGAGATGGGAGCCACAGGTTGAGAAAACCTTGAGCCTTCCCTCTCCAGACTGCATCCGGATCACAGTGGAGATGATATTCCAGTAGGAGACAAGGATGAGGGACACAGGAGCTAGGAGGATCCCCACACCCATGGCAAAGATG
>NW_022103958.1:45684287-45685675 GCF_000313985.2 Echinops telfairi | reverse complement strand
CTAAGGAAAAAGTACATGGGTGTGTGGAGTCTGGAGTCTATGTGAATGAGCACAATGATGAGCAGGTTTCCCAGCACAGTCAGCAGGTAGATGATCAGAAAGAGGAAGAAGAGCAGGACTTGTGTCAGTGGATCCTGGGAGAGGCCCAGGAAAACAAACTCAGTCACAGAGGTGTGGTTCTCTTCTTCCATGAATGTTTACTCCTGTTGACAATGAAAATCAAACAAACACCATGATTAGTTCTGAAAAGGATGAGTATCATACAGTATTTTATTAATTAGTCTTCAAATTTTCTTTAATGATTTCTACCTCCTATAGGTTCCATATATCAGAAGACTGAGTATGTATTTGTTCTGACAATTGAAAACCACTTCTGATTAACCCTCACCTTGAATTTTTAAGAGAATCAGCTTGGGAATCATCCTTAATTAGCTTCATGATTAAACCTCATTGGAGTAAGAATGACTTACCGTCCTGAAAAGACCCAGAGCTGTTTACAGTATGTCCATCCTAGTTTGTAGGTTGGAAAAGTAGATGGAATTGATGTTGCTGTAAAACTGTTATATTGTTATGCTAAATATTGATAACATTTTTATGAAGGTTGATTTTCTTCAATATATTTTAAAATAATTCTAAAGATGTACCCTAAGCAAGAAATTAACATTAAAATAAAACACTTGATTCTTGTTCATAGTTTCAGTCATTTACATCATGTTTCAATAAAATTACCTGCCTTGCTGTTTGTTGAACTCAGTAGTGATATTCCCAGATTCATCCTCGACACCAGGGGAAGGGAGTGCCATGTGCGCTGGACGTACAAGGCCTACAAAGTCATCAGTCCCAGGAAACATCACTCACCTCACTGAGGAGAAGCAGTTCCAGTCATCACCTTTGGGGTGAGTTCATGAAATGCTTGAGCAGTGTGCCTCACAAATGTTATAAAGATTCAAGTGGCCATTGGAAGAAAATCAATTCCCTACCTCTGCTCTACATCTTTCACGTCTCTCTTTGCACCAGATCTGTTGTCAGTAAAAAATGATAATGATGGTCTCCTAGAAAATCTCCTGATGCCAGTCATTGTTGTTGTAATCATCAGGTGCCACGGAGTTAGCTCTGATTCATAGCTATCCTATATGTAGCAAAACAAACCTGCCTGGACCTGCACCATCTTCACAATGGTTGCTATGATTGAGCCTCGTGTTCCCACCACTATATCAATCCATCTCATTGACGGTCTTCCTCTTTTACACTGAGCCACACGACTGGACAACCTGAGATATGCAGATGACCTACCCTTGCTTGCTGAAAGTGGGGAGGACTTGAAGCACTTGAGGATGAAGATCAAGGATTTCAGTCTTCAGTGGATTACAATTCAATGTAAAGAAAAC
>NW_022103958.1:45677578-45680677 GCF_000313985.2 Echinops telfairi | reverse complement strand
TTCCCTGACTAACGCTGCAGAAGGCAGCAGTCTGCAAACTTAATGTTCTCAACCTTATCCTCCTCTCCCATCTGTGAATAATTGGCTGATGTGTTCATGCTTCCTTGTACACCTTTGAAGAATTGTGAACTGTCTCATTATGTAATCCTGCCATGAGTTGTAGGCTATATGCAGGAAAAGTATTTAAGTCTACCTTTACTAAAGTTAGGGGCCCTGGAGTGTCTATACTGCAGGGTCCCCTGTGCCTCAACTGCATTTATCCTTTTTCTCATCTATAAGTTTTCCCACTGCAGATTGTACCCATCTCGAAGCCATAGATTTGTAAAATAAGAGCGGGTCTCTACATTTACATGTACATATGCTGCAGATGTATCATGGAGATAGCAGAATATACATGGAGCAAAATTATGATAACTTCTTAGCCAAAACTAACACCTTGAAAGAATGATTAGATACATATATTTTACAATATATTTATAGAGCTTATCTAATGATTGCATTAAATATATTACATTTTATTAGATAAGCTCTATAAATATATAACATACAATCACTAGATTAAGTATCTAGATACTTAGAGAACTTATAATATTAAACCCTGTTGGATTATGTGTTGGGCTGCTAACCACAAGGTCAGAGGTTCAAACCCACCATCTGATCTGTAGGAGAAAGATGAGAGCAAGATGAAGTTTTGTGGTGTCACAAATCTTTACAACTTAGGAAATCTACACAGGCAATTCCACTCTATTCTATAAAGTTACTGTAAGTCAGAATTGACAGGAGGGCAGTAAGTTTGAGAAACAAGACTTGCTAATAATAATCATATTATAGTATTATTATGATCTAGAACTGTGCTTCCAACTATTTAAAAAACGTTTTAATATTGAAAATTTGAAAGAGAAATTAGCATTGTCGTATATCTAAAATTAAAGGATAACCTTATGCACAATTAAATATATATATAAAATCATTTGTAACCATTCTTACAAAATCTACTATTGCTATATAGCAGCATAGATTGTGTATATGGTTTTTGTACTCATAGAAACACAACTTTTTATAGCAAATACTACCAGAAGGTATTTACTATTAAATTTACTAAAATACTAGGAGGTGGTGTTTAATGAATACAGGGGAAGTGGTTGAAGAAACAACTTCATGTATTTCCTTTATGCATATATGTATTGCATGATTAGTTTTATAATTTAACCTGCATTTTCTGAGTCAAAATAAAATTATTTAAATGATTAAAGATAAGACACAGAAATGTTTTAATGAGATGATAGTTTCATTACCTAATTTTTAGAAGTAGTATGTAACAAGATATATAATGTTCATAATGTTAAGAGTATGGGAAAAATAAAAAATAAAATCACTGATCAGAATATAAATCAAAATTAGTCAAAGGCACATAAGAATCAGGCAAATGAGAGTTAGTATTTCCACCGAATCAGAAAAGTACATCATTTAATAAATCATGCTAGGACAACTGATAAAGTAGTTGACAATCTAATGAAGTTTATTTACATAATTTATTATTGAGAAAACATACCAGAGGGTTTAGAAATGTGTGTTCATGTAACATCCATGACAGACACATATATTTACAAACAAGTAACTATTTGTTTATCTCATGTGGTAGAAGACCACTCAGACAGAACCTGACAACAAAGGCACAAAATAAAAAAGAAAATATTGATATGGTTGAATAAATATCAATATCTTTGCATCTCTTTAAATCTATCCCTAAGGTTAAAAAAAGCAACGTGAAAAAATTGCAATTATGTAGTAGATCAAGGTTTAATATCTTTAATGTAGAAAGTGCAATGATAACCCAATAAGCAAATGTTACAAATAGATTAAGCAGCATAAATTGATAATCCATAATAAATCATTTTTAATTTGTCTACAAAAAGGCCATTGAAACTAGATGTTCTTTTTGTCCATCAGATTTGCATGACCTGATTTCCCCCCCCCAGTTCTTGGTACTAATGAGGTTGTGTGAAATTAGGAGCTCTTTTGGAAATAGAAATTATTAGCTTCAACAATGAGTACATTGCCAGTTTTTAGAAAATGCTTTGACATGAGAAATATATTTTGATAGAACAAATTCAATTTTTCCATAATAAAAGCAATATCAATGAAATGAATCTGTAAGGATGTTTGTTACAGTATTATGATTATATAACTTGGAAAAAGTATCCTTAGATAAACTTATGTAGAATACTCAAATGATGAAATGTTATGCAGCTACTAGAAAATTATAAAGTATTATATGACTGAAAAACTCATTTACTTAAGTTGGAAAATTAGATTATAAAAATAAGTTATACTATCATTCTCTGTTTATAATTTTATCTCTTAGGTCTGCCTGGTGTTGTTTTCTGAGTCATGTGACTTTGTTTTTGTTTTATAGTCTCCAAATGTTCTACAACAAAAGCAAATTGCTTTTGAAGTCAAAAAAGAAATAATGATCTTTTATCCCTTTTCCCTTTTATTTGTGTACTACCTGGTACACAGAATGCTCTTGATAGAATATGTTTGGCTATCGGCACATTTTCCTTCCTTCCTTTGTTCCTTTCTCAGATGAGAAAATTCAGACGTGTAGCTTTCCATCTGAGGATGGAAGGGTGCACAGATGTATCATGTAACATGTGTATCTTATTCTGGTATTTCATACCTAAATCATCCATTAATTGCCTAGAATTAGCTTTAATGTAATCATTTTCTTTAAGTTCTTATCTGATTTTATAGGACTCATTATCTTCATAATCACCCAAAAAATATGTGTATATGTTTTTTTCTGGTAATAAGGGTTTTCTTGTTATTGTGAGTTGGGTGAGGTTTACAGAGCAGACCGGTTTGCCATTCAACAATTCATGTGCATTTTGTGTAGTCATTGACTACAATTTTGTCTCCTCAATGAAACATCTCTGACCTCACTTCCTCCCTGTGCGTCCTGTTTCCATTCCGCCTGCTTTGCTAAAACTCTTCTGAACTTTTTCTTAGGCAACTGCTACCCTTTTTAATCTCAAATGGTTGATTATGCTAAGGTGTGCATTCTTGCAAAGAATCATTTCCTTAGTGTTCTTGTGGCCC
>NW_022103958.1:45675338-45676874 GCF_000313985.2 Echinops telfairi | reverse complement strand
CAACCAGGTGCAAAAAGAAGAGGTAATGAGTTTCCACAGCCCTGGTACTCATTCTGGGATCCTTTTGTAGCTTAATATTCCCCACAACACAGAATAGTTTGTATTCTCTCTAAAAGCCAGGTGGGAAAGAGGTGGGGCAGAGAAGAGTAAAAGACCAAGTTCATCTGAATGAATATAATCAACATATCAGACTCCTGAAACTCCTTAATTACCTGTCCCTCAGCATCTTACCTACTCACCTGGAGAACCGGCATGAGACAAGCACTAGTAGTGAGGGCAGAGATGAGAGATGTGATGAAAGGTGTGGTTTCTGTAACCTTCTAATTCATATCTTAGCAAGCAACCTCCACTGCAATTCAGTAAATTTTTCTGAAGATTGAGACACCAACTAGACTACGAGTCTTAATTCATCTCAACCCCCTGGGCACCATTTCATTAAAGGGCACGAACACAAATTCATTAAGGAAGCAGCCTTGAGCATTTTTCTGGCAGGAACTCTTCAGACCTAAGGTCCTAATATCTGTTGTAAACAGGGCATTCCCTGGAGCAATCACTACTGTTAAATTTCTTAATCTCTCTACATCCAGAAATACACTGGGGCATCATTTTATTGCAATCACTGATTGAAATACCCAAATTTCATCTAATGTCAAGAACTGCATTGAATATTATTCCATCCAGTCTGTGGTCCTCTGAGGTCTTCAAGTTCTTTATCAGAATTTTAAAAAATAGAGGTTCAATCATGATGATAATGTAAAATACAGCTGACAAAAATACATATATTTCTACATTATTTGGAAAATGCCAACTGCATGACCCCTCTGTTGAATAGCTACCAAGGAATTTCAGATTCTTGTCCACATTTTACTCAAAAATGCTTTCATTTTCTTCTGCTAATGAGGAAAAATAGCTAGAGGTTCATGATTACAGGCCAAAAAGTCAAGACAGGTTAAATTGAGACTTTATTGCTATCTATTAAAAATTCTGAAGAGAGGCATTGGAACTATTCTAGCATATAACACATATCCATATAAACATATCCAAAGTAAATTTTCAAAAATTATCTACCATCTCTCAACTCCTGGCTTTTGTTTACTCTCCTCCTAGTCAGTGAACAGAACCATCAACCACAGACTCATTCAAGTCAGACTTAATATGGACATTTCATCTGTCTTCTTTCACTTTACACAGCATATCCACTAACATCGCCTCTACTGTACTGTTATACATGTATATGTCTAACATATACTCCTGTACAATACTGTTGATTTCACACACACACACACACACACACCCCTCTCTGTTAATGAGCCCATTCAGACTTACAGCAACCCTGTATGGCACAGTAGAATTGCCCCTGGTAGGGCAAGATCAAGGGGAACGTAACAAAGAGGAAGTTCTGACATCCTGGTGGGGACTGAGCATGATAGTGGGACAGGAAGAGAATCAAGGGAAATAGAGGAAAGAGCTGGGAGGCAAAGGGCATTTATACAGGTCTAGATAAAGACATGTACATATGCAAATATATTTATATGA
>NW_022103958.1:45664813-45674250 GCF_000313985.2 Echinops telfairi | reverse complement strand
TGTTTTGAGAAACAATGTACAAATGCGCTTTACACAATTGATGTGTGTATGGATTGCGGTAACAGTTGTATGAGCCCCTAATAAAATGTTTAAAAAAAAAAAAGAATTGCCCCTACACGTTTCCAAGGCTATAAATCTTCATGGGAGCAGGAAGCCTCATCTTTCCCCCGCAGAGTGGTTGGTGGATTTGAACTGTTGAAATTGAGGTTGGACTGAACACCCCCTTATTGAGGGGTTGTGGGGAGGAGACAAGTCAATCAGGGTGCAGGGTAGCAACGGTGAACATATAACTTTCCTCTAGCTCTTTAATACGTCCTATCCCCCACTATTATGATCCCAATTCTACCTTACAAATCTATCTGGCTGGACTGGAGGATGTACGTTGGTACAGATAGCAACTGGAAACACAGGGAATCCAGGATAGATGATTCCTTTAGGATCGGTGGTGAGAGGGGCGATGCCTGGAGGGTGAAGCGAATGTGGGGTAGAAAGAGGGAACCAATTACAAGAATCTAAGTACTGCCTCCTCTCTGGGAGATGGACAGCAGAGAAGAGGACCGAGGGAAACATCGCACAGGGTAACTTATGACAAAACAATAATAATTTATGAACTATGAAGGGTTCATGAGGGAGGGGGCAGTGGGAGGAAGGGGGGAAATGAGCAACTGATATTAGGGGCTAGAGTGGGAGGCAAATGTTTTGAGAATGATGAGGGCAACAAATGTGCATATGTGCTTGACACAATGGATGGATGTATGGATTGTGATGAGAATTGTATGAGTCCCCAATAAAATAATTTAAAAAATAAAATAATATAAGCCTGTGTACAAGAGGGTACCAAAAAAGAAAAAAATGGAAGAAGAAAAAAAAAAGAAATTGAGGTTGGAAGCTCAAACAATAATCAACTGTATCACCAGATTTCCCTTTCCTATAATCCTAAATTCTGGGAAGGAGCTCAAAAGAACTTGGTGTTTGGCATAAAGAGGGCTTTCTTCCAAAGATGTAGCCCAGACTTCATTTGTACTTTTAATGATTTTTTTGAACTGCATTTGAAGCCATTTAGCCACCATGCCTTAGTAATTTATTTTCATTAGCTCCCCATTTCCCACAACTTCCCCTGACATGCCCCTAAGTAATTATTTATCTAGTTACTCTCTCTATGGATTTACCTATCCTTCATTTCAGATACAGAAAATCATACAAACACAAACAAGATACAAAATTAAATCAATGAAAAAATAAAACAGAGAAAACTCTCAATTGAAAATGAAGCAGACAATATTAAGAATTAAAACAACTTTAACATGCGTCAATAGGGAGATCAAATGATACAGTATTGCATTTTACCTAACTACATCTGCCAAAATTGATTTTACAATGCTGACAGCCAGGCTATTCTGATCGCTGGACTATGGTCAGAGAGGATTCATCAGAGGCTTAATCCATGTGGTGATTGCAAATGGATTTTGGATTTTCACTGTCATCTGTAGCCTTCTACAAACTGGGTGTTTACAATTTAATCTTTGATACTGTTCCTTTCTTCATATTTGGATTTAATCATTTGGATTCATTATTATTATTAATAATCCTTGGATCACACAGGTCTGTGTGCTTCTTCCTTGTGAACTTGGTGGACCACTCACTTAGTGTAAGACAAGCTCTTAAGGCCCCAAGTGCTTTTCTTTTAGATACCGGTCACTAGCTGGGTTCTCCACCACACTTGGCGGTAGCGCCCATATCACGCGTGGTCTCTTCATGACGGTGGGCATTGCGCAGGGCCGCGCCCTAAGAACTCACGTTTCTTACATTGGGACTCGATTTAAGCACGGGGCTGAATCCATTCATATATCTATGGTTTATATAGGTCTCTGGTTTACTTAGGAGACATCATTACCATTTTATGACAGAGAACATTATGAATCATCCCAATGGAGTGTAAGGTAATTCTATTGATAGTATCAATAATCTAGACAGTGGTATATAATTTAAAACACTTTTGAGAAAAGATCATCATACATGTATTGAATGCCTTTCCAGACTGAAATACATGAAGTATTGGCTTAAAAATGCTAAAAGCTTAAATGACTGGACACCACTTGCATGAAAAATGAGGGTTAGAAATAGGGCAAAACTTTCAATAACATTAATTCACAAAGGCAGAACTGTGCCGCCAGACTAATACATGGATCAAAAAAGCAATAAGAGCATTAAAATAGTAACTATAGGGTAGTCCTGGGATACCATTCACTGGGTACCCACAAAGGAAGAGACCTGAGTCACCACCAATTGCATAACTTTGGGATGGAGATCATCTGCTCTTCTCACACTGTGGCCTTTCAGCCTTAAGTCCAGGGGCTGTGCCAGTGCCTTAAATCTACTGTAGGTGAGTTCGAGGTATAGCCCAGTTCACTTAGTGGGGTTTCCACATAGAACCCGTCTGGTCTGGCCTATGAAGGATGTTATGGACCCCTAAAGGACAGAGTCTAAAGTCCTAGTAGTCTTCAGTACATGGCCTGGGTCATCAAGGGTTAGACAGGAAATAGGTCAAAAGTATTTGATTAGGAACACAACCCTGGGCATATTCTCTCCTTGGGCTCCCTGTACATTAAGTATTTTCTCCCAATGGCAGGTTCCTCTATCAGGAGAAAACTCATTTTTAAGTCTTCTGATCATTGCCTTATGTTTGTGGCTGCAGGATTATGGAAATGCCCACCAATCAGAACTGTATTCCTGTGAGTTCCTAGATAGTATCTATTTAAGCTCTTTGAAAAGCCCTCTCACTACAGTCCTTTGGCCGATCCTCACCATGCAGCCCATTCCAAATTGCTTTGTTCCTTCAAAAAAACTATTTAATTTTTACAGAAGTTCCAGTTTGATCTTCGATGATTCAAAACTTGATTATTACAATTGAGTTTACCAACTGTTGTTCTGACTTGAATGTTTGCATTTTTGCAAAGCATTCTCCATATAATACTCAAAGTGACTTTTTAAAACCAGTGTAGGAACGGATTTCTACTGAACAAAAATCTACACACCATCCCAGGACTTGTAAGGCCTTTTGTGACCTTGTCCTGAATGTTTTCATGAACTCATTCCTCACTCTCCCTTCTCACACATCAGTCTCTAATTACACTATCTTTTTTCTGTCCTCATTTCAAAAATGGGTGTCCATTCCAATCACGTTGACTGTTTTCTTTGCTGAGACTCTTCCCTCAAGTGTCTTTTTGTATCTTTTTCTTAACCTACTGCTCTCAGCACAAGTATTCATTTCACTGCGGTGCAAGATGTCCTTTATCTGACATATCACCTTCTAGCAAAACCTTTATCAATAACATTATTTTGCTTTCATTCCTATATGTCATACAAAGTATTCTTTATCATTCCTAATGTAACGCAAAGTATTCTTTATTGATATTTCATTTGCCATATTTTGTTCATGTGCATAATTACTTTTATTGCATTCTAGAGCGCAAGATCTACGAAGCTAGAAATTGCACTTCATTCATTGAGCATATGTCTTGAGCACCTGAGGAGTGCTCAATAAGTATTTGGTTAATAAATGCACTAACTAATCACTAATAAAGGCACCAAATAAGCATGGCTATCGAAACTAACATCATAGGATGCACAAACAGCATGGAGGGCCATATGTGATCTCCTTTGACTTCCCTAGCGCCAGGAGGCTGGGTTAGACATGTTTTCACCCTGCATCTTCCATAACCCCAATCTGATACTAACCATTTCTCCACAGCACTCTTCTTCTATCGTCAGTTTGATAATTGGTTCTAAGGGCCACAATGATCTCAGAGATATATTCATGATGAAGGGGTTTTATTAGTGGAGTTAACAGGTTGCTACAAGCCAGGATTAGTAAACAGGAAGGATACAGTCATGGATCCACAGTCACAATTTTTCTCAGATAACAGCCAGGTTTATATCCCATCCTCGGCCTCTTAGACACCTGTCCCTTGGCCTCTGCCTTCATGGGCCAGGAAGCCAGAAGGCTGCTCTGCTTCACACTCTCGGAGGATCAGTGGCACTTCGCTGTTCTGCCTCCTGGTCTCCTTGCTGTCTGGCTCCTTTGCTGCCAGTTCTCCCTGCTGCGGCCTCTGATGATCTGACCTCTGCTTCCACCACTTGAGACACAGCTCTCAGGGGGCTCTACTGCTCTTCTGATGGCCCTCTTCCCTCTGTGCTTCCTAAATGGCTCTTATACATGGAGGAATGCCCTGATGTAGGTGGGGTTTTGTCTTTCAGCAGACCATACCCCAAGGAAAACGAAGGACAGTGATTTCAGTCACACCCTCTAGTAAGTTAGTTCTACTAAGGAAGCAGCTCACCTTCATCTTGTAAAAGAGAACTCCCTCTGAAATGAGATTATAGTCATAGGCAGAGGCTAGAAGGGATTATGACTACAGGGCCATATTAATGGACTATATATCATGTGGGTTGAGTTAGTACAAACTAAAAGGCATACACACTGTGACATAAATTTTTAAAAGTTCATTTTCTTTAAAAACTCTAAAAACGATGTGCTTTTAAAAGCTCACATAGCATCCAGAATGGGGAACATTAGGTTGGAGTGGCCAGAAGTCAATGTGGCAATGTTGACGGTCCTCAAGGCTGTTCCGTGTTCTCTGCTCAGGCCAGGCCGCACTCACCGTGTTTGTTTGTGGAAGCACTGGGTCAGTCAGGAGGTCAGGGTAGACGTTACATTTAAACTGCTTCTATGAAAATGAAAATGAAGCACTTCTATATTCTTCTCACTTCATCAGAAAGGTTATTGTGGGAAACTGACGAACAGGACAAAGTGTAAGAGGCCTACTCCCAGCAGTCATGCCCACAGGTCTTGGCAGGCCATCCCTAGCATGAGGCATGCCCCCATAGTCCAAAATAGGGGAAAAGCACCCCAATACACAAAATTCTAGGAAGGACATTCTCCACAGCATATCTACCCCCATGTAAATGCTAGTAATAAAGATTCCTGGCTTCTCTTGTACATAGGCAGTTAAAGGGTGTTTATCTCTAAGAGCATTTGCTCCTTTAGTCCCTTATCCTTAGAGGCATTTGAACCTCTTGTCTCTTGCATACCTGGTATTCCCTTTGACGTATGCCCCTTGATGGCTTGGGATATTCAAGATTAGTACATTGCCCATTTGTTTAATGTGTACGTGAAACAAAAAACTTCCATATCTCAAGAGCTATAAAAACACTTTGTTGAACACACTTGAGGCTCTTTTCCCTCTTCTCCCTCCTCCTGAGAATGGAGCTTAGTCCTCGGCACCCCTTTCCTGTCTTCTGGAATTGCACATGTTGTTTGCAGGACCGTTGGACTCTGGGGCTGGACCCCACAGGTTATCTTGCTGTCCTTAATAAGACAAAAATCTATTAAAAGGGTGTGATGGCATGTGAGTTGGGCCAAGTCTGGAAATATAGATAAGACTGGCAAAGTAAGTAAAGAGAAATGTACAATGTATGCTGTGGGTTTTCTGCCAGGAGAAATGGAGAACCATGACAGAGAATAGACAGCGTTATAATTGTAACTTGCTGGGTTTCCACTAAATGCCCATGTCAACACCAATCAAGAAGTCAAATGGCATGTTGCATTGGGCAAATCTGATGCAAAAGATTTATTTAAAGTGTTATAGAGCCAATGTGTCCTTTAAAGACTAAGGTCACTTGACCAAGCGAATATATTGCCTTTTCATATGCATGTGAAAATTGGACAGTGAATAAGGAAGACCAAATAAGAACGTATGTATTTGAATTATGGTGTTGGAAAATATTGACTGCATCATGGACTTTCAGAATAATAATAATAAAATCTGTCTTCAAAGTATAGCTGGAATACTCCTTAGAAGCAAGACTCTTGTACTTTGGGCATATTAGGAGTGTCCACTTCCAGGAGCAAGGCAAAATGTTTGGTCAAGTAGAGAGGCTCAATTAAAAAGAGGAAGGTGGATGGATACAGTGGCCCCAACACTGTACTTGACAAAAACAACTATTGTGAGGATGATACAGGACTAGACAGTTTTTGTTTTTTTGACCACAGAGTCACATGAGTTGGAACTGACTGCACAGTACCCAACAACAGCATGTTGACCTTGACCCCATAGTAAAAGCTTTGGGATGTTTCATGGCTCACACCCCCTGAAGAATGGGATGGGAACTGATACAATTCTAAAGACTAACACAGTGTTTGCCACCACTTAATATCCAGAGTGACACCTTTAGTTGAGGACAGGCCAACAATGAGATCTTTACTAAGGAAGGGTCAGTGTATCATATGAGCATGGTGCTTCTACCCTAACAGTGGGTAGAGCATGAGTTAGAAAAGGATAACTTCAACTCAAAGGGCAATCTTCACCTCCTGTAGAAGCTTCTCAACTGAAGCTGTTCTATTGCACTTCCCAAAGGGGAGAACTCAATGTATGCTAGAAAAAATAAGTTTGTGGGAGAAAGGCGGGTATGTCTGGGGGAACCCTTTTGTGTTTTGTATATTGTTGTTACAGAGGTTTCTGGTCTTAGCGTTCCAAAGTTGAGAGATTGATTCTAAGTTCTAGCTTCTTTAAATCAGCAATGGTTCTCAGAGGGCTGCAAGTGTGTAAGATACCAGAGAAAGATGTTTGTGGAAATGAGAGTTTACATTTCTTGTATTGGCAAACAGTTATATGTGGTTGAAGTGGCTAAGCTATAGTTCAAGACTTCATACAGGGTGTATTAGTCTTGGTAGACTAGAGAAACAAGTTCATGGGCACACATATGTATATAAGGAAGAGGTTTATATGCAAGAGCAATTGAACATTGAGAAATATCCCACACCAGTCCAGTCCAAGGCCATAAGTCTGATATTAGCCCATATGTCCGATACCAATCAATAAAGTCCTCTCCAGACTCACGAAACACATGCAATGAAGCCAAATGCAGGACGATCACAAGCCAGTGGGGAGAAAGTCTTTGGGTCCAGTGGTGGTGTAAGCATCTCAGCACTGGCAGGGGTCTCTCTGTGGCTTCTCCAGCTTCAGAGGTCTGCTCGCATCCACGTGGCTGATCTTCTGCAATGTCTCTCAGGGAGTTACAGAGAGAGAGGTGTCTTCCCCTTCCAAGGAGGAAGTACCAGATTTCCCAGAATTCTCAGAAGGCCATGCCCACACAGAAGTCTCATTGTCTAGCTCCAGATTGGCAGCCTAGACTCCACCCCTGCACTCTAAATCCTTAAATTGACACCAGATTAGGTGACTGCCACACAGAACAACAACACAATTCCAATTAATAAAGTTTGTAGCAAAACCACATTGATTTTGGTTCCTAGAAATTGGGGGGATTTAGGGTATATATTAGTTGGGATTCTATAATCTATGTGTGTTGGCATGGGATGAATATGGCGAGTAGCTGTAACTTTAGAACCAATGGAAAGAACATTCTTAAGTGAAAATGAATGGTTCAACCAAAAAAGGCACAATAAAGAAAACTCTGTTCAGTATTAAAAGCTTGACAGGCAGCTAGAAAATGGTTCTAAGAAGAACTCGAACCACAAGGTATAGATTTGTGAAAGATTATCTAGGATGTGAAAGCAATTTGTCAGAAGTGTTGAACAGCTTGAAAGGTTTTCTTCTCCATGAACATATATAAAAATAATGATCACTGCATCTGTCAGGGTCTATCTTCCAAATGCTTTCCAAAATGCCTCTTTCACATCCTTGTTCCTCAGGCTGTAAATGAAGGGGTTCATCATCGATGTGATGACTGAGTAGAACACAGAGATCACTTTATCCCCGTCACTCATTTTCTTGGCGTTCGGTCTCATGTAGGCAAAGATTGCTGAGCCATAGGAGAGCACAACTACAATGAGATGGGAGCCACAGTTTGAGAAAGCCTTGAGCCTTCCCTCTCCAGACTGCATCCGGATCACAGTGGAGATGATATTCCAGTAGGAGATAAGGATGAGGGACACAGGAGCTAGGAGGATCCCCACACCCATGGCAAAGATGGCCATTTCTGTGCTGTAGGTGTCTGCTGAAGCCAGCTTGAGGAGGGCAGGAGGTTCACAAAAGAAATGGTTAATGATGTTGTTTCCCTTGTAGGGTAGATGCAATGTGAATGTGGTGTCCACCAGGGACACCACTGCCCCACTGGCCCAGGACCCGATGGCCAGCTGGACACAGACCCAATGAGTCATGATGGTGGAGTAGTGCAGGGGCTTGCAGACAGCCACATAGCGGTCGTAGGACATCACTGCCAGCAGTGCACACTCTGTGCACCCCACCAGAAGCAAAACAACTAACTGCATCGAGCACCCAACAAAGGAAATGGTTTTCCTCTTTACCAGGAAGTGGACTAGCACCTGGGGAACTGTGGTAGTTGAAAAGCAGAGGTCAGCAAAGGACAGGTTCCTAAGGAAAAAGTACATGGGTGTGTGGAGTCTGGAGTCTATGTGAATAAGCACAATGATGAGCAGGTTTCCCAGCACAGTCAGCAGGTAGATGATCAGAAAGAGGAAGAAGAGCAGGACTTGTGTCTGTGGATCCTGGGAGAGGCCCAGGAAGACAAACTCAGTCACAGAGGTGTGGTTCTCTTCTCCCATGAATGTTTATTTCTTCATACAGGTCAGCATCAAGAAAAGAAATATATATATATGTTGGTTATAAAACAAATTAGTGACGTTTGTATTTATTTAACCAGTGACCTAAATTGCATTATTTATGTGTACTTCTTACCAGCTTTCATTTATTTAAAGACTGAGTTTTACTTTGATTCAGTAGTTATGACAATTAAAAAACACTTCTGAGTTTTTCTTTTCAGTAGCTGCAGTCTCAAGAAATTGTTCTTAATAGCTTTATGATCAAACCTGGGTTAGACTATTAAAGACTAATAGTCTTACGAAGACCGTTATCTAAGTTTGAGAACCCAATGAATGGATATTGCGGTACAACCAGTTTTATTTTTGTCTAAAAACTGTCTGATAGCCTTTATGAAAATTGATTTCCTTTATTATATTTACCAAATAGTTCTAAAGAACTACTCTACCCTTCCCTGCAGACCCACAAGTCCCCCTGCCAGACTCTGGCCTTAAAACACTTCTGACCTAGAACTGAGGCCATCCTAGGAAACCACCTTTTAACCAAATAATAGACAAGTCTATTATTTAAGTCTTTCCACTAAAACCCCGGCATTGATGAGGTCCTCATTGATGAGGGCAATGAATGTATAAATGCATTTTACACAATTGATGTATGTGTATGGATTGTGATGAGTTGTATGAGCCCCTAATAAAATGATTAAAAAAAACCCTCAAAAAAATAAAGGGAAAGGTGATATGAAAAGAAATTACAGAGTACTGTTAATAACATTAAGATTAATTAAAAACTAAATAAATTAACAGTGTTAATTCAAAACAAAAATAAAGAACAATAACACCCTAGAGGAATGTATTCCTT
>NW_022103958.1:45663989-45664695 GCF_000313985.2 Echinops telfairi | reverse complement strand
CAGCCTGTGTGATCATGAGGTGGTGAAGGGATCAGGTATCAGGCATCAAGGAACAAAAATCAAATCATTGTGAATGATTTGGAATCAGGGGGATGCAAGACCCATCTGTAGGCAACTGGACATCCCCTTACAGAAGGATCTCAGGGAGGAGATGAGCCAGTCAGGTGCAGTGTAGCAACAATGAAACATACTTTCCCCTAGTTCTTTCATGCTTCCTCCCCTCCCCCCACTACGATGATCCCAATTCTACCTTACAAATATGGCTAGACCAAAGGATTTGCACTGGTACAGATAAAAAACGGAAACCCAGGGAATCCAGGACAGACGATCCCTTCAGGACCAGTGGTGAAAGTAGCAATTCCCAGAAGGTGGAGAGAGGGTGGGGTGGAAAGGGGGAACCGATTACAAGGATCTACATCTGCTCCCTGGGGGACGGACAACAGGAAAGCGAGTGAAGGGAGACGACGGACAGTGTAAGATAGGACAAAATAATAATAATTTATAAATTATCAAGGGTCCATGAGGTAGCAGGTAGCAGCAGAGGGGAAGAAAATGAGCTGATGACAAGGGCTCAAGCAGAAAGCAAATGTTCTGAGAATGATGGTGGCAACAAATGTACAAATGTGCTTGACACAATGGATGGATGGATTTTGAAGAGTTGCACAAGCCCCCAATAAAATGGTTTTAAAAAGAAGGAAAAATAATT
>NW_022103958.1:45625417-45663133 GCF_000313985.2 Echinops telfairi | reverse complement strand
CTACGATAACTTCTAAGAAAGGGGCTCTGATACAAGATGAGTAACTGAACATTCTTGTTTTATTATGTACCAAATATAACAAAAGAGAAATTTTAGTTTAAAGAAGTTTTCTTTACAAAGGAACAATGGTTAAACTTAGCAAGGTGTATACTTATAAAATATTTAAAACTTATTTCTAAAAGAACTGCTACATATGTCTGTGTGAATAAATGAACATGCATTAATTTTATGAATAGAAAATTTTAGTCTTATAAAGATATTAATTCATTTCAAAGTAATTCGTAAATACCGTATACTGAAATACCAGTAAAGCTCATAAATATTTTTTTGTAATTAAAATTAACAAGCTTATTTTTAATTTTATCTGTGTGAGTAATTGTATGATAGCAAGTGGATTGTGGAAAAAGTAAAATGAGAGTGGAGGAAAGATATCCTACCAGTTGTAAAATATGTATTTCCCATACGGACATCATCGAGCATGAAACATTTGATAGGTGATTATATCTAGAACTGAAAAAGAACAGTATATATGAAAATTTAGTATTTAATAAAGGTAGCATTACAGTAAATCATAGCAAATTAATAATTGACAAAAGCTTTGGACAATTACTTACTATAAAAATTATACATATAAAATGGGAGGGGGTGCTAGTTTGAAGTATTGGTTGCCAAGTTGATGGTGAAAAGTAATCCCCTCACTCATTTCACACATATAAAATATCCAGAATTACATTATTCATATACATATTTATACATTAACATATATGCCAGAAGTAAGTAAAACTAAGCACATTAATGATCTCATTGGAATTAAAGAATCAAAACCTATTTATCTTTGAGTGGCAGAGGTTTTTCCAGACAAAACTCAAAAACTGAACTCACTGCCGTTGAGTGGGTTCTGACAGGGCAGAACGGCCTCTGTGAGTTTCCCAAACTTTAACTCTTTTTAGGAGTAGAAAGCCCTGTTTGTCTCCCACGGACAGAGTGATGGTTTCAAACTGCTGACCTTGCAGTTAGCCGTCCAACACATCACCACTGCACCAGCAGAGCTTCTTCTAATAAATAATCATCTTCTAACATCAATAAGAAAGGATAGACAAGGTACTAGTAAAGTTCACAAAATACTCCATTCACAAAATTACATTAAAAAAGCTAAACAATAAACTTTGAAACTAAACATGCACATTGAAACAAAGGGAAGCCTATATTTTACCTTTTAGGAAAATTTTCAAAGGATATAATGTCAAGGTTTAGTGATACAACAAGATGAATAAGGTGAAGAGAAAGTCAGCCATTAGATTTTATGTGTAACTCAGCATTTTAATTCTTGATGTGGAGGCCAAATGGTGCATGTTAGTGTTTATCTGTGCTTATGTGTTCGTGGTGTGTATGTACCTCCACAGGCTCTCTTCCTTCAGTAGGAATCTATTGATCAAGGACCACTGTTAGCTGTCAAGAGCATGCAGCATCAGACACTGATTAGCAGTGGGGAGCTTTGAAGCTTATCTGTCAGGTTTGAATCTTTGCCTTATTAATTAATGTGAGAAAAAAAGCAAATTGCATAGCTTTTCTGTGACTAGGGTTGTGCATCTGTAAAATGGGGATATTCATTATTCATAATTTATACAGTTTATGCAGAGATTAAATAAAATGTAAAAACAGTAAAAAGGTTAAGGCTGTGAACAAGGCTAGCTAACAAACTATAAGTAACTGCGTGATTAAGAAACTAGTTATTATGGACAAACCATGTTCATATAGGACTGATATATTTGAATGGATGAGATAATTATTCTGATTATTTTTACCTTGTGTATTCTTTTATTGCTTGCTCAATCTTTGATAGAACTGTTTTGCCAGCAAAGTTGCAAATCAAGACCAAATAAGATGGGGTAAATGAGAAACTTTTAAGTACATATGTTGAATGAAGAAAAACTTGAAATATTGGCTTGATTTAGCCACATTATTCTCTCTTAATTTTTAAATTCTGTTTTTATTCTGGAAGCTTTCAAACATATACAAAAGTAGAGAAAATTGTACAAAAAACCCCTCAACTACTTAGCATTAAGGTTCAATTTTAATCAATTAGTTTATTATACATTTGTTTATAATGGTGAAGTGTGCTTCAAAATTTTTCTTTAACATCTTTATTATTGAAATTCTGAAAGGACATAAATATTATTATATATGTCTGAAATGATAACATAACTTTCTTCCCTGGAAATCTGTGACATGGCGAATCAACTATCTACATGGCTTGCAGATCCATAGAAAGCATAGTGTTAATAGTGGTTACTGGGAGGACGTGGAATTTTAGAGGGAACAGAGGAAGTGTTTAGGGGAAATTTTTCACATTTCTCCTAAAACATTGCAATTGTTCTTGAATAGTTTGGTCCTTCTAACTTAGCCAATTAGGAGCCTGGTCGTGGAGTGGGTTAAGCATTGGGCTGCTAAATCCAAAGTTAGCAGTTCTGAAACACCAGCTGCTCAGGAGAAAGAAGAGGCTTTCTACTCCGGCGAAGAGTTACTGTCTTAGAAACCCACAAGGTCAGTTCTGCTCTGTCCTCTGGGGCCGTCATGAGTCAGAATCGACTGATGGCAGTGAGTTTGGTTTTGGAATTAATCACTGATTCATTGCCAGGAACTAGTTAAACTGAATCACCTTTTGAAGTTGTTTCCCCCCAAAACCCCTTCTTTCATCAAATTATTGCACTGTCTTTAATAATTTATTGATCTGTTTGACATATTTGTCTCTGTATGATAGGCTGTCATTTCTTCTTCTGGTGAGTGTCACTTATCTCTAGGTAATAACTACCACTGATCTCTATCATCTGTAATCACATATTACCTGACAGTTAACAGGAGGTTAGTGAAATTTATTTCAATGAATGAGGAAAGAAATAAACTCAAACTGATAGTCTCACACCTGAATTAGCACACAAACAACACATTCATCTCTGAAATAAGAGATGGGGGCACTGTGGCTGTGCGGACGTTAGCAATTCCTAGGGAGCTCTGATGATGTAGTGGGTTACACTTGGAGCTGCTGACCACAGGCAGGCATCCACATGCACCTGCTGCTTTGCAGGAGTTAAAGAATAGGTTGTCTACTGTGAAAACATTATGGCCTCAGAAACCCAGAGGAGCAGTCTACAGAGTCCTGATGAGTAGGAATCGACTCAATGCCAGGGGAGTTTGGTTTTGAGTATGAGAGTTGACGACCAGGTTAAACAGCCAGTCAGCCACATCTCAATGGAGAAGGATTAATCCAGTGTGACAGGGAACTGCAAGCAAGCACACCCGGATAAGCATCTTCACATAGCCTTGAGCAGATGTCCAACCACAAGAAGACCCTTGCCCTTGGCCTTGCTGCTCCCCAAGTGAAAACCCAAGAGGCTAAGTGCAATTACAAAGGAAGACCCAGAAGGAGAACCATTGAGACAGCCAGGGCAGAAAATTAGCAGATTCAATTTTGATGTAAAAGGAGAGGCCTTGAGTATCCATAGCCTTCTGAGAGTCTCCAATGAGAGCTTAATCCTCCTCATAGGACAGACGGAGAGGATTTATGAGTCTGCCAGGCAGGAGAAGCGGCACAGAAGGGCACAGATTCTCTCTAGAAGTCAGATGCGAAGGAGATAGGAGAAGGAGATAGGAACAAGAGAATGAAAGGCAAAGTCCATCGTAATGCAGGGAATTGAGATTCAGACTCCTTAACTGATGAATTTCTTTCCCCGCCACATCTCAACCTCCTCACCTGGAGAACTGGCATGCACAAGCACTGGAAGTGGATTCATAAACAAAAAGGTAAACAACTGGTAAAGAAAGATGTAGTTCCTTTAGTCTGTGAATTAATATAGTGAGTAGCCATCTGCACGGCAGTTTAGCAAATATTCCTGAAGGCTGAGACATCCTCTGGACCGAGTCTTATATCATCACCATCCCTTCAGCTCTATTTAATGCAAGGACTTAAACCAAAATTCACCAGGAAAAAAACTCCCAGCAGCTTTAAGGGTTTTTCTGTAAGGAAGTCTTTTAAGCTGAGGTTTAACCTAATGTAATAGTAGGAGTTGTAAACAGGGCAGTCTCTAGGGAGCAATCATTGCTGTTAACATTATAAACTTTTCTACACCCAGATATACCCTGGAGTATTTATTATTATTATAATCAAAGGCTGAATGCCTGAACTTTATGCAATTCAATTACTACATTAATGTTTCTCAAACTAAAGTCTATAGACCTATAGGGCCCCAAATTCTATATTAGAATGAAAAACTGGCTCTGACTGAAGGGCGGTTCTTGAAGAATTGACTCTAGAAAGCACACGTATGGGAATGATAATTACAGTGAACCCTCACCACTTCGCACTTCGACTTCCGCAGCTTCACTCTATCGCGGTTTTTGCGTAACAGCGCATGCTCTGTCATTACTGCCACTGATTGGCTCATACTGTACACGCTTGATGCCATAAATAATATAATAAATAATAAATGATAATTGTAATGTCCAAAATGTTTTACTGTATTTTCCCTTTTTCGTTTAATAAATTGGGTAATATGAGTGTAATGGTGACTAAAGGGTGTTTTTTCATGTCCTCTATGCTCTAACTACAAAAATATTTGATTTACAAATAAGGAATCCTACTTCACGGAATTTCATTTATCACGGTAGGGTCTAGAACCGATTAACCGCGGTAAACGAGGGTTCACTGTACACCATAAACACTAGACAGCCACCTTATAATATTGCTTGGGAAACTACATTAAATAACTTTAAGATACTTAATAAATATCTCTCTATTTCCTTAAACTAGCATTCAAATTTTCTGAACTACTATTTCAACAGCACGGCTTGAGTCTACTTTTCAATGACTATTTCCTTTAGTTTCATGGGGGATTTCTGACAGAATTTGTGTCCTGCCTTTTAGTGATCTGGGCCTCAGGTGGTAGACTGCCTAGTTTGGGGGATTTGTTTTTTGGGATATACAGCTGTCTTCACAGGTCCTATCAAAGAGACCCAGTTTGATCCCCCTGAGTAAATTGTACTTGGCCTTTAACAAACCTGATGCAGATGAAAAGAAACTGAAACACTCGTTAAACTTTAAACTGAAACACTCTAGTGTGAGAAGAAGCAGAGGATTACTATCCCAAGTCATTGGACTTTGGTTCAGATCTCTATTGCTTTGGGAATGCCTGTTGATTGACAACTTGAGACGGCATCTATTTGCCATTTTCATGTTTTCTTTGCTGTCTGACATGTTTTAGTTCTGCAGATAAATACTTTTGCACTGTACTTTGTGTCTTACACTTACTGTCTTCTTAAATATTACTCTGCCAATTAAGTTTTGAATCTCTATACGTGAACTTTCGTATATTTTAGTCTAAAGGGCTTTACAGGATTTTTAGATTCTATACCATTGACTAAACTAATATTATTCTTAAAATGCCAAATGTCCCATAGAAGTTATTTAAAATGTTTCTCAAGCTGATAATGCTGCTTCTAAAGCAGATCATAAGTAGATGTATGCCTTAGATGTATGAATGAATCTTGAACTTATACTTGTTCTAAGGCCTAGCCTAAGAACAATTTTTTCTTATCCTGTGGCCCTGCTCAATATGCAACCCTTTGTACATGGACTACTTAAGATGTGAATGCATGGCAAAGTGTGGCAGAGAAATCAGATGGGGCCCAGCTATCAGAACGAATAGTGTCTGGGGTCTTAAAGGCGTGTACAAGACAAGCAGTCATGAAGTGAAGCATCAGCTGAGCCGAAGTCCACACAGCGGAAGCACATCCGTCTGTGTGGTCAAATGATTATTAGCAGTACAATTCACACTCAGAGGGATATTGTCTTCAAGCTTAAATTCTCAGTACTTTAAAAGATGATGACAGCTAGACTCTAGATCCATTGTGAAGCTCCCACATAACTGAGTCCCTAATGAGTTCTTTCTGATCATCAACCACAAATATTTCCATCCTAAACAGATCTCATACATGTGAAATAATTTAGATCAGCAGTGGGGACATGATAGAGGGAACTTGAAGAGTCTACTCCTATTATTTTATGATGGAAATATGACATAGTTTAGAAGAATCTTCTTTAAGAGAATCATATAGTTTGTTGAGACAGAATTTAACTGGAAATCTGCCAAAACTGTGACCCTAGACTGAACCCCTCTAACTTGTCTCATGGAGTATTCTGTGATTGTGTGCAGGCACACATCCGCAAGGATACTAGCTAAGTCAAAGACTCAATTTTTATTGGCCTGCAATGAATCTTCCTCTCCCCATTCATTAAGAGCCAGAACCTGCATACCCACACTGTCTCCTCAAGATTTAGGGTCTCTAATAATGGAAGCTCTGTAACAAGATCGTTGTTCAAACAAAACCTTGTTTTTCCAGGTTGTGCCTGTCCTTCCAAGATTTGTGCCTGTCTGAAAAAAATTGTTTCACTCAACATATATCTGTGTGTACTAAAAACTGGTTTTGTTCAGTACTCACTGTGTGTGTATGTGTGTGTGTGTGAGAGAGAGAGAAAGGGAGAGAGAGAGAGAGGAAAGCAAAGAGATGGAGAGACGAATATTTGGAGAAATGCTCTTCTTTTCCTTGCACATGAAAATAAAATTTGGAATCTTTTGAATCCACTTGGTTTCTGTAATCTGGCAACAGACCAGGCAATACAGGCCCCCCTTGCATGCACCTTGAAACAGAATTAAGGCTCTACTTTCAGGTGACCCTATTTACACATGCATCACACAGATCAGATTTTAAACTCTCATATAATTCTTCCATTTTAGCAAGAGTTTCCATGAAAATTTTTCATCAGATATCCAAATTGTGCTTTCTTCTGGATGGGTGTTTCACCTTAATTTCCTTTTCCATGGCCTCTTTAAGACCCCAAACACTATTTTGTCTTGAGTAACAGGGTATCAGCCTTTGTCTTCACTCTGTCTAGATTTAGCATCATCCTTCAATGATCTTTCAGGAAAGGCCAGTATGGAGCAGGGCCACATGAGAGGAACTACGTGGTTGCTATGTAAATAGGAAGCCTTTACAGTTCTCAGCCTGTGGGTTGTGATCCCTTTAGGGGTTGAACGGCCCTTTCACAGGGGTCACCTGATTCATAAAAGTAGCAAAATTAAAGTGATGAAATAGCAACAAAAATAATTTTATGGTTAGGGGGTCACCACACATGAGGAACTGCCTTGAAGGGTTGCAGCATTAGGAAGGTTGAGAACCACTGCTTTAGATGGAATAGGTGTCATTTGTGTACATGAATTGCTTCATTGGGAACATTTTAATTCTCCAAGTCAAAACCAAACCAAACTCACTGCCTTTCAATCAGTGCTTACACATAGCAACCTCCTGTGGGCTTCTGAGATTGTAGCTGTTTAAGGAAGTAGAAAGCCCAGTTTTTCTCCTCCGGAGCTGCTGGTGGTTTCTACCTGCCGAATATTTAGACCACAGCCTAGCAAAGAATCAACTATTATGCCACCAGGAAACCCTCTCTCTGGGTCAAGAGTTTGGTGATAACATTTATAAACATGTAATGTTTACAAATAAAATCACCCTAAGTATAATAAGCACTGTTAACAAACTAGATCTAATCCAAAGCCTATGTTCATACCACCTATAGAGGTGTGAACTCAAGTACAACAGGAGGAATTAGCAATGGCTCTTACTCCTCCTCGATGCTTGGCAAGCAACAAAATTAAGACAGCATGTTATTTAAAGCTACGTTAGCAATGGGGTTTAAACAGTTAATGAGTTGATGTAGGATCAGCAACATCTTTAGCCAACTTTTCTATAAGGGGGTAGCTAGTGAATCTGAGTTTCATGGACAGTGTCAGGAATTTTATGGAAAAACCAGCAATCAGATTAACTGACCATCAACACATTGAGCTAACTTGACAAAGGCATGCTTATGCCATGGCTTAACGAAAGTTGTGCTGAGTAATAAGAAAAGACTTAAAAAGGTCTTCATGGTTGGGGGTTAAAAAAAAAACAGGCCAGAAAAAGTAAAGATGGGCAACCAGGATTTTCAATAACAAAGAATAAATTACTGAGACCAAACCAAAAGAATGTACTGTCATTGCGTCTGTTCTGACTCATGGAACTTTATAGGACAGGGTGGAACTGCTCCTTTGGGGTTTCCAAGATGATAAATCTTTATGAAAGTAGACAGTCTCATCTTTCTCTCAGGGAACAGCTCGTGGATTTGAACTACTGACTTTGTGGTAAGCATCTAAATGCATAGCCCACTATACTACTATGGCTACTAAGAATAAAAAATACTGTAATATTTTAACTAAGACAGTTAATGTTTAGCATTAATTGCAAGGGTTAGGTTCACAGTCAACAAACAAAATACACAAAGAACATTGCCAAACAAAGCAATGATAATAAACAGCAGGAAGAAAAGACCAAGTTTTTTATTTAATTTTTTAAAATTTTCATTTCATTGGTGGCTCATACAACTCTTATCACAATCCATACATACATCAATTGTGTGAAGCACATTTGTACATTCGTTACCCTCATCATTCTCAAAACACTTGCTCTCCATGTAAGCCCCTGACATCAACTCATTCCCCCCCCCCTCTGCTCGCTCTTCCCTTATGAACCCTCAATAGTTTGTAAATTATTATTTTGTCATATCTTACACTGTCTGATGTCTCCCTTCATCCACTTTTCTGTTGTCCATCCCCCAGGAAGGAGGTTACATGTAGATCCCTGTAATTGGTTCCCCCTTTTTATACCCTCCCTCGACCCTCTCAGTATTGCCGCTCTCAGCACTGGTCCTGGAGGAATCATCTGTCCTGGATTTCCTGTGTTTCCAGTTCCTATCTGTACCACTATGCATCCTCTGGTCTAGCCAGATTTGTTAGGTAGAATTTGGATCATGATAGTGGGTGGCGGGGGTGTGTGAAGAAGCATTTAGGAACTAGAGGAAAGTTGAATGTTTCATTGTTGCTACACTGCACCCTGACTGGCTCATCTCCTCTCTGCGACCCTTCCGTAAGGGGATGTACAGTTGCCTACAGATGGGCTTTGGGTCCTCACCCCGCACACAATGATATGATTTTTTTGTTATTTGATGCCTGATACCTGATCCCTTCAACACCTCTTGATCACA
Organism: Echinops telfairi; assembly: GCF_000313985.2. Lineage (NCBI taxonomy): Eukaryota > Metazoa > Chordata > Mammalia > Afrosoricida > Tenrecidae > Echinops > Echinops telfairi. Next base: position 45,654,003 of record NW_022103958.1, on the reverse strand, counting down.
CAGACTGTTATTTTTCTTCCATGTGGGCTTTGTTGCTTCTGAGCTATATAGCCACTTCTTTACCTTCAAGCCTTTAAGACCACACATGCTATATTTTTTTATATCTGGGCACCATCAGCTTTCTTCACCACATTTGCTTATGTACCCATTTGTCTTCAGTCATCATTTCAGGGAGGTGAACACACAATGATATGATTTTTTGTTCTTTGGTGCCTGATAACTGATCCCTTTGGCACCTTGTGATCCCACAGGCTGCTGTCCTTCTTCCATGTGGGCTTTGTTGCTTCTGAGCTAGATGGTCGCTTGCCTACCTAGGACCAAGTATTTTAACAACTTCATTGGAGTCTTGAACTATGTTCTTGGGCCAGTTGTCTACTTTTCACACAATTGTCTGATTCTGGGAAAGGTTGATGCTGTTAGCTGCCGTCAAGTTCTGACTCATAGTGACCCTATGCACAAGAGAATGAAACACTACCAGGTCCTATACCATCCCCACAATTGTTGTTATGTTTGAGCTCATAGTTAGTGCCCCTGTGTCAATCCATGTCATCAAGAGATTTACTCTTTCTACCAGCTCTCTATGTTACCAAGCATGATGTCCATTTGTGCATAAATGTCTGAGAGGCTCAGGCATTGTCTGAGAGGCTCCATCTTCCAAATAATTTCCTAAATGCTGCCTTTTAAAGGTGTTGAGCCAGTTGGAATGTCTTCTCCTCAATTTTATATAAATAAAGATGACGCATCTGAGAAGCTCTATCTTCCAAATGTTTTCCTGAATACCTGCTTTACATCCTTGTTCCTCAGGCTGTAAATGAACAGGTTCATCATGGATGTTAATGACAGAATAGAACACTGAGATCACTTTATCCCCATCATACATGTTTTTGGAGTTCGGTCTCATGTAAGTGAATAATGTTGATCCATAAAAAAAGACAACCACAACAAAATGGGAGCTACAAGTTGAGAAGACTTTTAGCTTCCCCTCCCCTGACTGCATCTGAATCACAGTGGAGATTATATTCCAGTAGGAGACGAGGATGAGAGAGACAGGAACCAGGAGAATAATCACACCCATAGAAAAGAGGGCCATCTCAGCTTTGTAGGTATCTGCAGAAGCCAGCTTCAAGAGTGCAGGAGGCTCACAGAAATAATGATTAATTATATTCTTTCCGTGGTATGGGAGACACAAAGTAAATGCAGAATCTACAACAGACACAAATGACCTGCTGGCCCAGGACACTAAGGTCAACTGTATACAAACCCTCTGGGTCATGAAGGTGGAGTAGTGCAGGGGCTTGCAGACAGCTACATAACGGTCATAGGACATCACTGCCAATAGCGAACTCTCTGTAGCTCCAGCTACTAAGAAAAAGAACATCTGAATTGCGCATCCAGCAAAGGAAATTGTCTTTCTGGTTACCACAAAGTGGAATAGCATCTGAGGAACAATGCTTGTAGAGAAACAGAGGTCAGCAAAAGACAGGTTCTTAAGGAAGAAGTACATGGGAGTGTGAAGTCCAGAATCAGTATGAATTAAGACTATGATGCGCAGATTCCTAAAGGCAATCAGTAGGTAGATGATGAGAAATATCATAAATAATAGGATATGAGTCTGCTGATCTAAAGAAAGGCCCAACAAGACAAATTCTGTTAGATAGGTTTGATTTTCTTTGCCCATTAATGTTTATTCTTGCTTATACATCAGTATTACAAAGTAATCAAATGTTGGCTATGATCCGGCAACAAATCCTAAAAATAAAGGTCTCTTGGGGAGATTTATATTTGCTGTACTTGATTTTCTAAAAATTCATGTGTAGCTATTGAAGCTACCTGATTGGTAGACACAGCAACACCAAGAATGCGTCCCCCTTGTGATCTTTGCTGTCAGAGAGCTATCAACCACAGATCTGTAATATCGTGATTATGTTCACTATATTATCTGTTTATGATCTGATAATGATCACTATCTTAACTGTTAAGAAATTACTTCATAGAAAATTGCATAGTGTCTATCTGAACTGAAACAAGATGCTAACGGACTAGAAAATCCTAAGCAGTCTGTATTTTACTAGAAAGGCTGAGTTGTTCTTTTTAATTTGTTGGTTTTTTCTGGACAGTTTTTCAAGCAAAGGACTTTAGCTTTCATGTCACTAACATGAAGATGTTTTCGTATTGTGATTCAAAGTGATTCCTTATCTTTTCAAGCAAGGAAGGGAATTTTGAGACTGTTTCAGACCAGGTTAGAATCTGGTGTACTAGTCCTTTCTCACATTCTTCACTGGATTAGAGAGTCAAGACTTTGTGGAAGTATCCAAATGTAAGTCATGGTAGCACTTGATCTTCATGGATCCAAGTGGATGTCGAAAAGGTCAGACTCAGGCAACATTGCACTCTATGGTTAGAGGGGCCCTTTATGCTTAGAAGACCCTAGCATCCATAACAGCTCTCAGCATATCTGTAATGCCTTATCTGGCATAACAGTGTTCAACTTCATTTATGCCGCAGTTTGTATTAGAGTATGCAATCAATTGGATCAGTAAATCCATGGGAAATCCCATCGCTGGTCCAGTTCTCTAAAGTCAGGCTAGAAACAGTATTCATCGCTGATACATTGCTGAACCTCGGCAAAATGCAAGGAATAAGGTGACAGAACTGCAGCTATTGGAAAAGTAGATTAGGAAAAATTAGGGACAGTGGTAGGGTCACCGGCATATTGTTAGAGCTCAAAGCTACAGTCTAATTTCCCTTGGAAAAAATTGAAGAACCATCAATTAGAAAAAAGCAAGAGGACTCATGGCAGAAACTCAGTTCTCTTGGCAGTGCCAACTTGAATGGGAGAAGTTAAATATTGCAAACAGTTAAGGGTTACTTCATACAAAAGATCCCGTGTCTAGTTGGCAGTAGAGAAGAAGAATGAACAAAGCAATTGTGTCTGGACCACGGGTTCCTGAGCCACAGAGGATGATTTGATTTCAAGATCACTCTGAAACAGGGGCCAACCTGAGGCTACAAGAATACCCACTGTCTCTGAGGGATCAAGACAGCTGAGTTAGGAACTATTACGAAAGACTAGCATAAGCAAAGGGGAAAAAACCCTTCTCATTAGCTTCAGTGTGCAGAGAATACACAAGAGGATTGCTGGAAACGTCTGTGATAGCAATAGCCAGGATGATCTTTTCTTATGTGCCAATAGTTTTAAAACTGAGTTGTAATTCATTCATTGCTGATCAAGCAGATTGGGTTGCCACCAGTATTTTTAAAAACTGAAATGGAAAAGAAAATATGATCTCTTATAATAATAAAAATATTTTTGGAAGAAAATATTTTAATGGTATGTAAGTGTCTGTGTCTGAGTGATGTGTGTGTGTGCTGGGCTATACCATGGGCATCAATAAAATAACATGTTATTGATCCAATACTTCAATAATCATGAAGGACTTTTTACTGTGCAATTTATTTCCACTGTTTTTTAATGTGAGGAAATGTACATAGTTTACATGAACAATTTGGTGAATTATGGTGCATATGTAAAATATAAGTACATATATACACTTATTAATCTTCGCATAGTTATTTGTTTGTTTACAACCCTGTCCTCTGACAAGGCTGTGCGTCTTCAGGAAATAACCCTATCTCCCTCTATACATTTGTGTTGTTGCTGGAGAATCAATTCTGACTAATGAGAAACCCACTTTACCCTGGGTAAATAACAAATTTTCAACAAATTGCGCTGACTGAATGGTTGACTGACTGAATGCATCCCAGAATGAATCAGTTCCTGTGCACACACATGCACACAAAGACACTATCATACATATGTATGAAAACTCTCTTATGCATTAATAATCCTCCCAACTGAATGACAGCAAACACTGGGCCATGTAGATAACGTCCTTGCAGTGGGTAGATTCCATGACCAAGCAGAAGAAAAAATGCAAGGTGGGTATGGGAACTGGGCACTGGTGTAGGCACGAGGGCACCAGGGCAGTTCTTTGAGTAGAAAGCAGTCCTCAAATTGTAACCCCTTTGTCTCCCCACTCTTAGCCCCAGGGAGGGTGTTTCCACGTGGTCACACCCAGAATATTAGGGCACTGGAGCAGGCAGTACCCACACACACAACATTTTCACTCATCCAGCCCTGGCTTCTTCCCACCTACCAACCACTATAGGATAAATAGCAATAAGTCCGGTCATGCCTCTCCGACTGTCTTCTGTGAGCCCAGTGTGTATCATCAAGGGAAGAGTGCGAGGGCGGTGAAAGAGGAAGAGAATACTAAAGGTGAAAGCGTTTAACGATCAGACTAGGAGAGATTCTCATAAGTGAAAAATGATAGCTAGTTTGAGTCACTATGGTTCTTTTATGGAAAAGAAGAGGAAAAGGAAAGTTTCCTCTTCCAAATAGACTGTGGGATGTAAGAATGTGGACTTTCTTCCAGGATCAACTCAGGATTTCTGACTGTGGGGAGGCTTGATCTTTTCAGCATCTCCCTCCTTCTCACCTGTAAGTCTGGGATGAGTTTCCTTCGAGTTGAGGAAGTACAAGTGAGGAGATTTCACCTGGAATGAAGTGGAGTGAGATCCAAAAATACACACTGTAGATAAAGAGTCTAGATCTGAAGCTCACTGATCCTCAACCCTCTCTCCTGACAGCTCGGCATGAACTGATCTTTGGAGCAGATTCCATCCACTCTGGAGGTCTTCTGGGCTGATATAAGCACTTACTTTGTAAGCACCAATCCTGAATTGAAACATTCCCCGAAGAAATGCTTTAAAGATAAGGTGAAGTAAACAAGACATTCCCTCGGGTTCTTTTTAGGAACAGTTCACTTTATTACTTCTACACTTAGTGCAATGCCTTGGGACATTTCATAATTCTTTTGGTAGCCAAAGAATGAATTCCACGAATCTACACTAATTTTGAATCCTTCCTAAAAAAGAAAAATTTTGAAGGCTTTAGTCCAAGAAGCCACCTATACTTTTCATGCAGAGTAAAGTGCAAAAGGACAACTGTCCATTTACATCCTCAGAAAAATCATCATTTGCACCTCCAACCAGTTCTCTATCAGAAGCATTGGTGATTTGAGGATACAGTGGTGTCTGTTAGAACAATAGGAGTTGACCTTAAGTAAAGACACATACGAGAAAACCAGCATAAAGAGGTCTATAGACTTTGCTGTATCTGTTCAGAGTAAAGAATCTATGGCTGTGTATTCACAGTAATAAAGATAGAACAATTGAGAAATCACTTCAAACTAGTAAAATATAACATAATTATTTTTATTTAGTATCTTATTTCTGCTTTTCTCTTTCTTCAAATGGAACTATAATCAATATTTTAAATGATGACATCTTGTGTGATTGGGGTTAGGATTGTTGTCAAAGAAGGAAAGAAAAGGTAAAGTGAAAAATAAGCTTATCTCAATTAGAATCAAAGAGAATGTATGGATCAGAAAAATGGATGTTCTGTTAACTGTACAAACAAAGCAGATAGAAACAAAACTATGCCTCTAAGGCCAAAGTAGGCCTTATCCCTCATGTGGAAGATGTTCAGAATTCTGAAAATGTGGAAGAAAAGCGCATATATGCAGACAGAGCTTCTGCAGGACATTAATATTTATCGTATCTGCGAAGAGTGACATCTCCCGAAGACCCTGTGGAGGGCCCCCATCACCTCCTTGTTTCTCAGACTATAGATAAGAGGGTTCAGGGTCGGAGTAATAATCATATAAAATGCAGAGAGGATGTTGTCCTGCTGAGGACGGTGGTAGGAACTTGGCAAGATGTACATAAACATGGCTGCCCCGTAGTACATTCCTACCACAGTCAAGTGAGAAGAACATGTGACGAGGGCTTTCTGCTTTCCCTCACCTGAAGACATGCGGTGGACAGCAATGAGGACAAATGTATAGGAGGCCAGGATCGTAGCGAGGGGAGGCAGGAGAAAGGTCACACCCATCACATACACCATGAACTCATATCTTGAGGTATCAGCACAAGCCAACTTCAGTAGAGGTGGGATCTCACAGAGCAGGTGGTCAATTTGCCGGGACATGCAGAAAGGGAAGTGCATAGTGTATGAGGTATGTACCAGAGCATTCAGAGATGCCAGAGTCCAGGAGGTGGCCACCATGAACCAGCAGACCCTGGGCCTCATAAACACCATATAGTTCAGAGGATGACAAATGGCCACGTACCTGTCATAGGCCATGAAGGCCAATAGAAGGTCCTCTGCACCACCCAGGGTGAGGACCATAAACATCTGAAAAGCACAGCCCCCAAAGGAGATGGTGTTCTCCTCGCGCAGGTAATCCACCAGGGTTTTGGGGGTAAACACAGATGCAAACAGAAGGTCCATGAGAGAAAGCTGGTTGAGCAGAAGGTACATGGGCACGTGAAGCCTGACGTCCTTTGTGATGACCAGGAGCAGAAGGCCATTGCTGGTCAGGGTCAGCGTGTACACGATTGCAATTGTGGCACAGAGCACTTCAGAAGACCCGCTGCTATTCAGAATCCCCATCAGGATGAAGCCACTTCCCAAGGTGGAGTTCCAGAGATCCATGCTGTGGTTTCTTTTGTTTCTGGAATTACACAAAAGCTAGATGTTGTAGTACTCATGTGGTCAGTGGGGAACTGCTGGCGCTATCATGTTATAGCACCCTGCCAGCAGGAGTTAAACATTTTATTATCTCAGAGTATTTCACTCATGAGTTGTACCATGAAATATGTGCTAGTCACATATTGTTAAGAGAGAACATGTTTTCCCTGCTCTGAAATATAAAGGAAGACCCATTAGTGCGATCATTCTGGGCTTGTCTCTCCAGTCCTACCTGTTTCTCTTGTCTCTTTATTTTACTTTTTATTAGGTACATGGTCTTTCAGGGAATCCAATACATATCACTCTTTCCCACCAAGATACTGAAAATTGACAAAGAGGGTGTTTGTTTGGGTGAAAAGATCTCCTCATTTATATAAAGCAGAAACTGAAATATGTAGCCTATATGTTTCCGGGCAGTGGGTTTCCAAATACCAACTCCAAAGAGGACAAAATTACATTTGCAGTCACAGACAACACGTGACCAACCAGTAAACCCCACCAAGCAGGACAAGGGGACAGTGGGATAGAGAAGACCCACATTGTCTGTTGTGTCTTCCAAAACATGAAACATTTGCTAATATTCTGATTGATTATGTCTTTTATCCTCCTTGGAGAAAGAATGAGGAGAGAAGAAAGACCAAGTATCTTACACTAATGTTTCCTTGACATAGAAGGAACTATGGGAGAGGGAATGAGCTATTTCTATCTATGCCTATTCTATGGCAGGCATTGTGATAGCTCTTGGGTACAGAGTGGGGAATAAGACATATAAGGTGCTTACATGAGGGAAAGTTTCAAAACGTCTTGCTATTAGGGTTCAAGTTCATACATGCATTGGGTTTATTAAAAATAAAATGTTTGAATATGTCTCTGTTACTGGTGAACTGACTGAGACAAGGTCTCACAGTAACACACATCTTAGTCTCATGAAAGTGCCTTCAGAGGAGTGGTGAGAAAGAGCAATACTAACGAATTAAATAGCCTCAAGAAGTATAAAATGTTACAGAGATATAGAATAGATTGGCAAGTGCTACTGGGGGACTAGGAGAATGCCAATGTCACACCCTATATCTCTCAGCCGACAGAAAAGTGGCCCAACCCACTCCTGTTAGAGAGTCAATTCCCACTGAGAGCAATCCTACATTGATTGTGGATGTTTTCTGAATCATCGTGGGAGCAGAAACGGGAGTTTCTTTCCTTTCCAGCATGTATTATTGTGGCGCATTGTCCTTGTGTGGTATCTGCTTTCTGATAATTGTGGGAACAGATGTGTGGAAAACGCCAAACGCATTGTATCAGCAATCGGAAATTACTGCAGCTTTGGAATGCTAATAGCTTGATGACTTCAAAAAATGTGGCTCTTTTTAATAAATAGATGAAATATTTGTAAAAAAATTTTCTTAAAAAAAACCCAACAATTTATCAGAGGGCAGCAGAGTTAAGTTTTCTTAGGGAACAGCCAGGATTCAAGGTAGTAAAGAATGTGGAAGAAGTATGCTACACATTAAAGATGTAACAAATAACTTTGTGTAAGAGTACCTTGGGTTTCATAGAAGACAAAATAATGTCCTCGTGTAAGAGAATGAAGATGGTGGAGAGTAGGAAGTTGGATCAGAAAAGAGGAAAAAAACTCACTGCCATCAGGTCAATGCTGACTCATAGCGACCCGGTAGATCTGCCCCGTGAGTTTCAGGAACTGTGCCCTTTCCTGGAGTAGAAAGCCCTGGCTGTCTCTGTCAGAGTGACTGCCAGAACCACCAGGGCTCCTTCCAAGAAGAGGAAGAACAAATAAACATTAAGAGGCGTGTAGCTGAAGAGAGATAATTGTCTATTTGGATGGTGACTAAAAATGCTAGATGCGTGAAGTCTGGTGAGTTTAGTTACCTCCTGAGGGCGTGACTTCTTATTAACTTAACCTATTTAAGATGCCCCAGTTTGGACTGTATCTCTTCCTCAATCCTGTAAACCTGCTTGGAGATTCTCCCCCACCCCCATCCCTTCCTGGATTACTACCAAACCCACAGCCATGGCATTGATTGCACGTTCTAGAAACCCTCTACGGGATTTCTGAGACCGTAAATCTTTATGGTAGCAAACAGCCTCATCTTTCTCCCATGAAGTGGCTATTGGGTTTAGACCACCTACCTTGGGGTCTCACGCATACCCCACATTGCCATTAAGGCTCCTTTGAACCAATGACTACAGCCATCTCCTAACTGATACCCCTTGCTTCAGGCTCACCATCCCCAGTCCATTTTTCTAGTGTAGTGTTCTACAAATTCCCAACTATATCTTGAATGGGATTCTCTTTCTTAACGTGCTTCAATGCCCTTGGGACCAGGCCCCATCTTCTTGGCATAATATACAATGTAGTTTATGATCTGACCAGGCTGACTCTTCTAATCTCATTTCTTACTAAGGTCCCTAAGCCCCCCTTCTCTTTCCATCCCTATCTAGACTTCGTGTTCTGCCACAGGTATCCATTTGCTTCCCCAGAAAACTGCCTTTGAGCCTTTCCACGTGCATTCCTATCTACGTAGAATGTTCCTGATTCTTCTCTCACTTACCCTGTTTCATACCCCGGATCCCTTTTCTGAATGAAAGTTTCCTGTTACTTGAGAGCATTTGCTTTTTCCAGACCCCACACCCACTACCATGGAATTGAGGCCATTTTAACTCAGAGACAGAGTAGAACTGCTTCACAGGGTTTCTGAGACTATAACTCTTCCCACTGAACAGTTCATGTATTTGAACCGCTGAGCTTGTGGTTAGTAAACCAATGTCAAACGGCTGTGTAACCAGGACTCCTATAGCTGCTATTGTTTCTTGAATAAATTGTCTTGCTTTTTACATGAGTTTCTCCCTTGGCTGATGAACTCAAAGATACTTATACTAATGATTAAATATAGGGGCTGTGTGTTGATTATGTTTTTGCTAAATATATTCTTATATGGATTCTTAAATTAATGGTTCTTGTATTAATCTTTAAATATAGGGGGAGTAATTTATCACAGTGTTCATTAAATATATTAAATAGTACTTGAATAGTAGAATATTCTTAATAATTATGTTTGAATGAGGTGCTAAATGAACCCCAGGTTACTGAGGTGGACAAGATGTAGAACACAGATTACATTTCCTCATCAACCATATACAGGGTCTTGCTCCCATTTCCTAACCACTTATTAAAGATACCTCACATCCCCCGAAACAAAAAATCCTTACCTCCAAGGAGTAAAAGATATTGCTGCTAGATTTTACTGCAGTTTCATTGGGGGACTAGGATATGTAAATAGAAATTAATGAGTACAGAAGGTGGCTTTTCCATCAGTACTGGGGAGAGTAGCCAGGAGAACGCATTTGAGATCAACAATGTTCCATTCTTCTGGCTCCGCAGACCCTCACAGAGAAGGACCAGGGCTGTAGACCGCTTGATTTCTGAATGGTCCACACTTCTGAGAACAAGCAGCTGTCTCTCTCAGGGGGGGAGTACAGAGGAGCTGCCTCTCCAATCTTCTCACTCTCTGAAATTTTCTAGCTTTGAAGCAGTTTTCAGAACACAGTCAATGCTCAGGCTTTAAAAAGGTTTCCACTCCTACTGGCCGCTGGAGGAAAAGCTGAAAAACAGGGAAAACCCAAGCGTGAAGAAGCAGGAAGAGAGCCCAGCAGAGAACCTGTAGTGCCTGTTCCAGTGTCCCCGGGGTCCACAGTGAGCCAGACACCTGTCCTCGGGGGCACTCTTCTGTCTCCTACCTGATCACAATGCCTTAGGTCCTCTGTTCAGCAGCTTCAATTAAAGGGGAATCTTTACAAATGCTGGTCCAGGAAGCAGGATTTTAATAAATCCCCGGAGCATGATTCCTAGCCTCCTATCTCTGCTTTCTTCTCTCAATAAATGAGCTCCCAGACCTTGAAAGCTCACCTGTAAAAGAAGCATGGGGGACGTATTTCCAGATCCCTGACTGAGCACATAGTAACTGCGCTTCATGGTGGGTGGTAACATTTCAGGGGGGTCTTAGGAGAACAGTGAAAAAAGGACCCTCTTAATCCTCCCCTAGAGTTATCACTGAATATAAGTTAATGTTAGAGCAAATTAACTGAAACTGACACAGGGGTCGGGGTTTTTACTTCACTCCATCATTCTATGTGCTTTATTTTTAAATTTTCTCAGCCAATTTACATTTTTTAAGTTTCTATTGTGTGCTAGGTATAAAGAACTGAAAATAGGACATTTGGGGGTGGGGGGGCATGGAGAAAACTACCCTGCCAACAGGGATCTTCTATTCTGGAGAGAAAATAATATTGTAAATAAATTATAGATGTGGGATAGATAAACACATACACGAACACATACAAACACATTGTACACATTCACAGCCTCACCGGCCATCCTGGGCAGATGGGTCCTCGCAGAGGCACAGTCTCTATGTGTTGAGCCAGGGATCTGGACACTAGTTCTCGGTGCTGCTTTCAAAGACAAAGGTTTAAAAGGCAAGGTTTAGAGAATATGGAGATAGGTTGCAACTTTAAATAAGGTGGTCAGTGATCTTTGAGCAAACATTTGAAAAGCACTGTAGGCAGATGAAACAGGCAGTCCAAAGGCTCTGAGGTAGGAAGGAGGAGGGCAGCCAGGAAGCCACACTACCTGGGATAGAGTGCATGAGCTGGGGAGTTTCAGACCCTGAGGCCAAAGAATCAAGTCTACATGCTTATAGAAAATGGTAAAGAGTTCAGATTTACTAAGTGAACATGTGGCACTTTGGAAGACTTTGGAGTGCAGACTAAACATTAATTTATGATTTTAAAGGATCGTTCCAGCTACTCTGTTAGAGAGACAAGAAAGGAACCAAGATTTCTTAGGAGACTCTTACAATGCTTCAGGAAGGAGTTGATGATGGATTAGGGAAGGGAAATGAAAGAAATAATACTTGATCTAATTCTGAATGTGTTTTGAAGATAAAGTAATGATTGTGAGGTTGCGAATACATAAAATGTGCTTATTGGTATATGGTCCTGTTACATCTATGCACTTAAACTAATTAGGGCTCTTTGTTGAAGGTCTCTACGTTAATCCATTCCAAATTCTTTCTGATATTGAGATTCATTTATGCATTTTTAAATTTTTTAATCATTTTATTGAGATATCTTACAATGCTTATTCCAATCCACACGTCTATTGTATCAGGCATATTTGTACATATGTTGCCATCATTCTTTTTTGACAGTTACTTTCTATTGAGCCTCTCGTATCAGCTCCTTTTTTTCTCTCCTCCTCCCACCCCTCCCACCCTAGTGACCCATTGATAGATTGTAAATTATTATTATTTTCATTTCTCACACAGACCACTGTCTCCCTTCCCCCATGGTTTCCATTGTTCTTTCCCCTGGAGTGGTGTGTGTTGTTGTCTGTCAATCTTTGTGATCAGTTCCCCCTTCATCCCCTCCCCTTCCTCCCCCTGCTTACCTTTCCCATCTGGTATCTCTCTTCCCATTCCTGCACCTGGGTTGCATGTGTTGTGAGCTCCGATCTCTTGTCTACGGCTGTGTACATGCTCCAGTCTAGTCCAAAGTGAGAGGCATCACTGGGGTCATGGTGGGGGTGGGCATTGAGGAAGTCTCAAGGAACCAGAGGAATGTTGTGTGTTTCAGCAGTGCTTTACTGCACCCTGGTTGACACATCCCTTCTCTGAGACCCCTCTGTGGGGATGCTCCATGGTCTATAGGCAGACTTTGGGTCTCTGCTCCAATCCCCCTCGTTCTTAACCATATGATTTTGTTTGTTTGAGTGTTAAGGGTCCTCTGATGTCTGTTACCTGGTCCCAATGACACACCAGGCTTGCACAGGCTGGTGTGCTTCTTTCATGTGGGCTTGTTGTTTCTCTGCTGGATGGCCGCTTGTTTCACATCAAGCCTTTAAGACCCCAGACACTATATATTTTGATAGCCAGGCACCATCTGCCTTCTTCACCACATTTGCTTATGCACCCATTTAGTCTTCAGCAATTGTGCCCAACTCTTTCCATGAAATGACATGTTTCATGTGATCATTAGATGCATAGTACTCCATTGTGTGTATGTGCCAGAGCTTACTGATCCACTCATCTATTGATGAAAATTTAGGTTGTTTCAAGCTCTTTGCTATAGTGACTTCTGCTACAATAAACATTGGAGTGCAGACAACTGATTGTGGTCTATTTATTGCCTCTTCTGGGTCTATGCCCAGTAGAGGAATAGCTGGGTCATAAGGGAGATCAATTTCCATTTGTTTTAGTTATCACCAGACTACTTTCCACAGAGGCTGTACACATCTACACGATGACCAGCAGTGAAGGAGAGCTCCTGTCTCAACACATCCCCTCCAACATTTGTTTCTCTCTGAACTTCTGATTTGGGCTAACTGCAAGGGTGTTAAATGGTATCTCATGGTTGTTTTAATTTGCATCTCTTTGATAGCTCATTATCAGGAGCATTTTCTCATATGATTATTGGCCAGATGGATCTCCTCCCTATTGAAGCTTCTTTTCAGTTCTTTTGCCCACTTCCTCAGGGGTTAACCCTTTTCCTCTTTTTGCAGGCCACAAGGGTATTGTAGATTGTAGTGATAAGCCCTTTTTGTCTAGTGTGTCATTGCTAAATATCCTCTCCCAGTCTGTGGGTTGCCTTAAATCTTTCGATGCACACAGGTGTTTTATCCTTAGTAGATCCCACTTATCAAATTCAGGTTCATCTGTGTGTGTTCCTTTCCCTATTGCAGTTAGTCTATGTATTCCCTGGGCCAAGGTTCTTAGGTTTGTCCCGATTCCTTCCTTGATGGTCCTGACAGTTTGGGGTTTTATTTCTAGGTTTGTGATCCACCTTGAGTTTGTTCTTGTGCATGGGATAAGATAGACATCTTGTTTCCTTTTTCTACATGTGGATATCCATTGTTTCCAGCACCATTTGTTAAAGAGGGCATCCACCTGCCACTTGATGCTTTGATGGCCCTTATCTAAGATCAGCTGTCTATATGCTGCTGGTTTTACTTCTGGGCTTTCTGTTCTTTTCCACTGGTCTGAGCATCTGTCATTATGCCAGTACCACACTGTTTTGACCACTGTGGCTGTGTAGTAGGTGTTAAAATCAGGTAAGGCTAGTCCTCTGACTTTGTCCTTCTTCTTGAGGATTCTTGAATTTTCTGATGTTAAACCATCCCTGCATCCTGGGGATGAATCCTACCTGATCATGGTGGATAATATGCTTTATATACTTTTATATATTATTGGTCGATATTTTGAAACAATGGATGAATGTATGGCTTGTAATGGGAGAAGTAAGAGCCCCAAATAAAAGTATTTAATAAAAAAATAGTGAATGTTGTTCTTGGTAAGTGACTGAGAACTGAGAACACCTGTGCCAATATTGCTTCATTGTTAGTTCCTAACAACCTTGCCCTAGAATCACAGTAATTTAACATATCAGTATATTAATTTACCAATTATTTCAGAAAGTTCTTGCAGATGAGTTAATCAGAGATAGCAGTCTGATCACTTTGTTTAAAGGGACTTCTTTGGCTGCTTCATAAAGGTTAGATTACAGAAAAACAATTTTCCAATGATTTATTTATTAAGACACAGTTTAAGACCCTCACTTTTACTACATTTACCAATTTTAACCATATATGTTGAACTTTTCCCAATTCCAGTTAGTTCCTCTTGAAATTCATGACTTAAACTGCTTAAACCCAGACGCTCATGACCTATAGAGAGGAGATTTTTTTTTTACCTCCCTTTCTGAAATGCTTCTGAAACTGCTGAAATGTTCTCCTTCACTGCAATGAGATCTAGAAACTTCACTTTGGTTATGGAGTCCTTGGGTGGCACAGGCAGTTAACCATTCAACTACTAGCCAAAAGATTGGTGATACAAACCTACCCAATGGTGCTTCAGAGACAGACCTGGTGATCTGTTTCCAAAAGGCCACAGTCTTGAAAGTCTTATAGAGTCAACTGCTTTCCAACCATCAACTCAGTAACAAGATTCAAACAGAAGACACCGAGATTTCCCACTGGTTTATCCAGTGTCCCAGCAGACTGGAGACACAGGCAGTGATAAGACTTCCCTTGTTGAAGAGAGGCAGTAACCCTGTCCCAAAGAAATGCCCAACTTCAGAAGACAGTAGAGAGGGAGTTGTTTTGGCATTCGATAGTCTCTTGATGGCCTGGTGAATAATAGTGACATCTAACTGCCATCTTATCAGAGATAAGACTGGGTAAAATCCAAAATTAATTATGGTGATGGTTTTATGACTCTTCTGGATGTAATTGAATTATTGAATAGTATGATATGCAAATTATATGCCCATAAAACTGTTGAGGGGGAAAAGGACTGAGTGTAGTAACCTAACTTGAGAATACTGGGCAGCATAGCACATTTGCGATCCTATGATGTGGCCATGCATGTTAAGAAATGTATGCAGATGCCATCTACATTTATATTCCTGTACTTCAATTAATTGCAAGAAATCTCAATTTACTTTTCCTATACATTTTGTTTCTTTGGTACTGTAATTGGTTCTAGAGGAACATATTCTTAAGGACAAGATTTCTGAATTGGCTAGGTTGTCTAGAATTAATTGTCTAATCTATTAGACTAAAAGCATTTCAAGTTAAAAAGGGCATTAGTAGTCCATGGTATAATGTAGTGACAAAACTAGACAAAATAGCAACATTAGATAATCCTAGTCAAATATTTATAAAAGACACAGTGACTCTGTTGGTGTCTTAAAAGATTGTAGTGCAACTAAGTAGTATAAAGGGATTGATTAGTTGGTCTTAATTGCCTAGAGAATGTGGCAAAGAGAAGGGTAAACTCGAGGTTTCAAATTCCCATTCAAATTATGTATAAATGACCTGAAGACTTCTAAATTAATATTGAAAATGAAAGAAATAAACAAACAAAAACCCCACATAAAGTAATAAAACTCCTTTTCCCTCTGTAACCTCAGAGCTGAGATTTCTAAAACCAAACCCAGAAGTTCATTTGCCAGTGATAGAATTATAATACAAATTTAATGTTCAATTTCCCGAGGTGGTTTCTGTTAAAGTGAGGACATTGTTGTAAAGTAGATATGGCAGGTATATACGTTGAAATGTAGTATTTTTTCACTTGATTGCCCTTTTGACCCACTTTAAAATTGCTTGAGTTAAAAACAAATTGAAGGGGGAATACACGTGGATCAAGCTTCTGATGAATCCTCTCTGACGATGGCCCAGGGATGTGGGTCGCCTTGCTATCATGCAGAGAGCATTGGAGAGTGGATGATTGCAGATGCGGTGATGTTAGAAGTTAACACCTTATCAATTTGATTACCCTTTTGATCTATTTAAAATTTGTCCTAGTTTTTACTATTTTCCGCTTTCTTTTTGATACAGGATTTTATCTGTTATTGTTGTTATTATTTATTTTCAATGGTTTTCTGTATATGAAATCCTCAACTCAAAAACCCACTGTCATTCAGTGGATGCTGACTCATAGCGTTCCTAGAGGATACAGTAGAGTTTGTGAGACTATATATAACTGTTTATGAGAGCAGAAAGCCTGGTCTTTCTCCCACAAAGCTGGCTGGTGGCTTTGACATTGCGGATAGTGGCCGATGCATAACCACTATGCCACCAGGAGTCCTATATGAGATTCAGGATAGGTGAATCTAAAGAGACAGTAACTGGATTACTGTTTCATTGGGGGTATTGCAGGGGAGCTTAGGGGGAAATGAGAAGCTAATAAGCATGATTACAAGAACAAAGAAAATGTTCTAAAACTGATAGTGGTGTTGACTATACAACTCTTCTTGATGTGATTGAATTGTTAAATTGTATGAGATGTTAATTATATGTTAATGAAACTGTTAAAAAACAAAAATAAAGTGAGGATATTAATTAGGAAGGAATTAAAACAAAAAAATAAAGCAAACTGGTTACCCTAAAGTCATCTCTGATTCATGACAACCTCACTAAAAATTGGAATGGGGACATATGATTGGGTGGCAATAAAGCTGACAATATTAAACACCTCAATTCTGCCAAGTCCTTTTTACCAATAAAAGCAAGCTGTCCACCCTACCTGAGGAGTTATCCCTTATCTGTCTTATTCATTTTAGTACAGTCTATACTAACTCATAACAGCTCAATAGGCATTATAGAACAACCCACAGCATTTCCATGACTGTAAATCTTTAACAGAAGCAGGCTACCACCTTTTCTTGTGGTGTGTATGGTTGGTTCGAACCACTGATTTTCTGGTTAACAGCCATGTTCTTTTACTTTGTGTTACCAGGGCCTCTTTCCTTTGCATAAACTTATAAAAACCTCCCCCAAGAGAGTTGACTTGCAAATAACTATGGATTGATTGATGCTTATAACCATTCTTTGCTTTTAGAACTTAACTAAACTTAAGTTACAGTAGGCCCCAAAAGCTGAGGCACAATGTATGGTCTTTGAGGAGATGCACTAAAAACCAAAAGAATTGCAATATTTTTCTGTTTATATAAACAGACACCTAGGGAATGTGTGGGAATGGATATTAAGGATGTGGGTTGGTAGTAGAAGGAACATAAAGTTGAGTGTGGCTGGATTTATTGTTATTGGCACACTAAGTGGAAATTCTTGACAGTTTTTCATTCAAGGATGTAGAAAGGGCTCTTTATCAGTTTATTTTGTGGATTGGCTGAAATGTGGACCCCAAAGTGGCCAACACAAATCAAGCTGAAATGTCAGAACTACCTTGGTAGACTATACAAGGTTTCCAGAGGCTTAGGGGGATTGGAATGTTGAGGTATATTTATCATATAACACTGATCATTCACCCTGAGAAGATCCAGAAGACACACCTGTCACCACACCTGTTGGAAATAATTTTTGTGGTGAGCCCAGCATCATTGAAGAGTTCTTTGGCACTCTTCTAGGTAGGATGGATATTAAAGTTCACTGTGCTCATCAAACTGAGACTTCTACATGAAATTGAGACAATAGGATCCTAGTATGGCATAGTCAAGGGATAGTATTTAATTGCAAAAAAACAAGATGATTGTGTTTACCTTAATGGACAGCAGAGTTGAAGTAGTAATGATAAATATGAATCTGCTTCAGAGACCTACTTTGAGGCTAGCTGATCATGCTGTCCACACTAAAAAAAAAAAAGGTGGGCAGTTAAGCAGAAGAATCCTAAGTCAAGTGAACAAAAATGAATCACCGAAGCAGAAAAACAGATGGCGTGATCAGGAAAGGAATATCAAGCTATAAGAAGAGAGGGTCATCAAGATTATAATAATGAATGACTCTAATGACAACTTAACTGAAATGAAATAATTTTAAGAATAAAAAATAATCTTGTGAGATTTCAAAATAGCCCACCGTGTCCATTTAGCAATTGATAAAGATTGTCATGCAAAAATATTCCCAGCGGAATAGTATATCTTTTGACAAAAAGACTAGAACATTCAAGCATTGTTACATAAAATTATATGATCCAAGCTAGAACATCTTATATATTTTCCGTGCCCCTGTCAAGGTCATGCCCTAAAACACTACCTTTGACTACAGGAAAATGTCATATGTCATTAAGAATATACATTGTTATTACAGTGAGTACAAGGAAGAAGAAACTGTTCTGGAATTGACTGATGATGACTGTACAGCTCTTCTTGATATGATTGAATTATTGAATTGTATGACATGTGGATGAAGTGCTGATAAAGCTGTTAAAAAAAGAATATACAGTGTTTAAGTTTAAACTAATGAGACTTTCTAACAGGTTGAAATAAGTTTAGAACTACACAGGTTGTAAATAATCTTAAACTTATAAAACTAAAATAAAATAATCTTGGAGGGGGAGGGAAAAAAGGAGCTGATACTAAGGGATCAAACAAAAAGTGAATGATGATGGCAACATATGTACAAATATGTTGATACAGTTGATATATGGATTGTTATAAGAGCCCCCAATAAAGTGATTTAAAATAATAAAACATAATAATCTTATCAGTCATATAAAAATTTAATATGGTAAGACATGAAGTTAAAAGAAGGAAAAAAGTCAAAACAAAGTATGTTGTATAAATCAATAGTCTAATTAAAATATGAGAGATGTTGTTTCCAAAGTGTTATAATAAATCAATATGCCTATTATCCTTACATTCTTCATATATTTGATTATTTTACTCATGGAGTATTATTGCTGATCTCCCATCATCTTGTAATGTCCAAATGAGAGCACACGCTATTTGTTTCTTAGGGTATTGCATCTACCTTTCTGAATCAAAGAGAAAGAAATGAGAAGCAGTAGGTTCCGGGGATCCTTCACACCCAGGTCAAGTATTACCCAAGAAAAAGATCTCAGCTTTCTGTCAATGCCAGCGCTTGCGTTATGTAAAAGGAGCAGACTTCACTTAGGGTCTGGTTCCTGGTCATTTCATCTGTAGATTACATGCAGCTGTTCTAACAATGAAACACGGTATTATAATCTCTTTTTCCCACGGCCATGAGAAAACATGAAAATTCAATATGTGCTTTCCATAGTGTCTCTTTAGAGACAGAAAGACGTTTACCTCTCTTTTTTGCTAAATTTTGCAGTGACTAGAAGGAGTTGTCACTGAAGTCAATTGATTATAAAAGGAATGAGTTCCTTCACTTGCTCAGCAGTACTGACCAGGTCGTCGTTGTGGAACTTGACTAGCAGAGTCTCTTTTGTGCACCACACCTAAGGTAGAGAAAACCAGCAAACCCCCAAATGGTTGCCCTCGAGTTGGTTTTGACCGGTGGCAAGCCCATGTGTTACAGAGTATAACAGTGCCACTGAGTGTGCCTAGCTGTAATCTTTACAGAAGCATACACAGCACCAGTCCTCAGTCCAAAATGCCACCGCGAGGGTTCAAATCACCCATCATTTTGCTCAAGCTGTTCAGCATGTACTGGCTGAGCCACCCAGGGTTATGAGAAGACTTTCAAAACAAAACAAAATCAAAATTGATAAAAATCTCACCAACAGAACTCTAAAAACCAGTTTGATAATAGCTGGTTATTCCTTAAAGGAGTCCTGGTGGCATAGTGGATTGGGCTGCTAACCACAAGATTGGCAGTTTGAAACCACCAGTGGCTCCAGAGGAGAAAGTCGAGGCTTTCTACTTCCATAAAGATGTTCAGAATTGGAAACTCACAAGGGGCAGTTTTACTCGGTCCTGTAGGGTCACTAAGAATCAGAATTAACTCAACAGTGAGAGGTTATTCCTTTACATGTTCTTCGTTTAAAAAAAATCCGTAAGGCTTTCCTACAGCATGTTTCTTAGAGTTGTGACTGTTTTCCTCACTGCCTTATCAAAGGAAATGTTTGATCAAGAACATAAAAGGAATTTTCCTTGCACTCTCACCCTAAATTACTGTGCTGAGTTTATATGTTTATAATTTTAGACTCGCCCAGAATAGAGTGTTTCTTTTTTGCTTGTTTGTTTTGTTTTAGTTGTCAGTAATAATGAAAGGAAAAGAAATGTCCAAGTCTCTTCAGTGAAGAGAATCTCTTAAGAAAACATCTCGGCCACTTGTCATGGTCTTTTTGATGGCGTCTTTGACCTCCTTGTTCCTTAGGCAGTAGATGATAGGGTTGAGCATGGGAGTCAAGACTGCGTATATGGCTGAGATCAATTTGTTGGAGTTGAATGAAGCGATGGCACGTGGCCGGACATACATGAAGATCACCGCTGTGTAGAAGATGACTACCACAGTAAGGTGCGAGGCACAGGTGGAGAAGGCTTTCCGCTGCCCACTGGCTGAGGGTATGTGCAGAATGGTGGAGACAATGAAAGCATAGGAGAGGACAGTAGCTGAGAGAGGAAACACCAGGATGACGATGGCAAGCGCAAAGTCTACCATCTCGGCCATAGAAAAGTCCATGCAAGCCAGTTTAAGAATGGGAGACACATCACAGAAAAAATGGTTCAAGGCATTCTTACCACAGAAAACGACTTGGGATATGAAGTATACCTTAGCCATGGAGATGGTGAAGCCACTCACCCAGGAACTGATGGTCAGCTGAACACAGAACTCTGTGGTCATCATGACTGGATAGCGAAGAGGCCAGCAGATAGCCACATACCGGTCATAGGCCATGGCAGCCAAAAGCACACACTCAGTACAGGCGAGTGAAATGAAGAAGTACAGCTGGATCATGCAGCCCAAGAAGGAGATGGTATTAGGGTGAAGCAAAAATCCAGTCAGCATCTTGGGGACGGTCACTGTGATATACCAGGCTTCCAGAAAAGACATGGTGCTCAGAAAATAGTACATCGGCTTGTGCAGGGACCCAGTGACCCATACTGTAAGGATGATGACCAAATTCTCCAATAACACAAATAGGTACATGATAAGGAAGAGGAGGAAGAGCAGAATCTGCAACCTAGGGGTTGTGGGGAAGCCCACCAAGATGAACTCACTAATGTTGGTGATGTTTTCCTTCCTCATAGTAGGGCATCAAAAGACAATGATTTAATGATAATAATGTCTCATTGTAGAGTGTGATCCAAGCTAGCAGCAAGGGTCCTTCAGGCTACAGTAACTTTATCATTAAACTGAGTCATAGTGCCACGATCTGGTACTTGGACATAATTTAGGAGTCCAAAGAGCTGCAGTAACCTCTCCAGAAAATCATGGATCAGAACAGAACCTGAAAACAAACCTACTGCAGAAACAAGGCTAATGATCTCTAACAAGAATCATGAGATTAGATTCAAGATTCAAGCCTTTGGATCTGAGTCATAAATAGGTCTGTACGTAGTGTTAATGGTGAATACTTTCTTTGTCAGCATATTTCCAAATTTAAGAGACAGCTAAATGGCTGGAGACCATGGAGGCTGAAATCAGTTCTTAAGGAAGGTTCAGGAAGCAGGACATAGTTCATAGGAATCAGGGAAGTTTAAAACCTAGAGAAAATAAAAGAAGAATATTGACTGAAAAGGGGAAAATAATCCTCCTAGTCAAGAGAAATACTGACTGTAGCCTAATCAACTAGTTAATGCTAGAAATTAAAATTAATTGGTCTCTGCATATTTTAGGAATTTGACTTTAAAAATAAAATGAAGAAATATCTACCCTTCTATAACATCTAAACATATACTGATTTCTTAGGTGACCTCTTATAACATGCCTAAATAATTCACTTTTGATCCAAAATTAATTTGTGAGATTCACCCATCTATGTCCTCTTCAAAGCCTACCTCAAACTTTTTTGTTTTATTAGTCGGGATTTGATAAATATATCATATCATTCCATATTTCAATCATGTCAAGTACAATTGTACAATTGTTACCACAGTCGGTATCCAAACAATTTTTTTCTACATGGACTCCTTGACATCATCTCCCTCTTACCTCCCCGCAATCTACCCCCCTCCACCCTACCCCTTTATTCTACTTGCTGTCCATGTAAATTCATCAATCCTGGGTTCCATATACTAAAAAACGGAAAGGCATCATAAGGAGGATCCACTGACACAGTTTTAACTGTTCAGGTTAGATGTATGCCTTTGATCTTCTATACTTCTCCCTCCCAAGCACTCTGTTTAGTGAACACTTTCTTCCTTTCCCTCAATTTTAGATAGGGGGAGTTCTCCAGAGGTTCATTTCCCATGTAGTTCCACTCATGGATCTTGGGCTCCTACTGTCATCCATCACCTTCTGCACACCGGATTCTCAGAATCTAGGCTCTGATACCGACCCCTCCTTTGACTTCAGAGTATATGGATTCCAATCCTTCGATGACTGATAACAAACAGTATGCTTCTTCCATGTGATCTTAGTTGACATTTCACTTAGATGTCTACTTGTTTGGAGGCAAGTCAACTTTTTTTTTTTTTTTTCTGTAGGAAGAAGAATTTGAAAATTCCCATACACCTCTTGACCCTAAAAATTCTTGCCTAAGGATAAATTGCACATTTGGAGTTCTCTTAGGATGAGGGAGTCAGGAGATTCAACTAGAAGGTTCTGGACTTCTCAGGGCACAATGTGATCTAAGGAGAAAATTCAAATTTAAAACCACCTTCTTCAGAAATCGTGGTAAAAGAAAGAAAAATAAAACTATATTGTCTTAAAGAGGCCCTGGTGGCACACTGGACTAAGTGTAGGACTGCTAACCACAAGGTTGATGGTTCAAAGCCAGCAGCCACTCTATGAGAGTAAAGCAAGACTGTCTGCTCCCATAACGATTTCCAGTATCATAAACCTTAAGAAGCCACTCTACTTTGTCATATAGGATGACCATGAGTCAGAATCATCTTGATTGCAGTGGGTAAATGGTCTTAAGATAATTAATAAAATAAAACTAAAAAGAGAAACCTACTTCTCAAGGAGAACAATAGAGATTTCCTGGAAAAGAAAAATGGAATTCAGGGTACTGAAAAGAAGAATAAGGCATGGGTTTTGTATATGTTTTATAATTATTGCTCATTTGTATATATATTTTGTGGCCAAGCTCCTGGATTTCCAAAAAGCTATTGGCTATATGTGTTGGGGAAAATAGTAATGATGAAAATAGAATTCAAATTTGACCTATTTCTCCCTAAGAATGATCCTTTAATTAATTTAAGCAATTCTTTCAGGGAAAGTAATTTGTGCCCAAAGCATTAGAGAGACTAATGAAGGATACAGTCTAAATCTGAATTGTTACAGAACAAGATCCTGAAGGGATTTTTATATGTTAAAGCATACCCACTTATGTTTGATATTTTGGGAATCATGGGAAACATAAGAATAGCAAGATATTCAAGATGGGCAAAGGGTGCTCCACTGTTCAGAGAGCGTATGAAAGCTTTGGGGAAAGTACACATCAGGCGGCACTGAACTGGAAGGCCTGAATTCAATCCATGATTCATCTACTAATTTACTAATCTGTGGCAAACCTCAGGTTGTCTAAACTTCTATTCCCCTGTGAGTGTACAAATAACTATAGTATAATACAAAAAGATACAAAGGGGCCTCAAAAAGTCCAAGGGACAATTTTATTATCTTTAACTCCATTTCCCCACAAACTATTGGAAGCCTTGTTGTGCAGCAAATCATGAATGACTGCTTTACAGAGGCCTGTCTTTATGGTGGATACTGAAAATAGAAAGATGAAAATCCAGATGCTCTGTTCACAGTTTTGACGAGCAAGCTAGCCATCTACTTGCATTTACTCCTTGAGAAAGAGGTAGCAGTCCAGTGTGTCCAAGCCACATTAGTAATAGGTACACAGATCGCCCAGTGGAGGAGGAACTGAAGGCTGCCTGTGGAGGCAGCCTCCAAAGCAGTCAGCGGCGTTTCCTCCTTATCTGTACCTGAACCGATGAGTCCTACTGATTACAGATCACCAAACTGATTCTACATCAATGTGTGGTGCAAAAAGCTCAACTCGGTGACCAGCTACCCTATCATGTGTTTTCAGTCAATTGAATCTCCCCTTTTGTCAAAGATTTGCCACCCATATTCTCCAGTCTCCTACCTCACTCACCTCCAATTCCCAGCAAATAACTTCGTCTTTTATTTTACCAGGACAGAGAAGGTTATTAAAAATGAATTGATTAAACTTCTCTGCAGTCAAGCTCAGAGATCTCTGCTCCTTCCTGCTTTCCTTCTTGTATTAACTAGCCCTGTTATATGGTCTAGATCCCATTTCTCGGGAAATCATCTTTTATACACGAAATTGATTCTCTTTGAAAATACTTATTTTTGCAAATACAAATTAAGTATCTCATTTGTAACTGGAAGGTATTAAGCAGGAGAATGGCCTCGTATTATTTACATTTTAATTATTGGCTAGAGGGTTTGTATCTGAATTATTTTACATGACTTTAAATATTATCAATCATGTTTATCAAAATAATCCTCCTATTATTTGCTGGTTTCATTATTTTCTGTCTGCTTCAGAACACGGTATCACTCTCATTCTTTCCCATCTCTGCCTATCTGATGATATGATTTTTTTCTCATATAAAAAAAATTATTTTAAGCTTCCCACCTGTCCCCCATCTCTCTTTACACATCCTCTCTCACATACCTTTAACCTTCCTATGGCTAAGTTCTAGTCACTGAAAAACAAAACACCAAGACAAATAAACACTGAAGCTGTCTAGTAGAGAAGACAGACAAGGGAACAGAGAATTGGAATATGATACAGTCAGTATCACATTGAACAGTGGGAACCCAGGGTCAAGATTTATCTTTCTGTCTGGGAGCTTAGAGAGCATTCACCAAAGAGACGTCATTTGCACTGAAATGAAGCACTCTCAGGTGGTGGAGGAGAGACACACATTAAAGACAGTCACCATCTTCGTTTTCCTTCTCTGTTTTTGCTACCTCCAAGTCAATTGTAGCAAGCCCCCAAATAATAGTATTGATCATTTCCTGTATATCTGTCCTATAGGAAACGTTTTACTAGTTTCCAAATTTGCTCATTTAATTTTCACTCAACCTAGTAAATGGAAGTGTTCGTTCTAGCTGACAGATAAAAAGGTTAAGTCCCAGTGGGTGAAGGGAGACGTCGGACAGGGCAAGATATGACAAAATACCAATTTATAAATTACCAAGGGCTCATGAGGGAGGGGGGAGCGGGGAGGGAGGGGGAAAATGAGGACCTAATGCCGGGGGCTTAAGTGGAGAGAAAATGTTTTGAGAATGATGAGGGCAATGAATATACAAATGTGCTTTACACAATTGATGTATGTATGGAGTGTAATAAGAGTTGTATGAGCCCCTAATAAAATGATTTTTTTTAAAAACTACAAAAAAAAAGGGTAAGTCCCTTGGCTCAATCCATACAAGTAGGAAGTAGAATTACAGCTTAACAGTCAGTTTCTAAATCTGACTGTTTCTTTTCGTCTCTGTTTACTATGCACAAAACCTCGAAGTATTATTTCCTACCTCTTCTTGCTACTACTACATTTAATCCACATTCCAAATATTTCATATTTAGAAACTGATCTTTCTCTGTTTCTTTATCATTCCGCCTACTCTTCTATCTCCTGATCTTGACCCTGAGACTCATCCAAATCAAGTTTCCTTTTCATTCAAATCTTTAAAGCTCATGAATTTAGCCTTTTCATCCATCTAAGCTTTGATGCTCAGTTTGAGGTTTTAAAATTTGATTTCCTTAAAAACGTTTTAGGCCCAACTTATTTTCGCGGTCTGCATATCATCCAAGGCCTGCTACTATTTGGGATGCTTTTCACTCCACTCTTGTTGAAACACCCGCCCGTTTCCCTGAAGTCTGAATTTGCATGAACCGCATGTACACTATGATTTCTGACCCAGCCACTGACCTGGTTTGTTGTACATAGTCACTGCCCAGTTCCTAAATCAGAGGACTTTTTAAGGAAAAGAGTTATGACTCAAGAGGGGGATGATTTGCTGAGAATTTGGTACAGGTACGAAATCAGGCTTTCTCAAGAAGGAAGCAGACATTAGATGTAATCTAGACGAATGGTGCAAACAAAATGAGGATTTGGGAGGTTGGGGGGGTTTGGTGCAGGATGAAAAAGCTCTCCACTGCCATTGAGTTGATGCTGACTCATAATGACCCACTATCCGTTCCTGAGACTGTAACTATTTATGGGAGTAGAAAGCCCAGGCTCTCCCTCAAAGATGCTGGTGGTTTCAAACTGCCAACCATGTGGATCCCAGGCCAATGCATATCTGCTACACCACCAGGGATCCTATTGGGTGATGAAAGGTAGAAGTGAAAGGAGAATTAAAAGTTAGAGATTGAATATGCACTCCAATGAGCTAACATTAAGCAAAAGTGGCGAAAGGACAATTGTCGATTTAAGAAAATGTTTTTAGATGCTAAATAGTACTGCTGACTCCAGAC
This sequence comes from Echinops telfairi, assembly GCF_000313985.2. Lineage (NCBI taxonomy): Eukaryota > Metazoa > Chordata > Mammalia > Afrosoricida > Tenrecidae > Echinops > Echinops telfairi. The sequence continues at coordinate 45,627,546 of NW_022103958.1, read as the reverse complement.
TGAGTGATCTTGCTAAACTATAAAGAAGAAAATGTGATTCTCCGGTTGAAGTCTTTCAGTGGCTACCTGGAAATCTAAACTCTTTATAAAGCATACTAAGTCACTCATAATGTGACACCTCTATTTCTATAAATCCTAATTTTCTAACAAATACAGAACCCAAACCCATATTACACTGAAGAACTTGCCATTCTTAATGTAGCATGCCCCTCAGCACAGTTGTGTGTGCTCTCTCTTGTGCCTAAAAGTTTTTCTAACTCCTACAGCCTGCAATTGCCTGTGCAGATTTCATCCTCTCTGCCAAGTCATTTCTGACCACTCCTGATCACAGCCCATCTCTTGCCCATTCCCTCACACTTTGGTCAGTGCCTCTTCTGGTTTTATATTTTTAACCTTAAAGCATCCTATGACACCATGTATAATTTTGTATTGTAAATATGTATTTGCATATTTCCTGAAAATATCAATTTTATCCTACTTTCAGCCTATTTTTCTTTTTATCTCTAGTGTTTATCACTGATGTGTGGTTGGCACTTGTTCAGTGAATGATTTGTGATGTTTGCATAGTACCAGATGTCTCATCATAGTGCATTCTGTTTATTGCTCTTTAGGAACAGTGTAGCATAAATCATCTTGGTTGACCCGAGTTTAAAGGCCTTAGTTCTGTTATTCAGTGGTCAGATCCATAGAGAAGTGCCCCCCGAGAACATTGCCTACGAGACCCACAAATTTAGCATTTCCCCTCCATCTGAAAGGAGCTAAAGATAGGAAGGCAAGAAAGCAAAGAAAAAATGAAATTAAGGAGAGACTTTATAATTGCCTAACCCAAATTCTAGAAATGATCTCGCCATGAAACATAAGAATGCTATGGCTTTGTGGGTTTTCTCATCTGGAAAAGCCACTGTAGTCCAGATGACAAATTATCCTGCTATAGATTTAAGAAAATGTGAACTCACCTCCTTCTTACTTACGGAAAGGTTTTAAAATCCAAAATTCTTTGGTTACTTCTGTCCCTGTTGGATGCCCTACGACTCCTGGTGATAGAGTCTAAAATGGTAGAATATTTTTCTGCTTTTATCTGTGATACAAACATATTTATCTGTGATTTAAAAACATTTCTGCCCCTTGTTTCCCCCTCATCTATCTATCTATCTATCTCTTTTTTTTTTTTTTGACTCTTTTTCTCTGTCACTGAAATCAATATGCTAAATCCTCCCCCACTCTTCACCCAGATGGAGTCATGGTGTATCCTGGATGCAGTAAGTTCACTTCTGAGAAGGGATGACTGTTCTTTTAAAAGCACGCCTGTGGGGATCTGATCCACAGTTGACAGGAGTACTTTTTAAAGAGTGACTCAGATAAAAAGTTAGAGAACGTCCCCTAGAGATCTCATGGTCCACAAACAGAAAGGATGCTTGACAATTGTAAGATGGGGAAACAGAGAAGAGCAGCACAAGTTCATGAATAAGCCCAAATTAAGCAAATTAGTCTCTGACCTTGATCTTTCTTGTTCTCTTTGTGTGCCTGGTAAATATATGCAAACTCTATTGGACATGTTTTGTTTCTTCCTAGCATTAATATTATTGAGATGGACGTGAGTGAAAGGATCAAAATAAAAACGATTTAATAGTGTTCACAGTGCCTCTAAGCTCCAGGGGCAAGTAAACTTTCTTACCACTTCCTTTGAAGGCACTGTCATGTAAGCCGGCACTGCTGCCTACAAGGTCTTTGGAGCAAACCCAACAGCGGCTCTGAGGGAGAAAGCTAAGGCTACCTTCTCCCAGAAAGACTCACGGCCTCAGAAATCCTTTCGAAATGGTCACTGTGAGTCAGAATTGACTTGACCGCAGTAAGGTGTTTGTTGTTGTTGTTGGTAAGCATCAGAGATCAACAATCGCACTTGGTGCTAGGAAGCCAAGCTTTGGTGGGTATGGCAAATCTGAAAGTTACTTCTGTACAATCTGATTTGTTGCTTTTGCGCCTTTTATGGAGCCACCTGTGGTCTTGGCTCTTTCTTTTGGATTATTTTATATTGCTTTTCTCTTTTCCTGTGTCTTGTGAATAGTCACTGAATGACCTGGTAAAGGGGTTTATAAAAAGGATATATATATATCCTTAGGTATCTAATA
>NW_022103958.1:45609828-45625249 GCF_000313985.2 Echinops telfairi | reverse complement strand
AGCCATATATACATATATCCTTAGATATCCAATAGGGAAAAAAAAAAGCCAAGATCCAAAGCTAAAGTGAAGAGACAATAGGATTCATGAAATAGGATGTTTTTGGCTTGTCTGCTTAGACATTAGATTTCAACTTTCTCTTCCCTTTAACTTAATGTTTATGTCTCCTTTGGGCATCAGTGTGTGAAGAACTTGAGGTCCGCTAGACTGTGGGTCTGGGGAAACCAGTATAAGGAGATTGCTTAGGCTCTTCACAGTCTAAGAGTTGGCCAAGGGAACGAAAAAATGCCCTGTGCCTCAGATCTAGTGAAGCTTAGTTGATGAATCAGGTGACTAAGAGGTAAAGGACATAAATCTCAAGAATAACAAAATGTGTCTTCTCCTGGAACATTCCCTCTACATATCCCTCCCTTTGCCAACAGCAAATGGAAGGTACCACCCACTGAAGATTAAATCAGATCTATCATTATCAGTCAGTTCCGATTCACAGCAACCCTATATGAGATTTCTGAGGCCGAACGTTTTTAAGGGGCACAGATAACCTCAGCTTTCTCCAACAGAGAAGCTGGTCGGTTTGAACTGCAGGCCTACAGTTAGTGCAGACGACAGTGCGACCGGAGCTCATTTGATCAATATTTGGAAGCTTATTCAGATCTGTTAAATATGATTTTATTACAGATAAGACCCACATAGATAGATTGATTGGTGGAATTCTAGTGTCACTGCTACAACATTCAAATGAGCTTATTTTCAAATGAGCACTACAAATTTATGAACAAGACAAAGAGTTCCTGTTTCTTTATGAAGTTATTTATAAGTGGAATATCTGTGCATTGAATTAATAATCTTTATTTAAAATAATATCAGGTCAAAATATTTGTAAAATCTAACAGAAAGATACAGTTATTACTATTTTTATATTATTAATTTCATCAATTATATACTATTGTTGTTATACTGTTGAGTCCATTATTTGTTAAATCACTTTATTGGGGGCACTTACAGCTCTTATCATAATCCATACATATATCTATTTTGCCAAACACATCTGTACATATATTGTCATCATCTTTTCAAAGCATTTTCTTTCTACTTTCTACTTAAACCCCTGGCATCAGTTCCTCATTTTTTTCCTCCTCCTTCCCCTACCCTCCCTCCCCCATGACCCCTTGATAAATTAGAAATTCTTCTTTTTTTTCATGTCTTACACCGACTGCCGTCTAATTTCACCCACTTTTCTGCTGTTCGTCCCCCTGGCATGGGGGCCAGACACTTTTGACTCATAGCGCCCCCATGTGATGGAGTAGAACTGCTCCGCAGCGTTTCCTTGTTTGTAATCTTTATGAAAGCAGATTGCTCGGTCTTTCTTCCAGGAAGCCTCTGGGTAGGTTCCATCAGCTTGTTGTTGATGCTGTCAGGCGCCATCTAGTCTAGCCTGACTCATAGCAACCCCGTGCTCAATAGAACAAAACACCATCCAGCCAGTCCTGCGCCATTGTCTCAGTTGTTCTTAGAGTGGAGCCCATTGTTGCAGCCGCTCTGTCAGTCCATCTTGGTGAAAGTCATCCTTGTTTTTGCTGCCCCACTGCTTTTCCAAGCGTGGTGTCCTTTTCCAGGGACTGATCTCTTCTGATATCGTGTCCAAGATATGTGAGATGAAGTCTTGCTATTTTTGCCTATAAGGAGCGTTCTGTCTGCACTTCTTTGTTCTGACAGACTTGTTTGTTCTTTTTGCAGTTCATAGCACTTATAATAGTCTTCACCAGCACCATTACTTAAATGCTTTGATCCTTCTGCAGTCTTCCTTATTCAGTGTCCAACTTTCACATGCACATGAGTCAATGGAAAATACCGTGGCTTTGATCAGGTAGACCTTATTCCTCAAAATAACAGCCTTGCTTTTCAACACTTTAAAGAGGTCCTGTGCAGCATATTTACCTAATGCAATGCATCTTCCAAATTCTTGACAGCCACTTCCATAAGCCTTGATTGTGTATCCATGCAAGATGAAGTCTTTGACAGCTTCAGTCTTTTCCTCATTTATCACTGTGTTATCTATTGGTCCAGTTGTAAAGATCTGGGGTTTATTTACATTAAATATAATCCATTTTGAAGACTGAAAGGCAAGTTTTCATGTCCTCTTCACTTTCAGCACACAGGGTTGTGTCATTTGAATGTTGAAGGTGGCTATAAGCTTACCTCTAACCCTGATACTACATACAATCTAGATTCTCTGATTACTTACTCAGCATTCAGATTGAGTAAGTATGGTGAGAAGATAAAACTCTGATCACACATTTCTTGATTTTAAACCAGGAACTATCCCCCTGTTCTGTTTGCATAGCTGCCTCTTGATCCATGTACAGGTTTTGCATGAACACAATGAAGTGTTCTAGAATTCCTATTTTTCTCAAGTTTATCCATAGTTCGTTATTGTTCACACAATCTAATGATTTTGCATAGTCAATACACGTAAACAGTTTTCTGGTATTCTCTGCTTTGTCTGCTATCAGCAATGATATCCCTTGTTCCATGTCCTCTTATGAATCGGGCCTAAAGTTCTGGCAGCTTCCTGCCAATATACTACTGCAACCATTGTTGAATTATATCCCAAAAAAGTTTATTTTCATGTGATATTAAAAATATTGTTCAATTATTTGAGCATTTTGTTGGGTTACCTTTCTTTGGAATGGGCACAAATACAGATTTCTTCCAGTCAGTTGGCCAAAGTTCTGTCTTCCAAATTACTTGGCATAGACAAGTGAGTACTTCCAGTGCTTTGTCAGCTTATTGAAACATTCTAATTGGTTTTCTGTCCATTCCTAGAATCTTAGTTTTGGCTAATGCCTTCGGTGCAGCTGAGTGCTTAATTTGGAGCCATTGTTGATACTGTGTTATTCCATGTCTGTCCATAACTAGCTTTTGAGATTTACTAATTTGGTTAATTTGATTATTGAAAAATGGACACATTGAACAGTTTAGATGTTTTCAGAGAGCAGAAGATTATCCACAAAGTCTTTCATTTCTAAGTTGTAATTCCCTTACTCAGACAAGTCAAAGATTTAGGTCAACTCAAAACTGAATTTTGAAAATGAGATGACTATTACCATTAAGGCTATCTGAATACATGTGACTTCAAAGGTAAGTTAAAAAGTACTTCTGATGGATTTTGTGGTCGCACTTAATTCTAGCCCCACTCTAAAAACAATTAGTTCTTAAGACATGGTCTGACTTGATGCTAGCTCTCATGAAGACATCACTGAAGGTGTGGTTAAAACAAACAAACAAACCTGAACACCCCCCCCCCAAAAAAAGATGGTGTCACACTATCAAAAAGAATAGCAAAAAAAAAAAAGGAATAGCATCTGGTATCTTAAAGACTTTTATCCTCAGACAAACAGCCATCTAGTGAAGCATCAGCTAAGTCTACATGAAAGAAGCACCTCAGCCTGTGTGATCCACGGATTGTAAATAATAAAATCCAAGTCTGAATGAGGGCATAGCATTAGAGCTTAAATTGTGAACACCTAGTTCATTTTGAACAGTGGTTGCAGTAAGATGGTTTGCAGAAGTCTATGGAGGACAGTGGATGGCCAAAATCTATTAGAAAGGTCTTCACATGGATTAAGCCTCCATTGAATCCCTGCTGACCACAATCTAGGTATGTGAGTAGCCTTACTATTAGACAGAAAGCATTGTAAAGTTGATTGTGGCAGATGTAGTTAGGTTAAAATGTAATAACTTATCAGTTGATCTACCTTTTGATCACTTTTAAAGTTGTTTCCATTTATTAATACATTCGGCTGTCTTTCTGGTTGAGGTTTTTCTGTTTTGTCTAGCCATTGTTGATCAATTGGCTGCATGGAAAATAAACAATAATCAGAATAAATGCCACTGTATCATACATTGTAGCAGGTTTCTTTCTTAGAAGAACTCACAATCAAGTGGAGAGTCAAACACATAAGCTAATACCTGTTGTTCCAATTTCAAAGGTTCTGTAATCAAGCCTGAACATTCAAAGTCAAATTCACCCTTGTCTGCTTCACCTTATAATTGGGCTCCATTCACCTGGAGTAAGTGAAGTAAGAATTGATATACTGTAGTCACTGAGTAGACAAAAAGCAAACGAAAATACTACCATTGAATAGCTTGAGTCGTAGCGACTCTATACAGGGTTTCCAAGCCTGCACATCTTAATAAGGGCAGACATCTTTCTCCCACAGAGTAGCTGGTGAATTTGAACTGCTGACTATGGGGTTAGTAGCCCAACACCTAGCTCATCCTCTGAGTGAATGTTTCATATTGGAGATCAGTAATATATAACATTGTGTGGTTATGTTATTGTAGGTGGGGAGTACACAAGAAAGGTTCAAGTATGCCAGAATAACTCCAAAATAATAATAGTTTAATGAGTAAATCTTATTTAATTGAAACAGAATTCTTAAGCAGTGGAGGAACATTTATAAAAGTTGCATATAAAGCCATCTTTTCAGACATATTGAATAATCTGAGGGTGGCATAGGTGAAAATTGAGAGACTAGTTTTGAATTCCCATGTAAATAGTCAAAATCTAGATGTTGGTTAGATATTTTAACCTTAGTTTAAGCAATGTTTCAGAATTCTCTCTGATATGCTATGTTTTCTTATCTACTTATCAGATATCCTAATGATATCCAGCACTCCCCTTTGTCTTATACATGTTTATATATTTTTCCATCTAATTTGTCCACAGGGCCTATGTTACGTTGGTGGGTTGAGAGTTTCATCTCAGACATATATTGATGCATCTCTATCCCTTTAGTTTTGTGGATGATAATCATGATAGAATTTGGGAAGTTACAGGAATTCAAGGACCCAAAATAAATCATCTCAAGAAAAATATCTACTGCAAATGTTACAGTAATATTGATGATTCCATCTTTCATAAAATTCTCATATTGATCCCACAACTAGCTCATCCTCTGAGTGAATGTTTCATATTGGAAATCAGTAATATGTAACATTGTGTGGTTATGTTATTGTAGGTGGGGAGTACACAAGAAAGGTACAAGTATGCCAGAATAACTCCAAAATAATAATTAAAAAGAAATGAGCTTTTATCATCCTTGTAGGAGACAAAAATTTGGAAAGAATTTTGAAATAATTACCATTGTTACTCATATCAAGGAGCCTTGGTGGCACAGTGGCTAAGCACTCAATTGACAACAGAAATGCCGGTGGTTAGAACTCACCAGCAGATCAATAGGAGAAATATGGGGCAGTCTGTTTCTTCAAAGATTACAGCCTTGGCAATCCTGTGAGTCAGTTATACTCTGTTATACAGGACCACTGTGGGTCAGAACAGACATGATAGCAGTGGAGTGGGCTTGGAGTACTATTATTATTATTACATCATTCCAAAGCACTTGTTAAGTGTCTACAGAAATGGGGCTTTCTACTCCTTTGAAGAGTTACAATTCTGGAAACTCACAGGAGCAGTTCTACCTTGTCCTTTAGCATCACAATGGGTCAGCATCTACTCATGGAAGTGAGTTATTAAGTATCTACAGTGTGCAATAATAATGTTTCATATTAAAGCAATACATAGTGAGTACCCTGCTACTTTCAAACTTTTTAATTTCCACATGATATCATTTCCCCTAGGGCTAATATGGAGGATCATGAAAATGATATCCTGATAAAGACATGGTTTCCTCAAGGCAGCAGAATTCAAGACCGGAGGCATGGGCCACCCCCCACAGTCTTTTTGATAGCATTCTTGACTTCCTGGTTCCTCAGACAGTAGATGAATGGATTTAGCATGGGCGTGAGCACTGCATACACAGCGGAGATCAGTTTGTTTGAATTGAATGATGCAATAGCCCTGGGCCGCACATACATGAAAATCATGGCTGTGTAATAAATGATGACTACAGTGAGGTGGGATGCGCAGGTGGAGAAGGCCTTCTTCCTGCCCTGGTTGGAAGGTATGCGCAGGATCGCGGAGACAATGTAGATATAGGAGAGGACAGTGGTGATGAGCGGGAATACAAGAATGACAATAGCCAAGGCAAAGTCCACTAGTTCAGCTGTGGACATGTCTTTGCAAGCCAGTTTGAGGATTGGAGAGATGTCACAGAAGAAATGGTTCATGACATTGGAGCCACAGAAAGCCACATGGGAAATGAAATAGACCTTGATCACGGAGACCATGAAGCCACTCATGTAGGAGAAAGCCACCAGCTGCATACAATAGCCCGTGGTCATAATAATGGGGTATTGAAGAGGGTGACAGATGGCCACATAGCGGTCATAGGCCATGGCTGCCAAGAGAACACACTCTGTGCAGGCCAGAGAAATAAAGAAGTAGAGTTGGGTCATGCAGCCTGTAAAGGAGATGCGCCGTCTCTGCAGAAGAAATCCATCCAGCATCTTGGGGACTGTGACAGAGACATACCAGACCTCTAGGAAGGACATGCTGCTCAGGAAGTAGTACATGGGTTTATGGAGGGAGCCAGTGATCCAAACTGTGAGCATGATGGTGAGATTCTCAACTATCACCAGCAGGTAGACCACAAGAAAGAAGAAGAAGAGAAGAATCTGAAGCCAAGGGGCAGTGGGAAAGCCCACCAGGATGAACTCACTGACTAGAGTGATGTTTCCCTCCACCATGACGAAAAGCTCCAAGAGGTATAATGTCTTCTGCGGTGATGCCACGAAAAATGAAGGAAGGCTGTGGCATGAGTCAAGGGACAGGTGTCAATTAGAATTTCAGTCTTTCCTGTGAATGAAAATCATAAACTAATTTCTTTTAATAGGAATTACTTTGCAATAGGAAGCACATCTTCTAAATACAGGCATGTACATATGTAAATATATTTATATATAATGATAGGGAAATAGACCTATGTACATATATTTATATGTTAAGTATCAAAGTAGCAGACAGATATTGAGCCTCTACTCAAGTACTCCCTCAACGCAAGATGACTTTGTTCTAATAACCTGGGATTCTGTGATGTTCACCTTCCCAACATGATCACTGAATTAAAAATGGGTGTATACCAAATGTGCTGAAGAAAGCTGATGGTGACCGGCTATCAAAAGATATAGCATCTGGGGTCTTAAAGGCTTAAATGTAAACAAGCACTCACCTAGCTGAGAAACAACAAAGTCTACATATAAGAAGCACACCAGCCTGTGTGGTCATGAGGTGTAGATGGGATCAGGTATCAAGCATCAAAGATCCAGAACAAAAAATCATATCAATGTGAATGTGGGGAGTGCAGAGTGGAGACCCAAAGCACATCTCTGGACAATTGGACCTCCCCTTACAGAAGTGTCACAGAAAGAAATTATGCAGTCAGGGTGCAGTATAGCACCAATGAAACATACAACTTTCCTCTAGTTCTTTGGTGCTTCCTCCCTCCCTGCCCCCACTATCATGCTCCCAATTCTGCCTTAAAATCCGGCTAGACCAAACCATTCACATGCGTACAGATAAGAGCTGGAAACACAGGGAATACAGGACAGATAAACCTCTCAGGACCAATAATGAGAGTAGCAATACCAGGAAGGCAAGGGGAAGGTGGGGGGAGAAAGGGGGAATGGATCACAATGATCTACACATAACCCCCTCCCTGGGGGATGGACAACAGAAAAGTGGATGAAAGCAGATATTGGTCAGTATAACACATGAAAATATAATAACAATTTATAAATTATCAAGGGTTCGTGAGGGAGTGAGGGTGGAGGAGGGAGGGGGGAAATGAGCTGATACCATGAGCCTCAAGTAGAAAGAAAATATTTTGGAAATGATGATGGCAATCAATGTACAAATGTGCTTGACACAATGGATGGATGGATGGATGGGTGGATGGATTGTGATAAGAGCTGTATGAGCCCTAACTAAAATTATTTTTTTTAAAAGATAGACTCCAGAATCAAAACGTACCCATTTCCCTTTCACTCACCGATGACAACATGACAATAGCACACCCATGTCATGCCCAGCCCCAATGTCAGTGAACACAGACCCATTTTCTCACTTGCTGGTTTTATAGCTCTGTTTTAGAACTTGCTGCACAGAGGCTTATTCCTGAAGGAATCATGAGAGCTGTGAGGTCCAGTAGTTAAGGGTTGGGCTGCTAAGTAAAAGGTCAGTGGTTCAAGCCCATCAGCCACCTTATTGAAGAAAAATAAGGCTCTAATTTCATGAAGATTTACAGCTTTGGAAACCCTAGTTGAAAAATCTAATGCAAACTTTCCATGTTAGAAAGAACTGACTTAATGGCAGTGGGTGGGTGTAAAGGACTCACAGGACTCTGTGAGTATAACATCAGATTAAAGAGAGTTCTAAAAATTTACTAATTTGGTGCTATCTTAGTTACACAACTTTGATAAGGCAAAGTTTCTTCCACATAGTCTGTGAAATAATATAAACTATTAGAAAGCTGATTCAATGACTCCCCCCATTACCTTTAGATAAAATATGGACACTTTGCTTATCACACCCAAGAAACGTCATTATTTAACCCTTACATGCATCTCCAGGTTTATAGCTTGTTATGAAATTATATCTTTGTTTTAAACATATTCAACTAGTTTTTGTTCCCCAAGCAAACTAACTCTCTTGCTTCCATGGCTTTGAATATACTCAACCTTCCTCCCATTCTATCCTTTCCCTGTTAATTACCTTACCAGTTCCATGTTTCACCTAGCAGACATCTTGATGGAGCTAGGTCAGGTGCCTGTTCAGCACATTCACCCTTTCTAGTGCACAACTCCATCACATAGAAAGTTTGCTCCCACTACACTGTAAGCTTCTAAAATTTTATGCTTTTTAATTTACCACTTTATGGCCAATATCTAAGACAATAACTGACAAATGCATGTCTATGAACTAAATATTGAATAAACAAGTGAGTTGTCCAATGACTTGGAAGTTTGGGATGCAAAAGAAATAGGGCAGGGCAGAGAAGTGTGATCCCGGGGTTTCAGCTAGCAGGAGATCCCTATCAGGCCCAGTCTGCACACCCAGACTTCTTCCGTGAGAAGCATAGTCACAAGAACCTTGGAAGTGGGCTCTGTTCTCCAAACACTTGCTCTATCAATGTGTTTGAATATCACCTATTGGCTCCTCATCAGAGAGATGAGGAAAGAGGAGGCAGGAGGATGTAAGACTGGAAGCAGAATATTCGTGACTTAGCCCAGATATTTCAGTCTATAGTTGAAATGATTACTACTGTGTCATCTCTTAAAAACATATAAATAAATGTGTAGATCCATTAAATACTGCACTTATCCATAGGGCCTGATGTCAGGTCCTGCCCTCTGATCATTGTTTGCCTTTGCCAACTAATGTCTCTGTTCACCTTTGCTGTTTTCTTGACTTAGCATGGTTAACTATGATACCCTGTTAGGCTAGAAATATTCTGATCATAGCTCATGGCAAGGGACTGTTAGTTAAGATGCTAAAATACAGATTATTGAGATCTATTTTTCAGTGCACAGTGCTCCCTTCTGGCTGGAAAGAAATTTCCCCTCATCTCCCACCTACAACCCACATTCTCTCCTTGAGGTAGTTCAGTAATAGGGAGTACTTGGCCTACCTCAATATTGCCTTTGACCAAAATTCTTTCTGAGGAGAGAGGAGGAAGAATCTACCCTTGAGTTCAGGGAGTCCCTAGTTTCTCCTTATTGTACTCCGAAAATAACACCAAATGGAGAGGCTCCTATCCTTCAGAATGTTCATGCTACCACACATATCCACCATCAGCCACATGATTTTTCACATATTCACCTTTGCACCGTGATTAAGAACACTGATTTTAGAGTCAGATTAAAGCTTGGGTATTGGTTCCATCACCTGTTAGCTATGTCAGACTACTTAACAGAGATGTACTTTAGTATTTTCTCAAATAAAATAGCAATAATGATAATAAAGCTTATCTTAGTGACTTGTGAACATTAAAAGTGTAGATGTATTAAAAACCACTTTACGTAGTACTGGGTCCATGGTTGTTCCCTATAGCATTCGTTTTTATTAGACCCCTCTAATATGTTCACTCGATTACATTTACTCACATATTTTTATCCACTGTGCACAGAATCATTTATTCTCTTTTACTCATTTCTCATGTTATTTTTGTGGAATGAGGCAATCTGAATATCTGAGTTATAGATCACTCATATTTTCATCTTTATCTCCTCTATTTTGCTTTCTCAATACACTCAAATTGCTTTCAGATACTGCAGCACCCTCCCATTTCGTTTATATTCTCCAGCTTTCATTCCATGTGTGTGTCTTCAGCAGGCTGCACTTTGACGCATAGAGGATTAACATTTTTCTCTATGGTGTCCTAGGAAAGAAGTACTCTTTATTATGTTAGGATTTTTCTCTTTTTTTCATTTCTGTTAGTGCTTGTTCACAAGGGACAACATCGACACTGACAAACTTTTGGAACAAGATACTTATCCTCTGTGCCCTGGTCCAACACCCAAAAATCCAGCGCCTGCTCAAACTCCCCTGAATTTAAGTGAAGATGCACAGAATATTCATTTTCCAGTCATCCCCCAAATATCTTTCTCCTCTCCAAGAATACTGTTTTTCTAAGTATAGCCATCCTCCACCCCACACCCCAAATCCTTCTTCACCTTCCTTGGAATTTCTTAAAGGATCAGGCAATTTCTCTTGGTTCTGTCGAGCACTCACCATGGTCCATCTCGTTTCTTTTTAGAGAACGGACAGTTCTCCAGACATTTACACCAGTAACGGGAAAACAGACTGGTCTGTAGATTGTGGTACTTCTTGAAGGTCTGGCCTTTCCTTGGACCACATGGTAGGCATTGCAGCCTTAAGTCAAGAAGACAGAAACCTGGGCAGGGGAATATATTTAGTGCTCATCCATCTTCCCAGGAGACTCCCTCATACTCAGTCTGGTCTAACTCTAGGGAAACTCTCTGTGTGCTGCCAAGACTATGTCCAGGGGATCTGGACAAGGAAGGTGAGAATCCATCCACTATCAATTCCTTATACTCTTACGTAACTATGTCAGTAATATAACATTGAAGTACTCAGACACAAGAATAAGAAATATAAGTGGACTACTAAAGTAACCGATATTTCATTTGTTCACCATTTACATAAAATAGGCGTTCTGCTTTTACTGAGCTCTCATGTACAGGTCCAGGAGAAAGATGAGGCTTTCAACTCCCATAAACAGTTACAGTCTCTGGAAACCTGACCTGCTCTGTAAACTTTCTTCTAATTCATAATTAGAAGGAGAAAAAAGGAGTTACAGTCTCAGAACCTCCCAAGAGCCTTTCTCCCCTGCCGTGTAGGGTCACTGTGAGTCAGAAGTGACTCGATGGCACTGAGATTGCTTGTTTTTGCGTATACACTGCTCACAGTGCTATACATTCTTTGGAATAAAAATATGCCTTCCTGGAGCCTATACTGTAAATAAAATAAGAAGTACAAACTATAACAAGGGTAAGGTGTGACAAGCAATGTGCCCAAGCAACTCTAATGAGGGAGAAATACATTCTCATTTGGGAACTCCAACTCCTGAAAGGAAGATAGGTGGAAAATAATATATAAGAAATCATTTGGTTCGGCTGTCCAAAGACTTTCTATTCTAAATTCAGTTCTTTGTTAGACATTTGACATGGTAAAATTATCTTCACCCCTCACTTCATTCATAAAATGTGATGATAATTCCACTGCCAACTCCATATCCCTGGTGTTAGAATTAAAAGTGCCATGTATAAAACTGTCCTGCTTTGTGATGACTACACAAATGCAAAATGTTATCTGTGCTAGATATTAAAGACAGCCAGAATTTCAGGAAGACTAGGGAAGAGAGCTTGGGGTAGAGAGATACCAGAACAGGAAAGCTTACAGATTAATGAGAAGAAGAGATGAAACGATGGAACTGTGAGCCTCTCATTTTCATTATGCTGTAGGACTTTCTTTTGTTTTTATTTTTCTCTTCAAATATGTTAAATTTATTTTCTCCAGGAAATTCATGTTACCTCATACCCCAGAAATAACAGAAAAAAGTACGTAAAACAGAGCATACGAATGTCTATTATAGAAGAGTTTACCAAAACCAAACCAAACTCACTACCATTGAGTTGATTACAACTCACAGCAACCCTAAGGGACAGAGTAGAACTGCCCATGTGGGTTTTGGGGGTTAAATATTTATGGGGGTCGGAAGACTTATCTTTCTCCCATGGAGTAGCTGATATTTTCAATCTGCTGATGTTGCCATTAATAACCCAAGAGATAACCCCTATGCCACCAGACCTCTTTATAAGAGCATACATGAATGACAAAAATGTGAGCCGAGAGGATTGCAAGAGGCTGGAGGTTACACTCCCTGCCTTGAATTCCAGGAAGCAGTCAATCCTTTAATGGACATTTGTGATGTGTGTACTATGTACTAAGAACAGTGTGAGGTGACAACTCATTGGTCTGTCAACTTGTCCTAGTCCAGCGAACTCTTCGAGTCTCTGCTCACAAATGTGCCTCAAAGAATCACCAAATTTAGAATCAACTGCTGGAAATTTTGTCAGAATGAAGACCCACATGTGGGTTTGTGTCTGTGAGTTATCAAAGGTAGCTGAAGAGAGGTGGGAAACTGGCTGGCAAACTCACACACACACACACACACACACACAATCCTGGAGAAACTTTCTCTAGCTCTGGCAGATCTAAAGGTCTGTGGGTAACTAAGTCACATTTCATGCAGAATGGGAAATAAGCCTTTCTTCACCCACATTCTTGAAAAATGTATGGAGACTTAGCACTAATTCTGGGATACTCATACCCCTGATCTACCTGAAGTGAGATGAGAGAAAATGAGCATCAAGGAAGGTCATTGTGCACTCAAGAATGACGCTAAGTAAAAGGGAGGATACCACGCAACAAGCCCTTCCTTCCGTACACTGAATCATGCCCGCGCATGCTTGCCAGCACCAAATAGTGATATCGCGGGAGCTAGTATTTTTTGTCAGATTTGCTGAAGGTATAAGGAAGCAACTGTGTGTCAATTATACTTTATTTTGATGATTTTCTACCAATCAGCTAAATAAAAACTATCAATGCATGCATTTCATGAGAGTTGAAATCCCAGCAGTTTTCAACATAGCACATAAAAGCAAACTGTTTACTGTACACATCACTGTAGCCAAAATGGAACGGACAGATTCCCTTTATTATGATGAAGCAAATGGAACAAACAAAATTCTAGTAAATATTATTATAGAAAAACTAATAGTAAAGTTTCAGGATGTTACTTCTTAAAATAAAATCTTTATTTTGAAATGATTTTTTATTTACAGAAACATTACAAAAATAGTAAAGAAAATTCCCATATACTTCTCCTCAGTTTCACTCTCCCCAAGAAGATTACCCGTCATCTTCAGGTGTACTTGGCAAAGCTAAGGCTACTATTGGTATAGTCTTATTCCAGATCTTATTAAAATTTTAATAAAATTCCAGGTTTTATTCATCTTCTGCCTGTTTGTTTTTTAATATGAATGTCCTTTCCCTGTTCTGGGATCCAATCAAGGATCTATCATAACGATCACTTGAAATGATCATGTGTCCTTAGTCTCTTCTGATACGACAGTTTCTCAGTCTATCCTCGTATTTCAGACTGCGGGGTGCGGGGTGGGGGGCGGGGCAGGGCTCAAATAAAGAGAAACAGAGCTTTCCGTGTTACAGAAAGGTGGTGATTTTTAATTTTTGACAGTTTTGATGACATCTAATTCACGTACCATAACATTTAGCAGTTCAATCATATTAAAGAGTTGTGCAATTATTGCCACAATCAATTTCAGTATATGTTTTTCTTTCTTGTACTCATTGTTATTAGCTACTAGTTCCCACAACCTCCTGTGTCATGCCCTTCGGAAAGTATTAATCCAGTGACTGTCTCTATAGATTTATCTATCCTGGATTTCCAGTACAGGCAATCATACACAAAAAATTACACAGAAAATCCAAATTTGAAAAGAAAGCCAAAAAATATTAAAAACTGGAACACATTTAAAAGGGGTCAAAAGGGAGATCAAATGATAAAGTGTTGTTATATTGTAACCTAATTAAATCTGCAATAGTCCACTTTGCAGTGCTCTGTCTAATAGCAAGGCTATTCACATCCCTAGCCTGCGGTCAAAAGGCATTCACCATAGGCTTCATCCACGTGGGGATCCTGAGAATAGATTTTAGCTGTTCTCTGGACCCTTCAGCAAACCAGCTCTAATACCATTTTCCCCTCTGGGTTTGGATTTTATTATTTCCAATCCTTGGATCACACAGGTTAGTGTTTTTTCCATGTGGACTTAGCTGATGCCTCACTTAGATGGTTGCTTATTTGACGGCAAGCCTTCAAGACCCCAGATGCTAATTTTTGTGATCACCAAGATGGTTACTTTTTAAATACTTTTGTCAAGAAAAGGTTTTGGAAATGTTGTCTGACTCCGCAATGTAAAATGATAGACAACAGTAAAAAAAAATAATTAAGCTTAAGATAAAAATTCTTTTACAAAGATTGTTAATCACAATCTAACACTTATCTGCAAGGGGTTCCTAGGAGAAAAGTGATTAAGATAAAGGCTCTGTCCCATGTTCATTGCAGCACTATTTACAATAGCAAGAAGATGAAGCACCTTAAATGTCCATCGGTAGACAAAAGGAGAAATAAACTTTGGTACATACAATGGGATGTTACATCTCACTAAAAAATCATGATGAAACTGTGAAACACCTCATGATACAGATGGATTTGGAAGGCATTGTGCTGAGTGAAGTTAGTCAATCACAAAGTACAAATATCATATGAAACCACTGTTATAAAAGAAAAAAAATCAAATCAAAGGTTGTCCTGCCAAAAGAAACAGACTTTGATGGCTACCTGGTGTAGGAGGACCAGGGAGGAAAGAGGAAGCAGTAGGCAAGAGCGTGTTGGCAAACTCTGGCTCTCGGGCCATGTGTGGCTCTTTCTGCACATGTATATAGCTCTGAAGTAAAATTGAAAATGGAAATAAAAATATTATGCAGACAATGGTGATTTAATTTGTTTGTAAAATGTATTTATGACTCTCGAATAATTTTTAAATTGTTGTGAAGGACAGGATTGGCTCTTCCCTCTCCACAGTTTGCTGACCCTAAGCTAGAGGGCACTCGGGTGTTATCCCAGCTGAAGGACAAGAAAGTATCCTACAAGAGGGAGAAGTGAAATCAAAGGAGAGAGAGAAGATAAATTAAAGCAGAGCTTGATAAGTCATTTACATTGTTGAATACAAAATTGATTATCTGAAATATAAGCACCACCTAATTCACAATAATTTTTTTTTTAATTTTTTAAACATTTTATTAGGGGCTCATACAACTGTTATCCCAATCCATACACACATCAATTGTGTAAAG
>NW_022103958.1:45581809-45608427 GCF_000313985.2 Echinops telfairi | reverse complement strand
GGGGCTCATACAATTCATCACAATACATAGATCAATTGTGTAAAGCACATCTATACATTTGTTGCCCTCATTATTCCCAAAATTCGCTTTCCTCCCGGGTTCCCGGAATCAGCTCACTTTGCTTTTTTCCCCCTCCCCCTCCCTTCCTCCTCCTCTCTCCCCCATGCACCCTTGATAATTTATAAATTATTATTGTATCTTATATTACACTGCCCCGCATCTCCTTCACCCACCCCTCTGCTGCCCGTCCCCCAGAGAGGAGGTTATATGTAGCTCCCTGTGATCAATATTTCGTTTGAAAAATCTTTGGAAGTTTCATGACCTCATCTTCAACATGAACCAAGAGGGTAATGTGAGCACCACAATTTGATCCAAATCAAGAGATGTGTCCATCCCTCCATCCTGCATATGGACTCACACATGTTCTCACTCACTGTCTTTTGTGTTATGCCCAGGCTATGGTCCTGGACACCATTCCTGCACCTGAAGGCTTTGACTTCAAATTTTAAGTCAGAATGAAAAGTAATTTTTTAACTTGAAAAAGAATGCATTTTATTTTAGCTTAAAGAATAAAAGTATAAGGAAGACAACCCCTTCAGGCTTCTACCGCTCATCAACATGACTTTTCCTATCAAGGAAGTTCATGTAATAGGGATGCCCAGAGAGGAGGACACTCCCATTCCACACCTCTAATCTCATTTCCTTATTCCACAGGCACAATTGAGAACATGCACTCTTTTTTTTAAAGATTATTTTATGGATGGGAGCTCTCACATATACTTTTGATAAGTTTGATAGCCAATATTTTTTTTAAATCTTAGAAGATATTTCCAATATTTTATACCTGCTTTGGCACAAATTGCAATATAAGAACTTTTAGTGAGGAGGAACTAGCAAATAATGTTCAATATTCTTGTTACTATCATTTCTCAGATTCTATCAAGCAGCAGAAGACTATGAAAAGATAGGCAGTGACCACAGTTCGTCCCCAGGTCTGCAGGGACCACCTCTGAACAGGAAGCTGTCATCAGGGTCCTGGAGTTTGAGTGATTCAAGAGAGTTACTACAGTTCTGAAACTCAGTGCTGACAACCCTCTGACCATCTCTCTGTCCAGATGAATAAAGTTGTATCGATTATCAGTTAAGATATTTTCATTTAAATATAGCTCTTCATTACAATGCCTTCTCCACAGAAAACAATTCATATGAGTAAGGGCCTATAATAGTTACAGCTAATATTTGAAGATATATTCCTTTTAGTCCTGTGTAAATCAATAAATAGGAAAGATACTCTTAATACTGTCCCTTAATCTTGTCTTTTCATTTTATATAGCAGAAATATTTTTTTCAGGCATCAATTCTATTTAGGTCATTTCACTGCCATGTGTGCATAGTAGAATACTTAATGTGTGAATTATAATTAATTTAACCAATCATCTACTCATGGAAGTTCAGTCTGTTTCAACAATTTATTACTATAAATAAAATCCCTATTCTGTTCAATCTTTAAGAATTAAAAAGGTTTTGATATTTTTACCGTTTGCCTTATATATTTCCAACTTTGGACTTTGCCAATTTGGACCTTGGTTAAATCTGAGAAATCTAGTTCCTGTAGCTGTCAACACAATCTATATAATTTGCTTACCTGGCTCAAAATCCATAGTGTGCTGGAGACTGTTTTTGGTCATGATTATAAAATGATGAACAAGCAAATATGTTCCCTGTCTCCCTGGAGCTTACAGTGAGGAAGGGAAGCTAGTCGCCAGCACAGAAACGAGTCTCCCATCTCCTTTCCCTGGGGCGCCCCAGCATCATCACCTCCTAGCCCCTGTTTCATTTGCAGGCTGTTGCCAGCGGCCTGCGGCAGAAGAATTCCACTCAGAAATCCTCTAAGAGTTTCCGTAACACAGCCCAGGCTCCTTTGATGGCTCCTCCTGCTTCTCTTTTCTGCTGCTTCTGCCTCAGAACTAAAACGCAGGAGCATATTCTGGAAAATCATGATGCCAGTTGTGCATTTGTTAGCTTAGCTTATCTAAGTGTCAAAATTATTCAATTTCTAGCGTCTCTTTTGCTCATGGCCAATCTATTCTTCCCCTTCAGGATGCATGGTTTGTGGAATCTGTTTTATATAAATTACAATAAAGCACACAACATAGACAGTGTTATGTTTTACAGCACTGTCTTACAGAAATTCAACGAATCCTTTGCAACTCATCCTTCTTCTTCCTCCCCCCAAACTAGTTATAAGGATTACCCACAGTTCTTTGATGATGCCTGTGAAATTATAGCTTCCAATTTAAGCTCTAAGAGATCTACTGGACTTCATAGAAGACTTGGGTCCAACATATGAGAGTATTTTCGAAGGCTTCGCAATTCCCTCTTATCCGTCTCTATTAGCTTTCTTGGGGTTAATATCTGGGTCCTGGGATAGATGCAGAGTGCGGCGCAGGGCTCGTTTGACTTCTTGGTTGCGCAAGCAGTAAATGATGGGGTTGAGCAACGGTACAATGACGGCATAGAGCACAGAGACCAGTTTGTTGGTGTCAAAAGTGGAGAGTGCCTTCGGCCGGGCATAAATGAAGATACTTGCTGCATAGAAGATGATGACAACGGTAAGGTGAGAGGCACAGGTGGAAAAGGCTTTGTGGCGTCCAGCAGCTGAGGGGATGCGCACCACAGCACCAGCAATAGCCATATAGGATGCCCCGGTGACAGAGAGTGGCCCCAGCAGGATAAAAATGGCCAAGACAAAGTCCGTAAGCTCAGCTGTGGACATGTCAGTGCATGAGAGGTTGAGCAAAGGGGAGACATCACAGAAAAAGTGGTTGATGAGGTTGGGGCCACAGTAAGAGAGTTGAGAAATGAGAAGAACTTTGACCATGGAGATGCCGAAACCTCCGGTCCAGGAGCCAGCTGCCATCTGCACACACAGCCGGCCACTGACAATGACAGGGTAGTGGAGAGGATGACAAATGGCCACATAACGGTCATAGGCCATCACAGCCAGAAGGACACATTCGGTGCAACCCAGGCCGAGGAAAAAGTACAGCTGTGTCATGCAGCCCTCGAAGGAGATGAGCTGTCCACGGCTCTGCCCAAACCCCACAAAGCCAGCAAGCATCTTGGGAATTGTGACAGTGACATACCAGATCTCCAGGAAGGACATATTAGCCAGGAAGAAATACATGGGCTTGTGGAGAGTGGGATGGGTCCTAATTGCCAGGATGATGAGTGTGTTCTCCGTCAGCACCAGGATGTAGGCCAGCAGAGAAAGAGCAAACAGCAATGCCCGAAGTGGCAGAGGAGCTGGGAAGCCCAGCAACACAAATTCACTCACCCTCCCACTCTGGTTCTTCCGCTCCATGGCCTTGGGCTTGTCCACCGCTGCTTTTCAGGAAATGAAAACACTGTACCTTCAAGGGGCAACAGCACGTGCCCAGCCCTTCTCTTGGTCGGAGTTCTACTGATAGCATGCAGTGCGTAAAATTAATCAGCAGTCTCGGGTCATTCTTCTTAGCCTGGAAATGAGCTAAGACAAAAGTAGACACACATAAATGGCTTTATGTACTGATGACAATAATTAATGTGCTCCATCTTCAAGATGCTCATCATTCAGGTATAGGGACATATCTTCATTTTCTCATCTCTGACAGCTTAAGGTGACATGGCTATCCCTACACCATCCACTATCTCACATAAATCAGAACCTTGAGCCTACACTTGTCATTCACAGCCTAAACCTTCTCTTTTCATCAATGCTTGCCTCACAGTCTCTCCATTGTCCTTTAACCTTTCTGCCCACAAGGCTTCCTTTAGTCCTTTTCTCAATGTTTACATTTGATACTCTGCACATGAATAAAATAACCTCGCATACAGGGATTCCTAACTGGTCTTTCTGCCCATATTCCCTCCTGTAAAGCTCAAATCAAATCATTTTACTCCCCTGCTGAAAACCCCAAAAGGCACCTTAGTAGTGCAATGGGTCAAACCATTAGTCTTTCTAACTGAAATGCAGGGAGTTCCAACCCACCAATCACTCAGCACATGAAAGGTGTGGAAGTCTGCTTCCATAAGGATTACAGCCCTGGAAACCCAATGGGGCAGTTCTGTAGGATCACTCTGAGTCAGAATTGACAACACTTCGATGCATGCTTACCCTCCTTCCACAATTCCGCAATTATATTCAAGTTCCTTAATGAGACACATAGGTACTTTGGGATCTGCCAGTGTTATTGCGGAGTCCCCTTTCTTGGCAAGCCTACATCCTGTTTTACATCCTGCACCTGTCAGTACACAGCCTGTGGATAAGTTCTGTAGCTTTGTTCATGCTACAACAGCCATGGCTCCAGCTAACTCCTACGAAGCCTTCTTGTGTCAGCTCCTCACCGAAGGCTTTGGTGACCCTTCTTTCACTCCTTTCCTCTTATCATGTTTGATACAACTCAGTGCCTAGAGGTTCTAACTCACAGAGACCTTGTGGACAGAGTGGAGCTGCCCACTGTGCGGTTCTCAGGCTGTCAATTTTTAAGGGAGCTGAATGCCTCATATTTTCCCCCACAAGGTAGCTGGCAGGTTACAATTTCTGACCCTGTGGTTAACAGCCCAGCACATACACACTATGCCATCAGTGCTCCTCAGGTTTATACCTCGTATTGGTGTTCCTCTTAGGACCAAAGCTAGTCTACATATCATTTTACTTACAAGATCACTGTCACAATTTCTAAGGTTGAAATAAAAGATGAACATTGACAGAGAAAATATATCCTGTGTCTAGTCTTCCTCTATCAGCATTAATAGTATACGTTTCCATACAGCCATCTATCTCAAAAATTTGGAAGTTTCCTAGATTTTCTGTAACCGTTCCTACACACATCGACAATTAATCCAAGTGCTGTCTAGTTGTCTCTTTAATTATCTATGATATCTTCCCCTTACTCCTCTCCGATGCCTCTTACTCTGCCTTCTGCCTCATCTGTACATCGGAGCCTTGCTCATCCTTGGCTTAACTATTTCAGTGTCTCTAACCTGATGTTTTGCCTTAAGTGTTAATACTCACCAACCTAATTTTACCTGATTCTAGAAGATTTCTATGTAAACATCTGACTATATCACTCCTAACTGACCATCCAGTTTTATAGGATCCATACAACCAAAAACTTTATAGTGCATCAAAATATATTTTCCCCTCAACATTCTACAGAAATCTAATAATAGCACATGGCCTTTCTTTTTCTATGTATATCTTAGTAGTCACTATGTTACTTTTCTCTATGGAATACCCACCCCTGCACCTGAAAATTGCTATTTATCTTTCATATTTCAGATTCTTAGTTATCCCTCCTTCAGACATACCCCTATTTCTGTAGACATGATCAGATTGCCTACTAATATTGCTGTCTCCCCTTTTGACAGTGCTTCCCCTTTTAGGATGTACTTATAGTAATGCATCAGTAATGATGTTGTGATAGTTGGATCTTTCCTAAATGGGTGGTAAACGGTAATGAAAAGTGTTAATGGACAAAAGAGTTGAATTGTAGAGACTATGATTGAAACATAAAGAGGGCAGAATGAAAAAGAATGTGGGTGAAAATGATCAGGAATAGTGACTGGAAATGGATCACCAGAAATTTTGACAGAATTGTAATGATATATAGGGAATAGCGACATTGAATGAAAATGAATGAGTAGATACACGGGTGCATGATAAAATATAAGACAGTTAAATTTAACTCTGGGAGATTAAACATCTATGGGTGAGATGAATGCTGTTTAGGAAGGATGAACATATGTCGTGGACAATGTATTCAATGAAAGGAGAGTAGGGGGAGATAAGGTGAATATGGAGAAAATAGACAAGAAATGGGAAATCAGAAAGCTGTAGCAGGGGATGGCGGGGGTGGGGGGTAGGGGGGTGGGATGACAGCAGCAAAGTATGAATAAAGAAATGAGGCACAAACAAAAAACATAAGTAAACTGATAGCAGTCTAACTACCAATAGAATGGACTAGATGCCAAAAATATTGATAAGAGTTGTGTTTTTGTGATGTGTATATAGGAATATGAAGGCCCTAGTGGCACTGTGAGTTGGGCCTTAGGCTGCTAATTCTAACGTCAGTAGCTCAAACCCACCACCTGCTCCACAGGAAAAAGATGAGGCTGTCTACTGTAGTAAATATTTACAATCTAGGAAATCCTATAAAGTTCCTATGTGCCAGAATTGACTCAATGGCACTGGATATTTTTCTGGTTTTACATAAAAATAGAAATACCAAGTGTGAAATAATAGCAGAGATAATGTGGTAGAACTAACACATGAAGAGGGATACAGAAGAAAACAGAATCTACCTACTTTATTCTGGTGTCTTTGATTCAAGGGCCTCCTGAAACAGCGAGGCTGGATAAGAGAGGACTGATGGGGTTGTGTATAAGAAACCTGAAGCGTTGGGACAAAGAAAGATGCTACAGAGATTCCCCCTTTTCTTTCTCCATGGTCAGAGAACTCTGCCACACCAGGAAAGACTTCTTTTATCCTGAACCTCCCTCCCTTGGTTCTCACTTTACCCTCCTCCTTCTGACCCTTTGGGATGGCTCTGAGGCAGCAGCCCAAGAGACCCAAAGAGATACAAGAGAAAAGAAAAATGGGACGGAGGAAAGAAAAGGGTTTGTCTGATTAACTCATAAGGTAGAATTTTACTAGAAAATTTACATGACAGATGCATCATGATACCCTTACACACATTTTTTTCTCCATGACTTCTTCCCCAAAGTCTCTACTTTTTTCCCCATTATGTTACACTGTTATACAAAAGAAAGCTGCAGGCTTGTAATGTAATCTTGTCATTTCAGTCATGTAATCTTGGATCACTTAACTTCCTTGAGCCTTAAAACAAACAAACAGAAATAAAACCCCAAACTCACTACTCTGGAGTCCATTCTGACTCAGCAACTCTATGGGGGGAAATACCTGTGTGGGTTTCTAAGACTGGAGCTTTGTACGGGTGTGGAAAGCCTCCGCTGTCCCTGGCAAAGCTGCAGGTGGCTGGAATGCTGACCTTGTTGTTAGCCACCCAACAAATAAACTCCTACACCGCCAGCAAGGGGCTTTGAATCATACGCTCCTAATATGTAAAATGGAATTCAGAGACCTCACGGGATTGTTGACAGGATTAAATAATACATGTAAAGTACCTGAAACATGATAGGAGCTCAATAAAGTTAGACTTCCCCTCCTAGTCACATTCTTTAACTCCCTGAAGTCATAGAAGGGCCAATGCCTTGATAGTTAGGATTTCTGTGCCTATAGATAATCTTTAATTTAGAGTTTTATTATATATACTTATCCGTTTATTTTATATAAATGATAATGATAGGTATTTCAGATGTTTGCAGGATTTTTTAAAAATCTGTGAAATACTTTCCCTCATGCTGAACCCAGAGTAAGCAGCACAATATAAAGATTAATAGCATGAGTCCAAAGTCACAAAATTTATGTTTAATTATGTGACCTTGAGTAAATTATTTAACTTCTCTCTGCTTCCATTTTCTTATCTGTGAAAATAATATCTACCACAGAGAGTTGTTGTTGGATTAAATGTATAGATATGTGGTTGCAGAATACGGTATGTCCTAAGAAATTCTATAGTGACATCTAGTTTTTCTAAATAAATATTGATTATTTTTCTTTTTTATATTTTTATTTTAAATCATTTTATTGGAGGCTCATACAACTCTTATCACAATCCATACATCCATCCATTGTGTCAAGCACATTTGTACGTTTGTTGCCATCATCATTCTCAAAACGTTTGCTTTCTACTTGAGCCCTTGGTATCCGTTCATTTTTCCCCTCCTTCCCATCCCCTTCCCTCATGAACCCTTGATAATTTATAAATTATTATTATTTTGTCATGTCTTACACTGTCCAACGTCTCCCTCCACCCACTTTTCTGTTGTCCATGCCCCAGGGAGGACGTTATATGTAGATCTGTATAATCAGTTCCCCTTTTCTACCCCACCTTCCCTCCACCCTCACCACTGGCCCTGAAGGGATCATCTGTCCTGGATTCCCTGTGTTTCAAGTTCCTATCTGTACCAGTGTACACCCTCTGGTCTAGCTGGATTTGTAAAGTAGAATTAGGATTATGATAGTGAGGGAGGAAGCATTTAGGAACTAGAGGAAAGTTGTATGTTTCACCATTGCTACACTGCACCCTGACTGGCTCATCTCCTCCCCATGACGCTTCCATAAGGGGATGTCCATCTGCCTACAGATGAACTTTGGGTCCCCATTCCACACTCCCTCTCATTCACAGTGATATGATTTTTTGTTCTTTGATCCTGATACCTGATCCCTTCGACAACTCGTGGTCACACAGGCTGGTATGCTTTCTCCATGTGGCTGCCAGTTGCTTCTCAGCTAGATGGCCACTTCTTTAAGACCCCAGATGCTATATCTTTTTATAGCTGGGCAGCATAAGCTTTCTTTACCACATTTGCTTATGCACCTGCTTTGTCTTAGCGATTGTGTCAGGAAGGTGAGCATCAGGGAATGCCAGTTTAATAGAACAAAGTGTTCTTGCATTGAGGGAGTACTTGAGTAGAAGCCAAATGTCCATCTACTACCTTAATACTAAACCTATAAATATATGCACATAGATTTATTTCCCTACCATCATATATAAATATATTTACATATGTACATGCCTGGATTTAGACCTATATAAATGCCCTTTGCCTCCTAGTTCTTTCCTCCACTTCCATTTACTTTCCTCTTGTCCCACTATCATGCTCAGCCTTCATTTGGTTTTCAGTAAATCTTCTCGATTACATTGCCCTTGATCAAGCCCTACCAGGTCTCTTATACCCTCCTCGCCACTGATTTTGGATCACTTGCAGTTCCCTTGTCCCTGGGTTTGTTAACACCCACTTCCTTTCCAAATATTGATTATTTTTCAAGAAACATTTGTTGGCTCTATGTCTGTCAAGACTGGGAAGAGAGTAATTATTATTAGACGTGCTGGAGAAATGGGAGAAACATCTTTGAAATCCTGAGCTTAAGAGAGATTCTCATAAGAGATAGATAGGAAGCATTCCTCAAAATTAAATAATGAGAATCAAATGAGCATGACTGGGCAATTACCATTGTATCCGTGTGTTGCTCATAAGTCTCACTGATACCACAATAGAAACAAAATCCAGTGCTCATGAAATGAAAATGTCATGGAGTAGTAACTAAGTCTGCAGACACTGAGGCAGCAGTGAGAAGGTATGTACACACACACACACACACACACACACACACACCTGTCACTGAGTTAATTCTGATTTATAACAACTCTGTAGGGTTTCTGAGACTGTAAATCTGTACCACAATAGATAACCTCACCTTATCACCAGTGGAATGGTTGGTGATCTTTGAAACTAAGACTCATTAGTTATCAGCTGGCCACTGAACCCATACAACCACCAGGTTTCCTGGAAGTAAGGAGATATAAGAGCATAAAAGAATATCTGCAAATATCTTTAGCCATATACACTGTCATAAACAGTTGTGATCTGTTTTGTGTCAAGTTGGTTGAGCCACGATTCTCAGTGGTTTTGACACTTAAGACCTAGAACTTTCCCCATGATGTGATCTAACATAATTTGATTGGCTTCCTAATGGGATCTTCCATGAGCTGCTAATCAGTTTTTAAAATATTAGGGTGCCCTGCACCATCATTAAGATCACAGCCCCGATGCACTTCATTGAAAAGGAGTTTCCTTGGGGATGTGGTCTCCTTCTAATATAAATGGACACTGTTGAAAACTTTGCTTGCTTTTTTAGGTCTGGCTTCTCAACCTCCTGTTCTTTGGCCTTGTGTTAATGGCCTGCAAAATTGCCCTTGGATCCTAGGAGTTGTCAGCAGCCTGCCATCTGACCTACCAACCTTGTAATAATTCACCTCTGCAACCACAATGTCATCATCTTATTGCACATCTTGGGTTCATTAGCCCTCACAGCTACACACTAGAGAAGCCACCAGCCTAATATCTGACCCACAGACATGGAAGCTGCCAGGACTTAGACTTGCCCACTTCTCCAGCTGTGTGAGCTTTTTTTCTTGTGGTAAATTATATATATATAATTTAAGCAACCCTTTTTTTGGAAAATATATTTAAAAAAGTAAGTTGCCTTTGAGTTGACACCAAGTTTTAGCAACCCTCTGTCTCAGGGCAGCACTACATGCCAGAGGGGTTTCAGTGGCTATTTCTTTGTTGGAAGGTCAGACCTGTCTTCTGAGGAATCTCGGGTGATTTGAATCTCCAACCTTTCAGTTAATAGTCAAATGCTTTAAAACTCTTTGTACAGATTCTTGAAGCATAAATAAATATATAAGATATTATTGACATGCTGTACCATTAATTATGATTAATTAGTAGTTATTTTGATTCAGATACTCATATGATCTACTATGCAAAAATGGCAAATTTGGAAGGACTAGTCTCATGTTCAACATCAAAAGCAATATGCAAAGATCAATACTGAAGTAGAATTCTGTGATTGGATCATCTCCATATGCCTACAAGAAGGACCATTTCATATGACTATTATTCAAATTAACCTACCAGTCACTCATCCTCAAGATGTGAAAATGAAGTAGTGGTTTGTTTGTTTTTACTAATTTCCACAGACATATTGATCAAACATACAATAAAGATGCATTCATGGTTACTGGTGAAAGTTGGAAACAAAAATGATTAGTTGGAAAACAGGTCTTGGTGACAGAAATGAAGCTGGAGATGGCATAACAGAATTATGCAAGAACAATGACTTCTTCAATGCAAACATCTTTTTTTTTCAACAACATAAACAGGAACTATACATGCAGGCCTTGCCATATAGAATACGCAGGAATCGAATTAACTACATCTGTGGGAGAGAAGCCAGAGAAGCTCAACATCATCAGCCAAAATAAGGCCAGGGGACAACAGTGGAACAGTTGCTATCAATTGCTCATATGCAAATTCAAGTTGAAGTTGAAGAAAAGTATGACCTAAAACTAGTTCATGAGCACTAAAAGACAACAGTGAGCATATCCCACCTTGATTTAGAGAATTCAAGAAAAGATTTGCTACATTGAACCCCTATGACTCAGGTCAGGGGAGTTGTGGGATGACATCAAGGACATCACACATGAAGAAAACAAAAGATAATTAAAAAGACAAGAAAAGAAAGTTTGATGTCAGAAGAAACTCCGAAAATTGCTCTTGAACATGTTGTGTTGTTGTTAGGTGCCATCAAATCTATATCACAGAGAAAAACACCACCTGGGCCTGCACCCTTCTCACAATTATTCTTATGTTTGGGTTCATTGTTACGGCCCCTGTGTCAATCCATCTTGTCCAGGGTCTTCCTTTTTTTTTTTTGCTGTCTCTCTACCAACCATGATGTCTTTCTCCAGGGACTTGTCCCTCCTGACAGCATGTCCAAAGTACATGAGACTAAGACTCACCCATCCATGCCTCTAAGGAGCACTCTGGCCAGGTTTCTTCCAAGATAGATGTGTTTGTTCTTTTGGCAGTCCATGGTACTTTCAATATTCTTCATCAGCACCATAATTCAAATGCATCACTTATTCTTCAGTCTTCATTATTCAATGTCCACCTTTCATATGTATATCGGGCAACTGAAAATATCATGATTTGAGTCAGATATGCCTTAGTGCTCAAAGTAACCTCCTTGCTTTTCAACATTTTAAAGCAGTCTTGTGCAGCCGATTTCCCCCCAAAATGAGTCATTTGATCTCTTGGCTGCTGCTTCTATGAGCTTTGATTGTGGATCCAGGCAAGATGAAATCCTTGACAGCTTCAATCATCTCATAACAACACATAAGCCACCACAAAATGATGACTGACAGAGAAGTGATGGTTCATAAACATAGAATGACTGAAGCGATGAAGAAATGATGGAGTAAATGACCTGAACAGCTTTCAATAGTGTACTCAAGAAGATAAAGTGAAGACAAACTCTGAATAGCATTGCAAAGAAAGGGAATTCCAGAACACTTAACTGTGGCTCATGTGGAACCTAACAGAGTTGATCAAACAAAGGGGATCCTGCATAGATTAAAATCAGGAAAGGTTACATCAGGTTGTACCTTTTCACCATACTTATCCAATCTGTTGGCTGATCAAATAATCTTATAGGCTGGATTACATAAAGAAAAATGAGGCCTCAGGATTGGAGGAAAACTCATTGTGGTAATTACATAATCTGGTGTCAATTTGGGAGGATTATGAGCAAAGGGGTGGAGTCTGGCGTCAATCAAGGTATAACCAATGCGGCCTCTGTGTAGGCATGGCCTTCTCCTGATAATTCTGGAAACTCCAGCCTTTCCTCCTTTGAGGTGGGAGACACCTCCCTCCCTCTGCTCACTCTCTAGGAGACATTGCAGTTGAGAAGACACATGGAACTATGCTAGTGCCCTGAGCTGGAGAAGCCACATGGACCTATCCTGATGCAACCAGACCTCTGAAGCGAGAGAAGCCACGTATAGATCCCTGCCAGTGCTGAGATGCTTACAATGCCTTTGGATCCAAAGACTTTCTACCCACTGGCCTGTGACCATTCTGCATTTGGTGTCAATGCATGTGTTTTGTGAGTCTGAAGAGGACTTTATAGAAAAAATCAACAGAGGCTTATCGAGAGATAGAGAGTGTTTTGACCAAAAATCCACTGTCATCCAGTTAATCCCCACCCTTAAAGACCCTGGAAAGAGTTTCCAAATCTGTAAATCTTTACTGGAGCAGACAGCCTTATCTTGCTCCTGGAGAACAGAAGGTCAGCATGTGGGTTTGATCCACCCACCTTGAGATTAGCAACCCAATGATTACTCAACAGAGTCACCAGGGCTCATTGCTTGGACCAGGAGGATGTACAAATTCACAGAGTGAAAATGGTTGCTCTGTCAGACAATGAGGACAAATATAAAATCATAATAGGTTAAAAATCAAGGAAGACAAATGTGGGATATAGAAGCAGCAATTTGGCAGGGATCAGTGGATAATACACAGATGGGGTTACATAGTTGGTTAAAGGAACGTGCCCTTCCATGTAAGACAGGGAGAATGGTAGGACAGGCTTTTCTGGTAACAGTGTTAGTAAAATTACTTGCTCAATCATTTGTTGCTGGGGACTCATTATAAAGATTTGTTAATAAGCTTATGCATCAATAACCTCATGTATAAAGTATCCCATCTTGCATCTGGGTGACCATACTGAAAAGTCTCTCTGGAAGCACACTGTGATATCCTCCAGGTGACAGACCTCAGAAAAAGAAAAAAAGGAATATCTTCTTTAAGATTATGGTTAGGTCAGCATCCAAGTTAGAGGAACTGCTGTTTCAAGGGCAGCTTTTAAAATTCAACATGGGCTCTAGCGCATGTCAAGACTTTTTTTTTCATTTTTATTTTATTTTTATGAAATATACAATTTAAAAGAAACTTTAAATGTCCTCTTTTTAAAATAACATTTTTGTGATAAACACATGCCATTAATTTGTTAACGGTTGTATTGACATATAATTCACATATTCAATTCAAGGGTTTAAACATTTCAGAGTTGTACAATCATCACCACAATCAATTTTAGAACATTTTACTCCTTTTTTGTACTATTATTAACTCTCCATTCCCCCTAATTCCTCTGCCATAACTCTCATGTCACTGCTGACTCATTGCCACCCTACAAGAAACTATTACTCCATTTATCGTCTCAATATATTTATCCATCCTGAATTTCATATGAAGAAAAATATACACAAAAACAAACAAACTAGCCTCAACAACAGTAACAAAAGGAAACTGAAAAATCTCAATCAAAAGGAATTCAGGAAATAATAAAGCCTAGAACAAATTTAAAATATGTCAAAAGGGGGAAAATGTAAGGTGTTAAATTTTAGTTTGACCATATCTGTTTTAGCCCACTTTCCAAAGCACACTGTATGATAGCAAGGGATTCACACCCTGTTATAGGGGACACTGAGTCAGAATCAACTCCACGGCTTTGACTGAGAATCGTGTATCATGCCCATGGCTGATCCTTTTTATTGTTTCATATATACATATATATATATATATAGTTATACATAGTTGTATATATATGTATGTATTTGAGTCTTTGGGATCTTCTATGCATAAATCACATCATCTACAAATAGTAAGAGTTTAAGATGGAGTTGAGCAGCTTAAGACTGCTCTATTCACACACTCCAAGTGCCTCCGACATTAAGTCCTCCTACAGTTCATAAAATGGACTGTGTCTGAAAAGCAAATTAATCTCTCAGAAAACACAAACTTAAAAAGAAATCATTTAAGAATGGAAAATTTTCATGTACCTATATATATTGATAATTCGAACACTACTAAGCTAAGAGTTTTTCATTAGAACCTATCAAGAGGCACCACAGAAAAAAGGTTAATGATATGCTTCTATGAAAATGACAACCGAGAAACTATGATTCTATTGGCAGTCTGTTCTGTGACATTTGAGTTGCCACCAGTTGGAATTGATTCAAGGGCAATAAGTTTAAGGTTTTTTTAAATATATGACATATATTTAAAATAAATATATGATAAGTAAATTGAATCTGTAATTTAAACTATCCCAGAATATAAGCAAGAAATAAGAATGGTCAAGAAGCACATAAAAGCTTACCAAATATGATTAGTATCAGGAAATCCTTATATTATGTGTTGTGTCTATAGGTTCATCAGTCCTGGGTTTCATATATTGAAAACCAGAAAAATACATAACAAAAATTCAAGAGGGCTACCGGCAATGACAAAATACATCTGAGATAAATCCTACTATGAGAAAAAAAATGTTGAAATCAAGATCCGGCCCAACATGAGTCAGAGGTGGGATCAATTGATAAATTTTCAACTGTTCACGTAAGTTTTATAATTTTGTTCTCTGATAGTCATCTCTCCAATGCACTCTGTTTGGTAACCAATTTATTCCCATCCCTCAAATATGGATATAGGGAAATTGCTTATTTCCTGTGTTGATTTCACAAGTGTATCTTGGGCTTCCACTGTCATCCACAGCTTTCTGCAAACCAGAATCTTACAATTTAATCTCTAATATAATTCTCTCCTTCAGCTTCCAATTATATGATTTACAACCCCTCAGTCTCTGATGATGGTGTGCTTCTTCCATGTGGACTTAGTTGACATCTCACTTAGAGGGCTGCTTGTTTGGAAACAAGCCTTTAAGATTTGTTGGTAGTTCTACCCTACCCAGAATATCATGGAAGTAAGACCTCATGATTTGCTGAAAGTCCTTTCGAGAAGTTCTTGCTTGCATATGTGGTGTGGCCATGGTCTAGAATTGATCCAAACTAATCACAAAAGTGTATATAAATGCATGTGTCTGTATGTGTTTATACCAACATGAAATCATCAAGATACAAAAAGGTATGCATACTTTCCTGTTTTGTGAGTGTGCAGAGAACGAAACAACATTAAGAATATATAGGTGTTTAGAAAGCATACAACATAATTTTAAAATAGTGGTTCCCATGAGCTAAGAAAGTTGGATAACATAACATAAGATATAGTGTTATGGCATAATAGTGGAAGACATAAATGGGAGTAAAATATATTAAATGTTTTCTTTAGATAAAATTTAATTTTGTGTTTTTTGAATTATGTGAATGCATTTTATATCCAACAACTGGAAGAAAGAAAATAAAGAAAAAGCTCAACTTTAAAAAAAAAAAAAAAAGATCCCAGATGCTATTTTATGTGATAGCTGGGCACTATCCAATTTCTTCACTACACTTTGCTATATCACTCACATCTTCTGAGGGTACGTTTCAAGCATGGCCGTGTGGCAAAAACTAATTGTTCTTAAATTGGACCTAAGATTTAGTGCAAGCCCCAAATTCCTATATTTATATGCCTTTGGCTCCCTTTAGAGACCTCCTTGTTAATTTATTGTAGAGAATCTTATTGATCATCTTTATTGAGAGTATAAAGATCTTCTGTTAAATCGTCATTGATTAACCCCTGGTACTAATTTTGAAAATACTGTTGAGAAGGGATATTGGGTCAATGTACATATCGCAATACCTTATTGACTTGTACAGAATAAATCTTTTCATAGCTGGATGCTATTTACACAAACAATGGGAGTTGGTGGTCATGGAAAAGTTACAATAATGTTCATTGAGAATGCCAGTCACAGGTTTGCCAGAATAATATAAATCTTAATACAGCACATGGGACATCGATGTAATAACTCAATGCTGGTCCACCTACCGACAGTTGAATATTCTTGTTATAGCTGTCTTCTACTTCTTCAAACACCATGAACTTTCAGTCCTACATCCTCAAATTACAGGTGTGTTTGAGGTGGAGTCCAATTCACCTAGTAGAGTTTCCACATCAGATCCCTTGGGAGTACCTTGAAGATGTAGGATTCAGTGTTCTATGGCACGTGGCCTGGGTCCCAGGATATGTCCAGAAACTCGGGCAATGTAGCTTTTGGGGCCATGAGGTAAGAGCTAATTATTCTTAAAATGCATATTACCAGGGATACTGCCTCCTTAGGGTCTTTGTAAGTATTTTTAGTCATTTCCTCCCTTCCCCCCACTTGAAAGTTGGTCTCTCCCTTTTTCTGCCAACAGACAAGCACTTGTGTTCTCCAAGATGTGCCTGCTCCCTTTCCCCTCTCCTGACTTGACTTTCCCATCAATATCTATCATCCCTCTGATTGGGATGTCTACCTGTCTCAGGACTTCATTATACCTTTACATGACAACCACTAAATGGTCAGCATCCCCTCCCCATCCCTTGACAATTTAGTCCCAGCTGAGTTAAAGATCTCTCCACCTAAGTGACCTCAAGTTATATACCTAGAGAGGCTGTGTATGGGTCAGTGGCACCAGTCAGGCTCTCTACCAGGCTGTCTTACTGCCGACTTGATACCCTGTAAACCGGAACTTGTGCGGGTCCTGTTGTTTGTCCCTAAAGCAGTGGGCTCAAATAGTCTGACTTTTGTGATTGACTAACTCCATTCAGCATGTTTTCAAGATCTCTCTGTGTTATGAGGTGTTTCATAGTTTCATTGCTGTTTTTTAGGGGTGAGCAGTATTCCACCAATTATTTTCTTGATGATGTAGTTCTATTCTCTTCCTTCCTTGCTAAGTGGGTAAGAATGTGGCAAGGCTTCAAAGCAAAGAAAGACCAGTCTCTGTTGAGCTACTTCCATGGTTAATGGAGAGTGAAGAACTCCAGATTGTCGATTTCAACTGAGTTCAGCCCATTTCAGGAGTCAGTTCTTTATCAATCAACCTTCTGATTGATTTGTCTACTCTAAGTTTCACATGAGACATTTGTTCATAGTTTTAATAACTGCATCTTGGCAATTCACACAATTAAGTTTTGCACTCGGATTTTAGCAATATCAGCCTTGTAAGTAAAACAGGCCAGGCCTTCCTCTTAGGGCTGTCGTGGCAGCTCTTTGGTTCTCAGATTGCAAGTTCAACTGAGATCGAATCGATTTGAGTTTATCACTTTATCTCTGTAAGCATTCAATTGCAATTAAAATAACCTATCTTACACAACAGTCCTTGTTACAGATCTAACCAATAAGGGCAATGACTACTTGGACTCCAAAAGAATGAATTCATTTCACACTTCAATACAATCAACCACACGTAGTTGTTTTATTAGTTGTGATGCTACTGCCTGCCAAGGATTGCTAGCATCTAATTTAGTCTTGTGTTCAAAGCTAAATGTACAACCAAAAGAATCCAAAATCCCATCTTAGGAGGTCTATCTCTTGGTACTGGCCCACTACTTTATCAATCTGGACCCAGTCAAGAGAGAGAACACACAACAAATTCAGCAGGGAAATTTTAATATAAAGAACTGTTAACAACAGCAGAGGGTTATTGTGACAAGGGCCTGGCTAGTGAGACATAAAAATAACTTTTAAAGTATATGAATAAAACAGAGAAGATGGAGGCACCATCCCTAGAGCTGATAAAGCACACCTAAGGAAGACTTTGTGACTTATTAATAGCAAAAGTTCATGTTTATGAACTTTGCTAGAAATCTGCAGTCTGAAATTTGCCAGCAGTATGACTTGCTATGGAACCAGGAAAGCTGTTCACAGCAAGGTGTCTCACTGGAGGCACTCTGCAGCAAATGGTCCTGGAACATGGGCATCAAGAGAAGCGGTTTCTTTCTGGATGCCCAGACTGAGGAGTTGTGATCCCTGGAAGAACCTGGCTCTGGAGAATACAGCACATGCTGCATATCAACTACAAAAGTTGGCTGAGCGAGCACACCAGAGCCGGGAGACAAAAGTGCCGTTTCTCCCCAGTGCCCCCTAATGACCAAAGTTTCAGTAACAGCTGGAACAGAAAAAAAAATTTTTTTAAGTCAGATTCATATTTCACAGAGTAGGCAAAAAGAGGGGATTTGAGGTGTAGAGGCATTAACAGATCAGTAACTAGAACAGGGGTGTTATATTCCATAAAGTATAATAACGTTCAGCAACCAAAATAGTAATGGTAATTGTAATACATTCAAAAACATATGTGTGGAGCTCAAAATCATGATGGTGAGTGAAAAAAGTCAGGCGCCATAGATTATCTAATGCATGACTCCATTTGTAGGGGGTTTTAGAAAAATCAAAATGACAGGGACAGGAAGGAGGTCAGCGTATAGCAGAGACCACTGGTTGCAGTTAGAGATTGACTGCAAACAGAGTGATGTTGAGGGGTGATAGAAAGGCTTTATCTTATGAATATAAAGGTGTTTGGATGACTGGCAATGGAACTTTTCACAAACTTTTTGCATACCCTTGAATGTTTAAACTTAGTGACATTTTAAATCAACTTTTGTCACAATAGAGAAAATATTTTTAGTTTAGAAAATGAAGTAGAAAGGACACCTTGCTTAGTTATAGATTGCACCAAATGCTTCATTGTACAATGGTACTTTCTACCTAGCAAACCTGTAGGACAGCATAGAGATGTCCTGGGTTTCCAGCATAGGAACAGAAAGCCTTATAATTCTTGCATGGAGATGGTTCATACTCCTGACCTCATGGTTCTCAACCCAATGCATAACCTACTACATTACCAGGACTCCTTCAGTTACCACAACACACACGTACAAGGTGAAGATTCTAATGCTGACAAATAAACTGTCATATTCTTTTCAATTGAATTTGACTAAACCATCTCATAAGAAAACAATTTGTCTGATCAAATATTTAGGGTGAGTTAGACCCAATTATATTAGGAGAAAATGGCAGAGAGAACCTACATTCATTAAAAGGTCAAAGCAATGCCTCCATTTAAGGCATGTATAGACAGTGTGACCTTCTGTTTAGGTGGAAATGTTACCAGCTTCTAAATGAATCCAGTTATGCAAGCCCTCTATTTAGAATCCGGTTATGCAAGCCCTCTACTTAGACCGCTTCCTGCCTCAGATAAAGGACAATTGTAGGCAGAAGGTAATTCCTTTTTAAGAATCTCCTGCTTCTGGAGAGAGAGGCGGAAGGGAGCCTTCACTGAGCGGTGGCTGCGGGGTGACAAGCAGGTCCTGGGTACCTGAAAATGAGAGAGGTTTTCCTCAGTGAGGCCTGACATCATCACCCCCACAGGCAGCAGAGACCCACCCTGAGATGAAATGACTGCCAGCCCTGGGGCAGAGTTTCCAGGCAGCCACTGCACTGACTCTGGGGCCATTGCATGTCCTGGTCCTAGACGCAACTAGAGAAACCTGGACGACCTTGGCTTCAAGGAACAGGAAGATATGGGCACCAAGAAACTCACAGAAGGTTTGTCTTCTAATGAGACTCACTGCCCCCAAGAGCAAAAGCAGAAGCCCCAAACACTGGAGCCAGTCACAATCCAGGATGTCACTGTGCTTTTCTCGGAGGCAGAATGGGAGACACTGAGCTCTGAGCAGAAGACCCTGTACAGAGACGTGATGCTGGAGATCTACAGGAATCTGCTCTCTCTGGAACCAAAGTCAGAAATCTACTCCTATTCCTCCTGCCTCCTGGATTTCTCCTGTGAGCAATTCCTCAGGCAACACATGCTTCAGATCTTCCCCGATTTGTGTGCAGAGAATCACTTCCGTCCAGGAGATGCCAGCCCAGGGCAGTCAGCGCATCAAGAGTCTGCTGAGAACTGCACTAGTGAAAACACAGAAGGATGGCAGAGAGAAGTTTCCAAACCTTTGTGTGGGAGCACAGGAGAGAGAGCGACCTCAGGGGCATTCTCCAGCCTGTCCCAAGTAGGGTCAGCAAGCCCCAGAGAAGGCAACACGGTGATAGGAATGGAGGCCAATTCTGCCCAAAGAGGAAACAACTATGTGGACATAGACAGTAATTTGAAGAGATTAGCAACCCCAAGATTTGGAGTACTAAGTGTTAGAGAGGATGAGCCAGACAGTAGCCTGAAATCAAACTTCACAAACCAGAGGGTCCCTTCCCAGGAGAAGCCACATTTATACAGTGAGTGTTGCCAAGGCCTTACCCTGAAATCCTTTTTCCTTAGTCAACAGAGGACACACTCAGGTGAGAAACCTTACATGTGTCAGGAGTGTGGGCGAGCCTTTAGCTATAAGTCAAATCTCAACAAACACCAGAGGACACACTCAGGGTGGAAACCCTTTGTGTGTCAGGAGTGTGGGCGAGGCTTTAGCCAAAAGTCAACTCTCATCTGTCACCGGAGGACACATACAGGTGAGAGACCTTATATATGTCAGGAATGTGGGCGAGGATTTAGTCAAAAGGCAACTCTGATCATACACCAGAGGACACACTCAAGGGAGAAGCCACATGTGTGCAAAGAGTGTAGGCGAGCCTTTAGCCAAAAGTCAAGTCTCATCGCACATCAGAGGACACACTCAGGGGAGAAACCTTACATGTGTAAGGAGTGTGGGCGAGCATTTAGCTATAAGTCACATCTCAATGTGCACCAGAGGATACACACAGGTGAGAGACCTTATATATGTCAGGAATGTGGGCAAGGCTTTAGCCATAAGTCAACTCTCCGCTTACATCGGAGTACACACTCAGGGGAGAAACCTTACAGGTGTAAGGAGTGTGGGCGGCACTTTAGCCATAAGTCATATCTCAAAACGCACCAGAGGACACACTCAGGGCAGAAACCCTTTGTGTGTAAAGAGTGTGGGCGAGCCTTTAACCAACAGTCAACTCTCATCATACACCGGAGGATTCACACAAGTGAGAGACCTTATATATGTCAGAAATGTGGGCGAAGGTTTAGCCAAAAGGCAAATCTCAGCTCACATCAGAGGATACACTCAGGGGAGAAGCCACATGTGTGCACAGAGTGTGGGGCAGCCTTTCGCCTTAGGTCAAATCTCAGCACACACCAGAAGACACACTCAGTGGAGGAGCAACTGGTGTGCAAGGAGTGTGGGCGAGTCTTTCATTACAAGTCAGCTCTCAATATACACCAGAAGACACACTCAGGTGAGAAACCTTACACTTGTAAGGAGTGTGGGCAAAGCTTTAGCTCTAAGTCATATCTCAGGAAACACCAGAGGATACACTCAGGTGAGAAGCCACATGTGTGCAAAGATTGTGGGGCAGCCTTTATCTGGAAGTCAGATCTCAAACAACACCAGAGGTCACACTCAAGGGAGAAGCCATATGTGTGCAAGAATTGTGGGGCAAACTTTATCTGGAAGTCCAGTGTCTACAAACACCAGCGGTCACACTCAGGGGAGAAGCCACATGTGTGCAAAGTGTGTGGGCGAGGTTTTGGCCAAAAGTCAACTCTCACCAAACACGAGAGGACACACTCAGGAGAGAAACCTTACAAGTGTAAGGAGTGTGGAAGAGCCTTTAGCCAACAGTCAACTCTCATCATACATGAGAGGACTCATTCAGGGGAGAGGCCACATGTGTGTAAGGACTGTGGGCATGGCTTTAGGCAGAAGTCAAATCTCATCAGACACCAAAGGACACACTCGGGGGTGAAGGCTTAGAAATGTG
This sequence comes from Echinops telfairi, assembly GCF_000313985.2. Classification (NCBI taxonomy): domain Eukaryota; kingdom Metazoa; phylum Chordata; class Mammalia; order Afrosoricida; family Tenrecidae; genus Echinops; species Echinops telfairi. Next base: position 45,586,391 of record NW_022103958.1, on the reverse strand, counting down.
GGGTGGAAAGGGAGAACCAATTACAGGGATCTACGTATAGCCTCCTCCCTGGGGGACGGACAATGGAAACATGAGTAAATGGAGACGTCGAACAGTGTAAGATACGACAAAATATAAATTATCAAGGGTTCATGAGGGAGGGGGGAGCGGAAGGGAGGGTGAAAAATGAGCTGATGCCAGGGTCTTAAGTGGATAGCAAATGTTGAGAATGATGAGGACAACGAAGGTACAAATGTGGTTTACACAATTGATGTAAGGATTGTGATAAAATTTGTATGAGCCCTCAATAAAATGATTTTTTTTTTAAGTGGAAAAAAAAAAAAAAAAAAGAATCTCCTGCTTCTGGATAACTCATTTGTGTCCCCAGCGTCTAGCCACTGTTTCACAAAGTGGACAATACTGCCCCTTGTGGGGCGCTGGAACTTCTGGGGGCTCCAAAAGCACTTTATCCTAGATTATGAGCTACAGTAAAAAAGTTGTTTAATTGCCAGGGAGTTGGTAATTTTTTTTTCTGCAAAGGGGGCTATAGGCCAAATAAGTTTAGGTACCTATGAATTCTAGATGTGAAGGTAGTTTATCTACAGGAAAAGAAAACAAAATGTTCCTATTCTAAAGCCTATGGATCAAAGTGCCATTCAATGTTCAACGATCATTATTATATATAGTCAACATTTGCCAAAGGTATAGTTTACAACAGAGGGTGGTTTTGGAAAGACTAAATATTGTCCATTGCATCAGAAACATTGCAGCAGCATGGGGCGATGGGTGGGGAAGTGTATACAAAGGATTTAGAAAAAATATTTCTCTGCAATCGTTAACAACTTTGAAGGTTTTGATCAAAACAAAAAGCTAGTTAAAATGTTTGCATTAACAGCCTGCTCTTTGGAATTTAATCATGCCAATAAAGGAGAAACGTAATGAAGGCAGGCTTCCTAGAATAATGCCATTTTGTTCATTTTTAAAACTAGGTGAAGAGGCAGGGACATACGCAGAGAGAGTATCCTTTTAAAAAGTCCTATTAAGAGGAAGAACTTGATATAGTGTTGCTGTTAGGTGCTGTAAAGTCAGTTCCAATGCTGAAGAACCCGATGTATAACATAATGGCATGCTGTCCGGTCCTGCATAATCCTCAAAGGGTATGTGTGAGGACGTGTTGCAGTCGCTGTGTCAGTCCATCCCATTGACAGTCTCTCTCGTTTTTGCTGAGCCTATGCTGTATCGAACTTGAAACCTTCGGCAGGATTGGCTCCTCCTGATGAGGTGCCCAAAGTCAGCCAGCTGAAGTTTGGCCATCCTCGCTTCTGAGGAGCCCTCTAGCTGTGCTTTTCTCAAGACAGATTTTGTTTTTAATTAAATAATCACTTTATTAGGGGCTCATACAACTCATCACAATATGTCATTTTTGTCCAGCACATTAATGCATATGTTGACTTCATCATTCTTACAACACCCGCTTTCCACTTGAGCCCCTGGTGTCAGCCCATTTTTCCCCCTCCCTCCCCGCTCCCCCCTCCCCCCGACAATTTATAATTTATTATTATTTTATCATATCTTACCCCATCCCATGTCTCCCTCACCCACTTCTCCGCTGTCCGTCCCCCAGGGAGGAGGCCACACGTAGACCCTGTCCTCTGTTCCCCCTTTCTCCCTTTCCTTCCCTCCACCCTCCCGCCATCGCCACTCTCTCCACTGGTCCTGGGGGGTTCATCTGTCCTGGGTTCACTGTACTTCCAGTTCCCGTCCATGCCAGGGCACCTCCTCCTGTCCAGCTGGATATGCAAGGCAGAATTGGGATCATGGTAGTGGGGTGGAGGAAGCATTTAAGGACTAGAGGGAAATTGCACATTTCATCGCTACTACACTGCACTCCGATTTGCTCCTCACCTCCCCGCAGCCCCTGTGCAAGGGGATGTCCAATTTCCCCCGGATGGGCCCTGGGTCCCCACTCTGCACTCCCCCTCATTTACAATGTTATGATTTGGGGGGGGGGGTTTCAAGACAGATTTTTTAATTCTTCTGCAAATCTGTGGTTCATTTGATATTCTTTGAAAACACCACAATTAGAATGTGTTCGTTCTTCTTCCCACAATTCCTGGTGATTGGTATGGGAAGGTTGGAAACAAAGAAGATGGATCCGTAGTTGAAAAATATGGCCTTTGGAACAAAAAATCTTACCATAGTGAATGATGGGGTGAGTGTGGAGTAGAGACCCAAAGCCCATTTGTAGACCACTGGAGATCCTCTTGCAGAGGGGTCTCAGGGAGGAGACAAGCCAGCCAGATGTAGCAACGATGAAAAATACAACTTTCCTCTAGTTCCTAAATGCTTCCTCCCTGCTCCCACTATCATGACACGAATTCTACCTTGCAAGTCTGGCTATACCAGAGGATGTACACTGGTACAGATAGGAACTGGAAACACAGGGAATCCAGGACAGATGATCCCTAAGGACCAGTGCTGTGAGTGGCGATACTGGGAGGGTAGAGGGAGGGTGGGTTAGAAAGAGGGAACCTATTATAAGGAACTATATGTGACCCCCTCCCTGGGGGAAGGACAACAGAAAAGTGGGTGAAGGGAGACGTCGGACAGGGAAAGATATGACAATAATTTCTAAATTTTCAAGGGCTCATGAGGGAGGGGGAGCAGGGAGGGAGGGAAAAAATGAGGACCTAATGGCTTAAGTGGAGAGGAAATCTTTTGAGAATGATGAGGACAATGAATGTACAAATGTGTTTTACACAATTGATGTATGTATGGATTGTGATGAGTTGTATGAGCCCCTAATAAAAACGATTTTAAAAAAAAGATGGCCTTTGTGACAGAAATCACATAATAGAATTTTGCACCACCAACAACTTCTTCATTGCAAATACCATTGTCAACAATATAAATGATGGCAATATGTGTGCACCTCACCAAATAGAAAACATAAGAATCAAATTTATTACCTCTATGGTAAGACCATGCAGACCCACTCAATATTATTAGTCAGAACGTGGCCAGAACTGTACTTGCACTCAGACCACCAGTTGCTCATATGGAAGTTGAAGCTGAAGAAAATTAAAACAAGCTCTTGAGAGTCAAAACATGACCGTGAGAATATACCACCTGAATTTAGAGACTATCGCAGCAGGTTTGATGCATGAAAAGCTCAAGCAAAAGACCAGATGAGTTATGGGATGACATCAAAGACACATACATGAAAAGAGTTAAGAGTGTTTAAAATGATTGGAAGAAAGAAAAGGACCAAAATAGATACCCCAAGAAATACGGATGCATATTGTTTAAAGGAAAATAGCTCAAATAAAAGGAAGAATATTGAAGTGAACTAGCTGAACAGAAGACTTCAAAGGCTAACTGAAGAAGACCTAAAAACAATAATACTCAGCACTTCTCCAGCTGAAATAACTGAAGAAAATGTCACGCCTCAAATGATCATAGTGAAGATTCTATGGGGAAACTATTGGGTAATGGAAGCAGCATCCCAAGAAGATTAAAGGAACACAGTCACTGTACCAAATGGTCGATGCTCAACCATTTCAGGAGGCAGCTTATTATCAAGAATTGATGGCATTGAAGGAAAAGTTCAAGTTTTACTGAAAAACAAAACCAAACTCATTTCCATCGCGTCAATTCCAACTCATAATGACCTTATGTTGCTGTCGGTAGTGCCATCCAGTCCGCTCTGACTCACAGCGACCCTGTGGACAACAGAACAAACACTGCCCGGTCCTGCGCCGTCCCCACAATTGTTCTTATGTTTAAGTTGATTGTTGCGGCCACTATGTCAGTCCATTTCGCTAAGGGTCTTCCTCTTTTTTGTTACCACTCTACTTTACCAAGTATAAGGTCCTTTTTCAAGGACTGCTCTCTCCTGACAATATGTCCAAGGTATTTGAGACAAAGTCTCCCCACCCTTGCTTTTAAGGAGCATTCTAGTTGTACTTCTTCCAAGACACGGGCGTGTGTCCTTTTGGCAGTCCATGGTACTTCCAGCATCATAACTCAACTCTTCTTTGCTCTTCCTTAGGCAATGCCCAACTTTCACATGCATCTGAGGCAATTGAAAATGCCATGAGCAGCCACACCGTATCGCCCAAAGTCAAATCCTTTCATTTCAACAGATTGTGCAGCAGATTCACCCAGGGATATTGTCTTTTGATCTCTAGACTGCGGCTTCAATAGCGTTGATTGTGGATCCAGGCAACACAAAATCCTTGACAACTTCAATCTTTTCTCCACTTGTCATATTGGTATGCTTGTAAGGGTTTTCGTTTCTTAACATTGAATACCGAAGGCTGCAATCCTTGATCTTTATCAGCAAATGCTTCAAGTCTTCCTTGATTTCAGCAAGCAATGTTGTATCATCTACATATCACAGGTTGTTCATAAACCTTCCTCCAATCTTGATGCCACAATCTTCTTCAAATAATCTAGATTCTCTGCTTATTTGCTCAGCATACAGATTGAATATGTAAGGTGAGAGGATACACAGCTTTCTTTTTTTTTTCTTTTTTTTTTTTTTTTAACATTTTATTAGGGGCTCATACAACTGTTATCCCACTCCATACACACATCAATT
>NW_022103958.1:45567706-45579266 GCF_000313985.2 Echinops telfairi | reverse complement strand
CACCCTGACTGGCTCATCTCCTCCCTGAGACCCCTCTGCAAGGGGATCTCCACTTGGAGCCTTATTTTTGACTAATGCCTTCACTGAAGCTTGAACTTCTCCCTTCAGTACCATTGGTTTGTGCTTATATGCTTCCTGAAATTATGGAATGTCCACTGGTTGTTTTTGCTACAGTGACTCTGTGTATTCTTTCCATCTTCTTTTGATGCTTCCTGCATCTTTCAATATTTTTCCAATTGAATCTTTTATTATTGCAATTTGAGGTTTGGATCTTTTTCTTGAGTTCTTTCCATTTAAGATATGGTGAGCGTGTCATTCCTTTTTGGTTTTCTAGCTCTAGGGCTTTGCTTGTTGTGTCGTAATGTTTTACTTTGTCTTTTGGAGCGGCCCTGGGGAACTTTCTGCTAAGCCTTTTAGCTTCATGCTTTCTTCCATTTTCTTTCGCTACTCCTTGATTAAGAGTAAGGTTCAGAGTCACTTCTGACATCCAGTTTGATATTTTCTTTCTTTCTTCTCTTTTTAATGACCTCTTGCTTTCTTTAGGTATGATATTCCAAATGTCATCCCATAGCTCATCAGGTTTTCTGTCATTACTATTCAATGTGTCAAATATATTTTTGAGATGTTCTTGAAATCAGGTGGGCTACACTCAAGGATATATTTTGGCTCTTGTAAACTTGTTTTAACTTTCTTCAGCTTAAACCTGAACTTACATGTGAGCAATTGATAGTTTGTTCCACAGTTGATCTGGTTTTAGCTGCTGGTATTGAACTTCTCTATCATCTCTTCCCACAAATGTTGTCTATTTTATTTCATGTATTCTATCTGCAGAAGTGTATAGTCACTGTTGCTGTATTGAAAAAAGGTATTTGTGATCAAGAAGTTGCTGGCATTGCCAAATTCCATCATCCACTCATTTCTGTCACTGAGGTCATATTTTCATATTTTCCAACTGTTGTTCCTTACTCTGTTTCCAAGTTTTGCACTCAATTGCAAATAATCATCAATGCATCTTGATTGCATGTTTGATCAATTTCAGACTGAAGATGTTGGTAGAATCCTTCAATTTCTTCATCACTATCTTTAGTGGTTGGTGAATAAATTTGAATTAATAGTTGTACTATGTTTTATGTATGAAATCCTTGTGGGCAGATAGAAGTTATCCTATCACAGACAGCATTGTACTTCAATATAGATTTTGAAATTCCTTTTTGATGATGACTGTGACACTGATCCTCGAATCTATCATTCCTGTCATAGTAAATCTTATGATTTTCTGATTCAAAATAACCAATGCCCTTTGACCCTATAGATCATTTAAAAAAACTGCCTCTATGGGTTTCCAATTTTATAAATGTTTATGAGAGTAGAAAGTCTCACCTTTCTACCATGGAGCAGCTAGTGGGTTCAAAACACACAGCCCACTACTCCAACATGCTCCTTAAGCAGCACCGAAGGCATTGGCTCCAGGAATTTATAGAATCCCAATTGAAATATGTCAACAACTAAATGCAATGCTGTAAGTGCTCATTTGTCTATACCAAAAAATTTGGAAGATAGCTACTTGGCCAAATAACTGGAAAAGCTCTATATTAATCTGAAAGGGAAGACAAAGAAATGTGGAAATTACCTAGATATGGCATGGATACTACATGCCAGTAAAACTTTGCTGAATGTAATTCAAAAACTGTATATCAACAGGGAACTGCCAGAAATTCAAGCCAAATTAAGAAAAGGATGTGTAACAAGAAATATCATTGCTGATAAATAAAATTAAAACTTACTTTTGAGCACAGGATATCTTTTTTTTAAATCATTTTATTGGGGGCTCATACAACTCTTAGCATAATCCATACATACCTCATTTGTATAAAGCACATTTGTACGTTCGTTACCCTCATCATTCTCAAAATATTTGCTCTCCACATATCCCCTGGCATCAGCTCCTCATTTTCCCTCCCTCCCCACTCCCTTCTCCCTCATGAACCCTTGATAATTTTATAAATTATTATTTTGTCATATCTTACACTGTCCATTGTCTCTCTTCACCCACTTTTCTGCGGTCCATCCCCCAGGAAGTAGGTTATATATAGATCCTTATAATAGCTTTCCCCTCTCTCCCCCACACTCCCTCTACCCTCCCAGTATCACCACTCTCACCACTGGTCCTGAAGGGATCATCCATCTTGGATTCCCTGGGTTTCCAGTTCCTATCTGTACCAGTGTTCATCCTCTGGTCTAGCCAGATTTGTAAGGTAGAATTGGAATCATGATAGAGGGGGTGTGGGGGTTGGCGGGGAGAAAGCATTTAGGAACTAGAGGAAAGTTGTATGTTTCATCGTTGCTATACTGCACCCTGACTGGCTCGTCTCCTCGCGTAACCGCATGACCCTTCCATAAGAGGATGTCCAGTTGCTTATGGATGGGCTTTTAGTCCCCACTCTGCACTCCATCTCATTCACAATGGTATGATTTTTTTTTGTTCTTTGATGCCTGATAACTGATCCCTTCAGCACCTCGTAATCACACAGGGTAGTGTGCTTCCTCCATGAGGGCTTTGTTGCTTCTGAGCTAGATGGCTGCTTGTTTACCTTCAAGCCTTTAAGACCTCAGATGCTATTATCTTTTGAAAGCCAGGCTCCATCAGCTTTCTTCACCACATTTGCTTACATACCCACTTTATTTTCAGCGATCTTGTTGGGAAGGTGAGCATCATGGAATGCCAGTTTAATAAAACAAAGTATTCTTGCATTGAAGAGTACTTGAATGGATGCCTATTGTCCATCTGCTACCTTAATACTAAACCTATAAATATATGCACATAAATCGATTTCCCCATCATCATATATAAATATATTTACATATGCACATGCCTTTATTTAGACCTCTATAAATGCCTTTTGCCTCCTAGCTCTTTCCTCTATTTCTTTTTACTTTCCTCTTGTCCCACTATAATGCTCAGCCTTCATTTGGTTTTCAGTAATTTATCTCGGTTACATTACCCTTGATCACACCCTACCAGGCCTCCTACACCCTCCTTACCACCAATTTGGATCACTTATTGTTCCCTTGTCCCTAGATTTGTTAACACCACTTCCTTTCCCCCCACCTCCCCCTCTCCCATGTCCCCCCCCGGAACTACTGGTCCCATTGTTTTCTCCTCCAGATTGTTCATCCAGCCTATCTTATTTGGACAGACCTGCAGAGATAATAACATGCATAAAAACAAGACAGAGCAAAACCAAGCAACAAAGGAAAACAAAACAACAAACGCAACAAAAAGCCAAAGACAGAACAAAAATAAACACAACACAACAACAAACGGAAGGGAAAAGCTTGTAGTTAGTTCAAGGACTGTTTGTTGGGCTTTAGGAGTGCTCTCCTGTCAAGTCTGATTGGGTTCCAAGACCTGGCCCCAAAGTCTATTTTTGGTATTCCCTGGGGACTTTGTTTCTCTGTTCCTCTTGCTGCACTGCTGCACACACCCAGTGTCCCAGCTCGGTGTGGTGGGATCAGACCAGGCGGAATCCCCACACTGTGTCTCCAGTTCTGTCCCCTGTAGGACTATGGGTCAGCGAGGAATGTCGTTCATGTCTCATAGTGGAGCCGGCCATATGGTTTTCTCTGCGGATTGGCTGCTCTGAGAGGGAATAGCATCATCAAAGCTTAGTGCACCAGGATGTGCCCCACTCTCTCTTCCTCTCCCTGCATTTGCTCCCATGTGCTCTGATCAGATGTACCTCTCTCCCTGAGCTGCACCTTCAGTGCTGTCCTCTGAAATAAGTTCTCCTGGGGAGAGGGACAGCTGTCTACTTATTTGGGATTGGGGCGAGCCCCTTAGACCTCTCTGGTTCCCTACTCCATGCTGGCATGTTGCATTCACATCTTGGAGCACCAGGTTGAAGTCTGGTCCCTCTTTCCCTGTGGCGATATAAACAATACCCTCCCCTTCGGTAGGTTAGGAGCACAGAATATCTAAAGAAACAGAAAATTATGAAGTAAAAAAGCTGAGCAGAATATTTTAACATTGGCTTGAAAACATAAGTAAAATCCTATGGTGAAATGTGCAAAGACCTTAAGTGTTAGAAAACAAAAGCAGAAGAACATGCAAGAGGGTAGTCAAAGAAATCCAGAATTTTTTCAAAGCTATGTATTTATTTGTTTGTCTATTTATTTATTTACAAAACAACCTTATCGCCTTCAAAGTACTCTCCATGATACTTAATACATTTGTCAAATCTGCAAATCCATTCTCAGAAACATCTTTCAAAGTCATCTGTTTGGATGGCTGACAGCACCTCCCTCATTTTCTTCTTCACCTCTTCTACATTTTCAAATTGCTTTCCTTTCATGTCCCTGTGCATTCACAGAAACATAAAGAGGTCACACTGAACAAGGTCAGGTGAGTAAGGTGCATAGGGCAAGAGAGGAATGCTGGTCTTTTGCTAAAGACTCACACACTGAAAAGGCTGCATGAGAAGGTGCATTGTCATGGTGACAGAACCAGTCAGTCCCCCATCTGCGACAAATCAGGCCTTTTTTGGTCACATACTGTTATGCAATCTTTTCAGAACTTCTACATAGGAAGCTGGATTAACAGTCTGACTTGTTGAACAAACTCCAAATGTACTACAAGTCAACATTTTTGTACACTTGGGAAGTTGACAGTTATTCAGAAGAGGTTTGGCATCAGTCAACATTTCACCTTTTTGAAAGGAGAAAAACATTTGTACAATTGTGTTTTTGCCATAGTGCTGCCTATGTTGATGTGTTCAACTTCATACCAGTTTCTGCAGCATTTTCCCGAGTAGAAAGCAAAATTTCCCAGTTGAATGCTGTTCTTTTAAATCGGACATCACCCACAAAAAAATGAGGTTGGAGCAAAACTGCTTTTATGCAAAAATTCACGGTGACCAGAGAGACCCTTGCCAGGTGATGCCACTGGGTGTACTAACTCAGAGCAAATTGCTTGATGCTTGCCTAGCAGGGAAAAATGGTGCTAAGAAAGCTCTGCCCAGTGGAGCTTTTTTCCAGTGTTTTTGTTTTAGGGTTTGGGGGTTTTTGGGGGGAGAGGTGTACCCCCTGGTAATTCGCATTTCTTAAGATTAAAGAACTGAAGATAAAATTCAAGCCTTGATTTGCCATGCTAAAAGATTCCATCAGAGGAAAAAAGAACATTGGAATTCTCAGGCACCATCAAAAAAAGATGGAGAGTCACTATGCAGAATCACTCTATCAAAAAGCGTTTGTCAATGGTCAGCCTTTTCATTCCACTCAACTGTCAGTTTGTCATACTATGGAGGTTTGTGAGTTTCTATGATGTCAGAACCTCTGCCACTGGCATTTCAAATACCAGTACGGTCATTTAGGGTGAACAGGTTTCAACAGAGCTACCACACTAGGAGCAGACTAAGAGAAAGATCCACCTCTAAGGTATTAGCCACTGAGAACCTTGTGCCTGGCAGCTGAACATTGTCTGGTAAAGACATGAGGCCCTCAGGTTGGAAGAGTCAACATAAGCCTGAGGAAGGGCTGATAACCCGAAGTAGAGTTGACCTCCATGAAGTGGAAGGATAGAAGCTTCCAGGACCTTCATTTGCTGATGGAACATGACTCAAACTGTGAAAGAAAGAAAAAACCATAAGCAAACATTCATTAATAATTGGTACATAGAATGTACAAAGTATCAATCTAGGAAAGTTGGAAGTGATCAAAAATGAAATGGGATGCTAAGCATTAGTAAGCTGAAATGGGCTAGTATTGGTCATTTTGAATCAGACAATCTTATGGTTTGTAAATTCATGGAATGGCAAATCAAGAAGAATGATTCATCATCAAAAAATAATGTTTCAAGATTTATCTTGATGTACAATGCTGTATGTGATAGAATAATATCTAAACACATATAAAAAAGACTATTTCATATACCTATACTGGCATTTATGCACTAATCACTATGATGAATAAATTGAAGAACTGGAAAATTCTTTATTCTGATACTACTCAAACATGAGTAATGTGTTTAAAACTTCTGGCAATCAGAAGACAAAAGTTGGAAACAAAGAAGATGGATCAGTAGTTGGAAAATACTTCCTTAGTGATAGAAAATAAGCTGGAGATCACATGGTAGAATTTTACAAGACCAACAACATCTTCATTGCAAATACGATTTTTCAGCAACATAAAGGTCGACTGTACGTGTGAAGCTTGCTAAACAAAGGTAAGCAGGAATCAGATTGACTTTGCTTGTGGAAAGACACACTGGGAAGCTTCATATTATCCTATAAAACAAGGCCAGGGTCAATTGTGGAACAAACAACCAATTGCTCATTTTCAAGTTCAGGTTGAAACTAAAGAAAATTAAATCAAGTGCAGGAGAACTAAACTATAACCCCAAGTACATCTCACCTAAATTTAGAGGTCATCTTAAGATTTGACTCCTTGAACACTAATAACCAAAGACCATATGAGCTGTGGGATTAAATTAAGATCATACATGAAGAAATCATTAAAAACATAGGAACACATTGGGTCATTAAAAACATAGGAAAACATAGGGTCATTAAAAACATAGGGAAAAAAGAAAAGACCCAAGTAGTCTTTTCAAAGAAAGGTAGCACAAAGTGGATGTCAGAGGGCTTAAAGTGAATGGAAAAATAATGAAGTCAAAGTTTTAAATAGAAAACCTCAAAATCCAGCTTGAGAAGATAAAGTTAAACATTATAATGAATCAGTGTACCAATAGAGAGGTCTGCGAGGCCAGCCCCAATCCCAGCTACACTGGTACAGATAAGAGCTCAAAACACAGGGAATCCAGGACAGATAAACCCCTCAGGATCTGTAGCAATATCAGGAGGGGAAGTGGAAGGTTGGGGGAGGGGGGGATAAAAGGGGGAACCAATGACAATGATCGATATATAACCCCCTCCCATGGGGACAAACAACAGAAAAGTGGGTGAAGGGAGACAGTGGTTGGTGTAAGCCATGAAAAAATTATAAAGTATCAAGGATTCATGAGGGAGGGAATGGGTGCTGGTGAGAATGAGCTGATGTTCAAGGGCTCAAGTAGAAAGAAAATGTTCTGAAATGATGATGGCAACATATGTACAAATGTGCTTGACACAATGTATGTATGGATGGATGGATTGTGATAAGAGCTGTAAGAGCCTCCAATAAAATGAGTTTTTAAAATAGTCAATAAATACAAGGTGTGGGGGAGGGAATCAATGAAAAAATGAGACAAACTTAAAGTCTCTAATACACTATCCAACCTAATGGAAAACACACAAACGCAGAAGAAAAACTTGATGGCTGGCACTTTCTAAAATTTAGAAACTGATGTGCATCAAAATATTTCAACAAGAGCCAGTCGGGGTGCGATGTAACAATGATGAAAAATACAACTTTCCTCTAGTTCCCAAATGCTTTCCCCCGCTCCCACTACCATGACTTGAATTCGACCTTGCAAGTCTGGCTAGACCAGAGGATGCACACTGGTACAGATAGGAACTGAAAATCCAGGGAATCCAGGGCGGATGAGCCCTACAGGACCAGTGGTGTGAGTGGCGAAACAGGGAAAAGGGAGAGTGGGTAGGAAAGAAGGAACCAATTACAAGGAACTATATGTGACCTCCTCCCTGGGGGACGGACAACAGAAAAGTGGGTGAAGGGAGACATTGGACAGGGCAAGATATGACAAAATAATAATTTATAAATTATCAAGGGCTCATGAGGGAGGGGGGAGTGGGGAGGGAGGGAAAAATGAGGACCTAATGCAGGGGATTTAAGTGGAGAGAAAATGTTTTGAGAATGATGAGGGCAATTAATGTACAAATGCGCTTTATACAATTGATGTGTGTATAGATTGTGATAAGAGTTGTATGAGCCCCTGAGGAAATGATTTAATAAAAAAAATTTCAACAAAAGAATAAAAAGAGAACCTATAGATGGAGGGGGCGGGGGGTTGGCAATGATATATCAGACAAGGGACTAGTCTTGAAAGTTTCTAAAAAATGTCAACATTGCAACAAGAAAAAGACAAATAATCCAATTTTAAAATGGGCAGAAGACCTGAACAGACACTGTGCTATAAAGGACATTTTGGAGGCCCAACCATCATATGAAAAAATGCTCACAATTATTAGACATTAGAGAGATGCAAATCAAAACAACAGTGAGGAGCCCTGGTGTTGCAGGGGTTAAGTGCTCAATTGCTAACCAAAATATGGACAGTTCAAACCCCCTGAGTGGCAGTGTGCTTCCCTGCGGTTCCTGTACTATAAGTCACAATGGCCTCAAGGGCATGGGGTAATTGACATAGCATCTTGCCTCTGCGTCTTCCTCTACCAAATAAAACATAATTATTGCACATACTCGATTGTGTTTTGTGAAGCATAATTTTAAATTACTGCTGAATACCTAATGAGCACTAGAGAGATGTTTATAAGATGATGGTGGTGGTCCTGGGGTGGGTGCTGGTGGTTATGGTAATAATATGATAACATGGGAAAGAGCCTGAGGAGAAGCAGTTGGGAGACAGACCAGAGTCAAATATGGAAGGGCCTTGTATACTGAGGAATTTGAATCTTTTTTCAAGAGCTTTATAAATCCATTAAGAGTGTTTAAGCATAAAGTAATGATGAACTATGTGTTTTGGAAACAATGCAGAGAATGAGGAGTACAGATTCACAGTCTTGTGCAATTGTTCACACGTCACAAAGTGAGTACAACATAAAGACACAACCGCACCTCAGAAACTGAAACTCTCCATCAAAGTGAGTGAGCAGAGCAGGCATGAAGCGGAAAGTTTACAGCTCAGGGGGAAATGATGGCTGCTCTGAACCTCAGCCATCCAGCATCCCTGCAGGAACTTGGGCTTCAAAGTTGACCTGGCTGCCAAGCGGAGTTCCCTGGGAGTTGTGGTTCTGTAATCTTGAGCCCATTAGCCCTCTCCCCTGTCTATTCACCTAGGCTTTCCTATCAGACCCTAGGATAGGTCGCTGGAGCCTGAGTTAACTGTGCTCCCTGAACAGCACTGCTCCTCATTAACAACTTTTTAATGAGGTCACAGGCTGGGACTGCTCATTAATAATACACTGGTTAGTGCGCAACCTCAAGGGGAGGGGAGGATGAGGATAGACATCAGTAATAGCAAGTGTAAGTGCATCAGAAGGTTAAAAAGAACTAAGTCCCTTAGCAAGGAGGGTTTTACTCTGGGGTCTCTGGGGTCCATTTCAGCTCTCAGAGACAATGGTTCTGGCGACAGGGACCTTACGTGGGAGAAAGTTTCAACATAGTACACTGATCCCAGGTGGGGTGCAGATCTTGGTCTACAGGGATGTTTGAGGAACTGAAATGTTCTTTAGATTTTCTTTGATGGAAAACTGTTCTTGGAACTCTTGACCAACTTGCTTCCCATGGATTCCTTTGCTGTTTTCCCTGTCTGTGTACAGTATTTTGTTGAAAATATTTTCATCTATGTTCATAAGCCATACAGGTCTATAATTTTCTATTCTTGTAATGTCTTTGCATTGTTTGGGTATCAGGGTTAAGCTCACTTCCTAAAATGGGTTAGGGAGTTTTCCATCATTTTCTATACTCTGCATTAGTTTGAGTAGAATTGGTGTTAACTGTTCTCTGAATGCACGGTATAATTCCCCAGTGAAGCTGACTGGTCTTGGAATTTTATTTTGTCGAGAGTGTGTTAATGATCTGATCTATTTCTTCTTTCCATATGGGTCTGTTGAAGTTTTCTTCATCAGTCTGTTAATTTAAGTAGATTGTGTGCTTCTAGGAATTTATCCATTTCTTCAAGGTTTTCAAATTTGTTGGATTATAGTCCTTCGTAGTATTATGTTATTATCTTTTTTATTTCATTTGGTTCTGTTTTGATGTCACCTATTTTGTTTCTTTCATTTTGTTTCTTATTCATGATATTTTCATTTTATTTTCCTTTGTTAAGGAAATGGCCTGTCAGTGTTGATAATCCTCTCAAAGAATCAACTCTTTTTTTTTCTTTTTCAAGGCAGACAGTCTTTACTGAATATGTTGAACTTTTTTCCCCAGACCATTTTATTAGTAGCTAATCCAGACATCATACCTTTCCATAGTTCAATCACATCAAGTGGCATTGTACAATTGCTATCAAAATCTGTTTCAAACATTTTCTTCTTCTTCAACTCCTTGATATCAGTTCCCCCTTCACACTGCCCCACCTCTCCCACAGTATCCCACAGACACTCTTATTCTAGTTATTGTCTCTATACATTCATCAACCCTGGGTTTCATCTACCAAAAAGCATAGAAAGACACAGCAAAGATTCCAGAAGTCTGTCTAAAATGACAATATATAACAGAGATATACCTCAATATAAAAAAACAGAAAATATTAAAAACCAGATCAAGCCCAAAGTGTATCAGAGGGGACATCAAGTAACAAAGTTTTAACCGTTCAAATCAGATTTATCATTTTAATCCATTAAAGTCATATCTCCAATACTCTCTGTCAGGTAATCAGTTTATTTCCATCTCTCAATTATGGATAGAGGGAAATCACCTGAGGCTTATTCCCCATATAGATCTTGCAAATGTATTTTGGGCTTTCCCTGTCATTTATAGACTTCTGCAAACCAGAATCTCAATGATTTAAGTTCTGATGCTATTCCCTCTTTCAGAATTGGGGTATATGATTTACAATCCTTGGGTCATGGGTTGGTGTGCTTCTTCCATGTGGATTTAGTAGACATCTCATTTAGATGGCTGCTTCTTTGGAAACAAGCCTTCAAGACCCCAGGTGCTATTTTATCTTATAATGGGATACAATCTAATTTCTTCATCACACTGTGCTGTAGCACCCACATCTTCTATGTTTCCTTCATGAGAGTGAGTCCAAGCAGGGCTAGGTCATGAGAACTAATTACTCTAAGATCGGAGCTAGGATTAAGTATGAGCACAAAATGCATTCCTGAATACTATAAATCTTATCAATCATCTCCCTGGAGCATAAGGACCTTCTGTTAATAATGTCATTGATTAGCCAATGATACTAATTTTTAAAACACTAGTGAGAGAGGGAAATTGAACAAGTTTAGGCTAATTATATATCAAAGTAGGTTAATTATATATCAAAGAACGAACTCTTGTCTTGCTTATTTGTTCTATTATTTTTCTCTTTTCTGATGTTATTTCTTTAGGATTTCAAAAGGAGTTACAAAGTTACTTTTATCCTCTGAATTAAAAAGCTACTTGTCACAAATAAATAAAAGAAAATTGTATTATGTGTGTCTTTGCACAATTTCTCTGTATTAAATTCCTTTCCAGGTACACCTTCCTCTACTTAGCTTTCAAGATTAGATTTCTAGTACTTTATTTCCAGAATCTCTCCCTGATTATCCTAGGCAAAATTGAATTTACTCACTTTCCTACAAGCACTGTACTTCAGGCAGATTCCTGTTAAATACAATCTGTGCTTTAAATGCATCTCTATCTCCAGTGTGTAAGAAATGCATTTTTTTTTCCTTGTTTATCTCCTTGCTGTAAGATTTATTTTCTTTTTTTTTTT
>NW_022103958.1:45565017-45566152 GCF_000313985.2 Echinops telfairi | reverse complement strand
ATTGTTCATCCAGCCTGTCCTATCCAGACAGGCCTGCGGAGACAACATGCATAAAAACAAGACAGAGCAAAACCAAGCAACACTGTACAACAATACAGCAACAACATCAATCCACTGACGAAGAACAAATTCATACACTGAGGTAAATGCCTCACCTAAACATAGTAGATATCTACTGTACCCCAAAGTTGTAAACAAATTACTTTATCTTTAACGTATTGTACAAGGCTATTTTAGGTGCAACCAGTCAAAACATGAATGAGAGAGAGTTGCACTGAGAATGCAGGTAACGGGTGGAATAGAAGCAGAGCATGGACACAGATCAGAATCTCAATATTGTGTTAACCTGGTTAGCTGAGGATCACAAATAGGCCAAAAACACCAACCCCTGTATAAAATGCCCACTTGACATTCTGAACCCAACATTTACCTACATTCAGAACCCAAGATATATTTAGAACCCAAATCCATTCTTTCAATCATCAAATCTGGGCTTTTTTCTCATTATTTACCATTCTTGTTGACTAAATTTTTCGTTGATTTATCTTATATTCCGTCATTTAATTTACATGCTGCATGCCAAAGATACAGTGGTCAATAAGGGACCTCTGTCCAGTTGTAAGGATGCCATGTGGAATAGTGGGATACACATTGGGCTACTAACTGAAAGGTAAGCAACTCAAATCTATAAACTACTGCATGGGGAACGATGGCACTGTTTGTACCTGCCAAGATCTACAAATTCAGAAGCCCTGGGGAGCAGTTCTAATCTGTCCTGTAAGAAATACTCTTACTAGCAAAGGGGTTGGTTGGTTTTAATCTAGCTGGTACTGGCCCAGTACATGAGAGAAAAGTAAGCAATTATAAACTGAAAAATTGCATTCAATATACTTCATTATGTTATAATACCACAATTTGATAACTGCTATCACAGGGCACTTGTGCTTCAGTGGTAGCTTTGTTGCCTTGTATGCAGGAGACTCAAGTTCAATTCCCAATTCTTCTTTTTTTTAAAAAAAAAACACAACATTTTATTAGGGGCTCATACAACTTATCGCAATCCATACACACATCAATTGTGTAAAGTGCATTTGTACATCATTCTCAAAACATTTTCTCTCCATTTAAACCCCCG
>NW_022103958.1:45555009-45563623 GCF_000313985.2 Echinops telfairi | reverse complement strand
TGAGAAACGATGTACAAATGCGCTTTACACAATTGATGTGTGTATGGATTGGGATAACAGTTGTATGAGCCCCTAATAAAATGTTTAAAAAAAATTAAAAAAAAGAAGTGTTCAGCCAGCCTCCAAGCCCTGCACGCTCCGTTTTGACAACATGCATCTTGATCGCCCCTGAGCGCCTTAGTGATCATTCCCTTTCCCATTGCCACTACCGTTGGCTTAGGCCTAAAAAGTGGTATAAGAAATTTCTCACTGTTGTGATTGTTTCGTAGATCCTATGAAACAATTAAGTTTAACTGACAATTGCTAGATAAAGAGTGATAAACAAGCAGAGCCCCTGCCCTCCAGAAAATTGTAGTCCAACAAAAATAGAATTAAGCAAAGAATTCACAAACAAATATGCAATTATAAATTTATATCATTGTTCTGAAAAGAACAAAATTCTATGATAATGAAGAAAAAGAGAATTCTTATCTAAGGGGATTAGGGGAGTCTTTCTGAGGAAGTGATATTTATCAGAAAATTAAATAGTTTACCAGGTGAAAATTATGAGGATATATAAAGAAATATACTCAGCCTCTGAGCAGGTCCTAAGGCAGGAAAGAGTTTGGTTCGCTAGAGGAACAGAAAGAAGTCAATGTGAAGACAGTTTAGATTTATTGCAGACATGGCGTTGGTTGCAGGAGTAGTGATGGTGATGATCATCAGTCCACTGGACTACCCCTTCCCCTCCTTGCTTTCAACCTTCAAGTTCCAGCTCAAATAGTGTCTTGATGGAACCTTATCTTATTTGCCATTTTATAGGGCATGGCACGTTTTCTCTTTAATAGATCAGGAACCAAAGTTGAAATGTTTGTTTTACAAATTGTACTATTTTATTAAGATGTTATAAATTCACATGATAGAAATTAATCCAATATAAAACTATGTATAGTCAAGATTTTTCTCTCAGTTGCTGACTTATCTGCTCACAATTTTCTGCCCCAAAGTCAATAACTATAATTAATTTCTATGTATCATTCCAGAAAATTTCTACTCATAGATCTTATATGTATGTGTATATACTTCTATAAAACATAGGTTGCTTGTGTGGTATGCATATAATGTTCTTTAGCTTGGTCTTTCACATAACATATATCTTGGAGTTTATCCTACATTATCATATATTTATATCACAGTATTCCATGATATGAAAAAATTTTAATCAGTCCCTTAATAATGGAATTAAGATAATTCTGTAAACAATTGTGCTACAATAAATATATTGATAATCTCTCCTATCTCTAAAATTGTTTGGCTCTTAAAGCAGGAATCACTATCTCTATTGTTCCAGAATTCATCCATTCCATTCATAAGAATTAAATTTAAGAGAATTCATTCAGAGAAGAAAAACTAGTATACTCAGGTGTAGAAAGACACAAGTTCCCACATGAGTGAGAACTGATGATTTCCAACTAAAGTTTTCTCACACAGATTCATATAGTTTATGAAACAAGGAAGTTATAATTCAGTTGAACGGTTGTGTGTTTGGTTAATTTTTTGGTTGAGGCCATAAGCGGGATAGTTTGTAGGTGGACAAAGGTTCTCAGTAGGGCTACAAAATTTACAATCATAACAAAAGAATACATACCATGTATATTTTTCAGAACAGATCACAAAGATGTCAAAGTTGATGGAAGATATTCTTCCAGGCAGGAGCTGGTAATAAGAATTAATACCAAGGCTCTTTTTTTAGAGATTGCTTATGTAAATAAAATCTTCTTGGCTGCCTAGGAAATTTTAGATAAAGAGTCAAGGGTTTGTTTTTATGAGATTTTGTTTTGATATCCTTATTGGATTAGACTCTATGCTAGTGAGTTTAAGTATGATGAAAGTAATATTTCTTAAAACCATTTCACACCAATGGCTTAAAACCATTGGTGTTAAAAAACCACCTTCCTTCCACATTCTGACTTGACTGCAGAGAACACATTAGTTTGGTTGACTGTTGTTTCTAGTAAGGAATACAGTCAGACAATAAGATTGCCAGGAGAACAAATATTTAACCCCAGGCAAGGAAGTTGAATAAAAAGAGTGGTTTCATTCAGCAAAAACTGAGTTAAATTTAATCATGTAGTTTTGGTCAAAAGATTTTATGAATTACAATTGTTTACTAAAGACCCCTAGTGATGTACTGGCTACACACTGAGCTGCGATCCGCATGGTTGGCAGTTTGAAACCACCAGCAGCTCCCTGGGGGAAAGACTGGGCTATCTACTTGGAAATCCACAGGGGCTCACTATGAGTCAGCATTGACTCGATGGCTGTGAGTTTGTTTGTTTGGGGTTTGTATCCATTACTGTGCATTTCCAAATCCAAATAGCTTCAATTTGCTTGGTCATTCTTTGGACAAGGGATTACATCTTCTGATTCCTACAATGACTAGACTAATATTCAACAGAAAAATAGATCCTAGATTAATAGAAGTCTATTTGGTTGGGTCCATTCTTTCAACATTTCCCTATTTCTCCATATAGTATTTTGCAAATAGCAGCAACTTAATCTTATGTACTTATGGTGAATTTGTTCCATGTCTGGCTTCCTTCCACCTCCCACCTTCCATTAAAAGGTGAGTTTCATAAGTGCAGGAACTTTGTTTTGCTCACGTCTATAGCTCAGGGTCTAAAGTCATGCCTGGCATGTAGTAATAGCTTAATATACACTTTTAATAAATTAATTATTATTTTCTGTCACAGGTTATGTTAATATAATACTGATATGGCATATTGATATGTAGATTACGATAAAATATAACACAAATATTAATATATTACATTTCATTGGACCAACCTTGTAAAACAAGCATCTTAAAACAATATAGAGAAACTCAAGAGTTCTAATAAGATGGTGAAATATCACAAGTCAATGAATTTCAGAGCTGGGATTAAATGAAATATTAATCATTCGTAACCCAAACATTTTGGGCTTTTCTGTACACATTGCTACTTCCTCTAGCCTAGAGTGCTGTTTGGTTGCTTTTTTACCTTAAATTTAATTCTGTTGGCATCTAACCTTCATCAAGGCCAACAAAGGACAGTAGACTCACTAAAGGTCACGTTCCCAACAGGAAAGGAAGCTAAGGTGATCACAGAAACACCTAAGGGAAAATACAAGTAAGAGCCCTATGACTGCCCCTGAGGACAAAGCAGGCACAACTGGGAATGAATCTCCTAAAGCCAGGACTGGGAACACGGCCAACCCATATAGTCATATCTGACAGAGAAGACAACAGTGGCCTGGCTATGGTTTGAGCCATTCAAGACAGAGCAAGACTTCCCTTGTTCCTCTTCTGTCTCCTGAGACAGTAAATCCATAGCTCTTCAAGTACTCAAGGACATGCACAAGGTATAGGATGTGGAGCAGAGCTGAAGTGACAGAGCTACCTGTTGGCCCCAGGTAAGACTCCTCACCAAGGGCCAGATAAGCCAGGGAGCCTATAGAGGTTCAGTTTCTCAACTAGAAAGGCCTGAGACATCTAATCCTATTCCTATGCCCATACTTGGAAGATTTCAATATCTCCCCTCTCTCAGACCTCAGTTTTTCCGACTTATGTCATCATAAAAAAGGTTCAGCTTACCCAGTTACTTAAGTTTGTTTTGGGTTTAGTTGGGTTTGGTTTTTCTCCTATTTTGTCCCCTGAAGAATTCAGGGTCAAGAAAATTCCAGATTCGTATACAGAATAGCTATATATAAATTCTATCCCAGAGTATAAGTATATATAAATATATGCTTGGTCAGCTTGGGGGCAATATGTACTTATGGCCCTCCAGGTCTTGATCTGTGGGTCACTATCAGTTGGCATCAACTCGATGGCAATGAGTTTGGTGCTTTGGTTTTACCTCAGGGAAGACTTGCTTCAGTGGAAGGCATGGGACAGAGAACATTATGAACATTATCTTTAGGGGACAACTCTATGGGCATAGAATGCCTAGATGAGAAGGTTCCTGTTCCCAGGGACAGTTAGTGGTGTGATTAGGAAGGGATCTTCCTTGGAAGTTCGAGAGGAAAAGGCAATGTATGTATGGGTAGACCGTGAGGGCCATCAGCTTTTACCTGTCTCAAAGTGGAACCAGGCCCTTTTTTATTCCCTCGTAGTTTGCAAATAGACTGTGGAAATACAGCAAGCTCTTTTACAACCCTTCTCTCTTCCTTCCAAATCCTTTTCCCACCAACACATATATCTGTCATAGACACAGCTTCTAGTGAAAGCCATTATGTACAATGATTTGAATGAGTATAGACTCTCAGTGAATATTGTGACTTAAAGAAGTAAGAATACTAATGGCAGGTAGAAATTCCAGAAAGAATATTCTTTGCAACATCCTTGTATTACTTGATTCAAATATACATGATATCAGCTTGTTTTGGACAGACACTGTGCTGAATAAGACCTTTCCTTCTGATTAAAATAATTAATTCAGATATAAAGAAGCAGTTAAAATATGACAGAGTAATTAAAGTTCTCTTAAAGGAATACAGGAAAACACAGATAATGACTAACTCTATCTAAAAGATCCATAGGCAAGACAGAGCTGAGCTTTAAGATGTGAAGGATGAATTCAGCCAGGTGGAGGAGGGGGTATGTATAGGCAGAGGTGATGTCATATTCAAAGACAAAGAGTGGTGTTGGAAAACCACAATTCATTAAAAAAATCCAGCCCATCACTCTTTTTACATTACCCACAAGCTAAAAAGAATTTTGGAATATTTTAAAGTAGCCCTGGTGGCATAGAGGTTGCAAGCTGGGCTGTGGTCCACAGCTCTGCAGAAGAAAGAGGGGTCTTTCTATCCCCATGTAGAGTTACACTCTCGGAAACTCACAGAGGCAGCTCTATGCTGTCCTATAGGGTCACTAAGAGTCAGGATTGATTCAATGACAATGAAATAATGAGAATCATATTTGAAAAATTTGAAATGCCAATGGCAGTGTTCATAAATGGAGATTTACTGAACCCAGCCACATTCATTTGTTATAGTATTGTATATGTTATATACAATATAGTTATACAAATACAGATAAGACCATAACAAATAAGTGTATCTATTAAGGAACCCCAGTGGTACCATGGGTGACCAGTTGGACCACTAACCACAAGGTCATCAGTGTGAACCCACCAGTTGCTCCATGGGAGAAATATGAGGTTTTCTGCTCCCATAAAAATTTAAAGTCTCAGAAATCCACAAGAGAAGTTGTCCTCTATCCTATAGGGTTGCTATGAGTCAGAATTGACCCAATGGCAATCAATTTGGTTTTATTGTTTTATATTTTTATTTATATTGCATATATTAGGTATGATATTTGTATAGGTCTTGAGTACTTCAGAGGTGTATTTCCACAAAACCATATTTAGTATCCATAATACATTACAATTTTATTAGCTCTTCCTATAGAACTAGCTTGCTCACTAAATGCTATGAAGCTAACCATTAGTGAAGAACACAGTACTAGAATCGCACAGGGAGAAAAAAATAAAGATTCAAGGAATAGATTATATCCATATTGGAAACCTTGTTGGAAATGCAAGTGGTGTGTGTGTGTGTGTGTGTGTGTATAATTTTTTTATTATGGTTTTGAGTGCTGGCTCTACCTTTACTGCAGTAAAACTTTCAACTACTACTAGTGGAAAATTTGACACTTTGAACCCATCTAGATGTTTCTATGAGATATTTGTAAATGAGCTGCTGAAAAATGATAGCCAAGAAAACATCCCGGAGTGGCTGGTTCTAGTGTGCAGCCCGCAGGTCACCACAAGTCGGAGTGGACTCCACCACCATCGACAGCAGTGAGTGTTCCCAACACGTGGTCATCATTGCTGTTTCGATCGTTAATGCTTTTGTTGCTGTTACCTAACGAATTTCAGCTAATTGTAAGAGAGCTAGAAAACCAGAAAAAAAATAAAATTACGTGAATTATCTCATTTTCCTTACCACTTAAAGGTAATCATTGCTAAAATTGTGCATATACCTTCTGTCATTTCTCCCATGCACTAATTGAGAAAGTTTAAATCTTGCATGCATACTTGTGTTCTTGAATGTTTTAAGCACATGTTCAACTTGTGTTTTTCATTTAATCTTATATGCTATTATCTAGTAGCATACCCTAAATGTGCTTTCATGAATAACTTTCATGATATTCCTTTAAAATTTTGCATCATAATGGATCAATGTAATTTACATATTAATGGATATTTCAATCTGTCCCTTAAATGATGTGGCGTGGACCGACATATGAAAAAAATCATTACCTACATCTCACTTATTGCTTAAGTTAAAAATGTAGGGTAGGTTCTTAAAATATGTGTACCCATACTTTAAGGAACTTTACACAATTTTTCCAAATTGGCTTTCAATATCCAGGAAACCACTTCATCATTAACACTGAACATTATAATTGTTTCTCTAAGTAAGATGAATATTTAATCTGTGTTGCTTCCTAGTTTTTATTTACTTTTATAAATAAAATTGAGGATCCCTGGTGGTGTAGTGGTTACTCATTCGGCTGTCAACCTCATGGTCGGCATTCAAAATCACCATCAGTTCAGCGGGAGAAAGACTGGGCTTTTTATTCCCATAAACAGCCTCAGAAACCTACAGGGGGTTGCTACGAATCAGCATTGACTCAACAAAGGTGATAAATAAAATGGAATATTTTTATGTGCTTATTAGGAAAATTAAATAGATTTAGATGTTTAGTAGTTATTGACTTATTGGGTGAATTGAATCTTTGTGCCATAGACATACCTCAGGACAAAATCGAATTGCTTCCTAGAGTTTCTGAGATGGTAAATCGTTAAAGGAAGACAGCCTTTCATTTTCTCTCATACAATGGCTGGTGGGCTTGAACTGCCAACCTTGTGGTTAGTAGCCCAAAGCCTTCCTTTTTGTTGTTGCTTTGTGTTGGGGGAGAGGAGGGGTACAATTTTTTCCTGAATGATTTGTCTAAGCTCTTTGCAAATAAGTGAGACAAACATATTTTACTATTTGTTGAAATATTACACATGCTAAGTGTGTCAGTTATTTAAAAATTTGAGTCTTGTGTATTACCCAGATTCTAAATAGGATATGGCTGTTCATCTGAACACAAAGCAATGCATCATCAAGGTAGATAAAGAAAATATGAAACACAAAGAAGAAATTTGAAACACTTGTAATCACACCATTAAAATAACCAATAAAATATTTTTGTCCCTTTTAGTTATTTATTTACCATCTCATGATAGCAAGTAAAGCTGAAATGAGCATCCTGATAACTAAAATTTGGAACCAAAATTAGTCTAAAATTACTAGTTCTAAGGGTCTCATATATATCTTATTAAATCTATCTGTCATAGTGCTTATTTTCCTCATCATTTAAAAAAATTAAATTTGTATTTACTTTTGTATAACTTTAACTCTTCAATACTTTATATAATTTTCATTTCAAAACCATAATTATATCATTTTTCAAATTTTCCCTTAGGAAAGCTGTAAGAATATTTTAACATTAGATCTTTAGATATTTTCTTTTTAATTTTCATCTTACTTTGGGGGTGCAGGGATTTCATGTTCAAAATTATCTAATTTTTTTCTGGGCAAATCAATCAACTTAAAAATGAATTATCTTTCAAAATACTAATTAGAAATACTTTCAGCATTTAAACAACATCTAATACATATTATCTTCATATTCAATGATAGTTTAATTTTTACATTTTAATCATAAATCGTTATGGAATATACTTTTTGTATTATAGAAGGTGAGAGTTTAATATTTTTATCTTGCCTCAAAGCTATTGATTATTTTTGTCTGCACAAATTCTGGACTTCTATTTCCATAATTTGTCTAATAAAATTATTATACTTAGTATATCCATAAATAAACATATTCTAAATACACATTACATAATTACATTATATATTATAAATGAAAATCTACTATAAAATATTTTAACATATAATAGTACACATACTTCTTCCTCTACTTCTTCTTTTAATGTTTTTGGTGTTTATAATCTCTCAGTTTCTATTTGGGTTAGAATTATTTTGTCGAGTTATAAAGCATTCGATTGGAATTTCATTTTGTGTTTTAATTACAATAAATGTTTCTAATAATTTAATACAATTTACATTTTCATACTATTTCTCTAGCCTATATTCAATATGATACTCAATTTGTTCAAGATAATTTTATAACATTCTTAATTTTCTTTAAGAATACAATATACATTTTATATGATTATTCCAAAGTTTTTGTGTTCTATGGGCAATTTTTAACCTATTTGCTAACTGCTTTTTCCTTGTATTTAGGAAAAAATATTGATTTTTAGAAAATTATATTTTATTGTATTTTTGATGATGGTTTCCACAGCAGTTTACATTCACTTCAACAATTTTCCACATAAGTTTTTCAGTGGCATTGATTATATTCTGTACATTATATGAATATTCTCATTATTCTAGTTATGGTTATAGAACATTTTTTTAATCAATTTATTGGGGCTCAGACAATTCATCACAATACATAGATCAATTGTGTAAAGCACATCTATACATTTGTTGCCCTCATTATTCCCAAAATTCGCTTGCCTCTTGGGTTCCC
>NW_022103958.1:45458567-45553764 GCF_000313985.2 Echinops telfairi | reverse complement strand
TGGTCACTCCCTACCAGTCCTCCTGTCCCCTCCCTACCGTTGGTTTTGAACCATTTATTTTAATATATCATATGTTACAGTTAGTTCAGAATATAATGCTCCAGAAAGCCCAAAGATCAAGGGTAGAAATAGAAAATGAATGGAGACCACTCTTAGTGCAAAACATATTTGTCCATGTCCAAGTAATATATTCTAAGATATTAAAACTTCTTAGTGTTCACAGATTTTCTTCTTTGAGTAATGATGATCTCACGTTTTCTTTTTAGATATTTAAACTTCATTTGTTTTGTCATATCGCACCAACGGTGATTTCCATAAACATATAATGGTCCCCAAACCTTAACAATGTCTATAAATAGTCATCAAGTTATCTAGGACCTCAAAACCATATTTTATGTTAATTTTTAAGCATCTGTATATATTTACATTCGGAACAGAAAGAATTTGTGAGATAATAAAAGGGTCCCATGATCTTCAAATTTAAAAAAACATTAAACCGCTATGCACAGTATTGGCTGTTTTGTCGTTCATTGAGATTGTATTAGGATAAGAGTCTTTGTTCATGATTTACTAAAACTTTCCTGGTGTAGAATTTTTATATCAGAAATGAATACTGAATTCATGGAACATTTTTAGGATCTACTGAAATTGATATTACCTTTGCATTGTATGAGATTAATTAAATTTAAATATTCCTTAATTATAATTCATGTCAGCATTCTTAGAATAAACCCTTGGCCATGTATGACCATGTTTTGGATTAACCGTGGTCTCAATTTATTTGCTATTTCTGCCCTTTGTTAAAAAGTGAGATAGGTCTTTGGGATTTTTTTTTCCAGTATTATATTAGAAACAGGTGTATGTAATTATCACAATATCAATTAAAAACATTGCATCTTTATCTCTGTTCCGAATCAGTTTTCTGCAATATTTATCTACTCTTTTTAGGTCTAGAAGCAATTAATACATAAAACTATCCTGACTCATGGTATTCTTGATTTAGTCATTTCATAAAATTACTTTCATCAACTCTTACTTTTATCTTTTTAAACCGTGGCTGAACTTTGTGATTATTATAAGTCTATCATTTTACTTTTATTAAGGTAAATGAACATTCACATTCTCTTACAATTTTTAAAATTCCATTCTTTATGAGGAGTTGTTTTCCATTTCTTATTCTGCATTCTGCATATTTTGATTTTATCCATTTCTTCATTAAATTAGCCAATGAATTATTTCCATATTTTTATTATGCAAAGGACCAATTCTTAGCTTAATTGCTAGTTTTATAATTTTTAATTGATTTACTCCATCAATTATGTTTCTTTCATCCTCTATGTATTTTATTTTCTAAGTTGATTTGAAAATCAAGCTAATATATTTTCACTAGTTCCACTGTGGTACAAATTAAAGTGCTAACTTTTTCCTCCAAATTTTACAAATTGAATCCATTGTGTTTTGTCAGGTTGTTGGCCATCACAAATCTGTTGCTCTCCCAAGATTACAAGTTTTCCTAGTAGGTAGCCTAGCAGGTTTTGGGGTTGTGGTTTGTGCAGTTTTGCTCTTTTATTTTTGTTTCCTATGTGGCTACTTAGCATAACTTTTGTTTACAAATGAAAGGAAAATATAACACAAAAATAAAGACATGTTTGTGTAAATATATTTCTGTTTATTTTGTTTGACATTATCAAAGGCTTTCAGTTCAGAAACAAGTACCTTCCCTTAGCTCAGCCATGTTTTCTACTTTCAAAGTAGATTTCTTTATCTCTCTGCTTTGATCTGACATTCTAGAAGTCCTAGGAACTTATTTATTTGTGCCTCTTGACTTTTGTGTTTCTCTTATAATTTTATTTATTTATGATGATCAAAATCATGGAGGTGTCATTTCTCAAATATAGTCTTATTTCATTTGTTTCAGTATCGAACACAGATTTTCACAGACTTTTAATTTGATAATCACATTGTTTTTTCCATACATTCATACCTGAACAGATGTATCATGTTTTTAGTTGTTGATTCCATTTTTAATTGTACTTTTAAAGGGTACAAATTAAAGATATTTAGATGTTTCTTCCACCTAGATTTTTTTAGAAGTAAGGCATCTTTGATATCATGAATATATCCTAATAACCTTTCATGACCAAATTATTTTTTACTTTAAATTCTTTGTTCATAAAATGCTTTTTCACTAATGGAACCCAACTTAGTCACTCAGTGTGTCTGAGCTGAATGTGTCCCTCTGGACTCTGGAGGTCCAGGAGAGTCAGATTATTGGGGTACATGTGTTCCTCTAGACTCCTGTACCCTGGAGAAAGAATTGGTGGAATGTATATGTCCCTACAGACTCTGTTACACATTGGTCAGATACATACATTACCTCATCCTGCATCCTGTGAAAACAATAATTTGTGGCACATAACTGCCTTTTCCATTTCAAACTAATATTTATGACTCCTCCTGACAGCTACATGCCCTATCAGTGGGAAAGCCATTGTCCAGTAAGTCCCAGAGGAGGAAGGAGTAGATGGATACTTCATGGGTCATGAATATAAATTATTGTATCCATATCTCCTATGCCTTTACTCCATTTATTTAATTTGAAGACAGAGGCTAGATTATCATAATAAAAGTTAAATCATTTATAACAAGGTGCATCATTGATTCCTTTATTCTGTTTCAAAATTTTATGGATTTTTGATATATGTATGAGCAACTCATATATACATAAACAATCAGATTATTGTATGTGCATGAGCTTGTGCTTCAATAAAAATTAAATTAAAACTGATTTTTCATATCATTTAACATTATATTCCTTATTTCATAAAGCCCATGCTAACTGCTAATTCATGAATGTTTTCCTTTGCATCGTTCCTTTAACAACTTCATTTAATTTACACCATTCTTACTTTGAATCTATTTTCTACTTAACTGTACTACAGTAACTCTGCTTAACTGTACTGCACTGGTGCTGTAGTGGTTACAAGTTGGGCTCTCATTACAAGTGCAAAACCACCAGCCCCGCCTCAGGAGAAAGAGAGGGCTTTCTACCCCTGTAAAGAGCTACAGTCTTGAAAATACACAGGAGCATTTTTACCCGGTCCTATAGGGTCACTGTCATTTGGCTTCACTCAATGGCAGTGAGTTTGGTTTGGGGATTGATTTTGTACTACAGTTACTCCAGAAGATCTTAATTTTGGGATCCCGTGGTTATGCTGGAAAATTTATTTCCAATCAGTTGTTAATGATAGTTTTGCTGGATGAAGAAGGAGCGCCTATATGTGTGTCACCTAGTAATATGACTAGGTAAGAAGAAATGACAGTTCAATAAAACTGATTTTAGAAAAAAGGAAGAAATTATTATGATATATGTTGATACAGTAGACTGTTCTTAGATTGGGAGGGGTAGGGGGAGTGAGACCAAGATGCCCAGACAGATACACTTGGGATTATTAACCACAATGTGGTGGCTCAAATCCACCAGCTGCTCAGAAGTAGGAAGATGAGGCTATATACTCCCATAAAGATTTACAGTGTGGGAAATCCTACATATGGTTGCTATGACTTGGAAAATACAACCTTTATTTTTTGGAGAACATCTCAAGAACAGATTTCACGCGTTGGAAGTCGACAGCAGACCTGATGAGCTGTGGGAAGACATCAAGGACATCACACAAGAAGAAAGCAAACGGTCACTGAAAAGACAGGAAAGAAAGAAAAGATCAAAGTGGATGCCGGAAGAAACTCTGAAGCTTGCTTTTAATCACAGAGCAGCTGAAGCACATGGAAGAAATGATGTAGTCAAAGAGCTGAACAGAAAAGTCTATAGGGAAGCTACAGAAGATAAAGTCAAATATTATAATGAAATATGCAAAGACCTAGAGTTAGAAAACCAAAACGGAAGAACATGCTCAGTATATCTGAAACTGAGAGAACTAAAAAAAAAAAAAAATCAAACCTCAAGTTGCAATATTGAAAGATTACATGCGCAAAATAGAGAAGGATGCAGGAAGCACCCAAATAAGATGGAAAGACTACACAGAATCACTGCACCAAAAAGAACTAATTGACATTCAACCATCGCAGGGGGTAGCATATGATCAAGAACCAATGGTACTGAAGGAAGAAGTTCAGGCTGCACTGAAAGCATTAGCCTAAAAACAAAGCTTCAGGAATTGATGGAATACCGATTGAAATGCTTCAACAAGCTGCTGAAGCACTGGAAGCACTCACTCATCTATGCCAGGAAATTTGTAGCACAGCTGCCTGGCCAACTGACTGGAAGAGATTTTTTTTTTTTCTCTCTCTCCTTATTTTTGGTTTCTTTTATTCAACCTAGATTTTTTTTGTTTTCATTTTATTTTATTGGAGGCTTTTACAGCTCACACTCCTTGCATATATCCATTTTGTCAAACACATCTGTACAGATGTTGTCACCATCTTTTTCAAAACATTTTCTTTCTACTTGAGCACCTGACATCAGTTGCTCATTTTCCCTCCTCCCTCCCCCACTTTCCTCCCTTCCACATGGTCCCTTGATAATTTATAAATTATTATTTTGTTCATGTCTTAGCCTGAATGCTGTCTCATTTCACCCACTTTTCTGCTGTCTGTCCCCCTGAGATGGGGGCCATACTCAATCATTGCGATTCCACTCCCCCACCTCCTACCCTTACCCTCCTCGCATCACTGCTCCTCTTATTGGTCCTGAGGGGTTTATCTGTTATGGATTCCATATGTTTTGAGCTCTTATCTGTACCAGTATACATGTTCTGGTCTAGCCAGATTGGTAAGACAGAATTGGGGGCATGGTAGTGAGGGGTTGGGGGCGGGGGGAGGTTCTTATTTGTAGTCATTCCAAAAAAAGTTGGCCCAACAGAATTCCCATATTATAAAACAATATCATTAATATCACAATCAAGTAAAAGCAATGGTTGCAGCAGCACATTGATGTGAGCTCCTAGAGGTTCAGATCAGATTCAAAAGAGAACATGGAACAAGGTGTGTCGCTGCTGATGTTATATACAACTTGGCTGAAAGCAGAGAATGCCAGAAAGGTGTTTACTAGTGATTTATTTATTATGCTAAAGCATTCAGATTTTGGACCATAACACACTATAGCCTCAAGTAGAATGAGAATTCCAGAGCACCTGATTATGCTCATTCAGAACCTGTACTTGGATCAAGAGGCAGTTGTGTGAACAGAAAAAGAGTCTACAGCATGGTTTAAAATCAAGAAAGATTTGCTTCAAGGTTGTATCCTCTCAACATGCTTATCAATATGTATGTTAAGCAAATAATGATTGCAGTTAGGTTATATGAAGAATAATGCTAATCATGATCAGAGAAAGGCTTGTTAACAATCTGAAATATGCAGATGACACAATTTGCTTGCTGAAATTGAGGATTTAAAATACTTGCTGATGGAGAACAAGGATGGCAGCCTTCAGTATGGATTACAACTCAATGTAAAGAAGACCAAAATCCTGACAACTGTACCAGACAGCGTGGTAAAGGAGAAAACCATGCTAAAGGAGAAAATGCTGAAGTTGTCAAGGATTTTTTGCTGCTTGGATCCATAATCAATTCTCATGGACACAGCAGTCAAGAGATCAAATGATGCATTGCATGGGGTAGATCTGCTGCACAAGATTTCTTTAAGTGCTGAAAATCAAGGATGTTACTTTGAGGACCAAGGTGTGCTGAACTCATGCCATGGTATTTGCCTCATATGCATGTGAAAGTTGGACACTGAATAGGCAGACCAAAGAAGAATCAATGTATTTGAATTATGGTACTATTGAAGAATATTAAAAGTACCATGGAAAACGAACAGGGGAAAAAAATCTGCCCTGGAAAAAACCCAACCAGAATGATCCTTAGAGGCAAGGATGACAAGACTTCATCTCATGTACGTTGGACATGTTGTCAGGATAGACCAGCCCCTGGAGAAGAATAGCATGCTTGGTAGAGGGGCAGTAGTAAAGAGGAAGGTCTTCAGCGAGAAGAATAGACACTACACCAATGGGGTCAAACATGAGAGCATTTGAAAGGATGGCACAGGATTGGCAGTGTTTCGTTCTGCTGTGTAAAGGGTTGCCAAGAGTCAGAAACAACTTGATGGCACCTAACAATAACTAGGAGTTGAAATCAAAGCTATTGCACATGGGTATAAGTATTATGCTCATCTATACTCCGAACCCTCCTTTCCTACTTAGCAACACTTCAAAACAAAATGAGGGACAGTAGAAGAGTTTTGTCACTGAGAGGTATGAACAGTTAAGTGCTTCACTACTAGATGAAAGATTGAAATTCTAATCTGTCCAGAGGATCAAGTGATTCATTTCCAAAAGGTTTGCATGTGCTTTATTGATGATAAATTTATTGTGTGCAGTTCTATACTGCACACAAGCAGGTCAAGTGTCAGAATAAATTTCATGGCAACTGAAAAAAATACAAGACCCTTTCAAATTGTTTTGGAATTGTAGCCATGGAAAAGATATAGAAAGGTAAGAATTAATTTGGCCACAAAGTGGATAATATAGTAGCTTAGACTAAATAATAGTGACGGATAATGGGTATGCCTTTGTTTTCTTTTTCATCTAGGACCACTCCATTGCCTCAAGATTCCTCTCACTTAACCCCACTACTAAAGTTGAGCATGTGGCAGGAAATAGGCATGCATGGACATAATTAAATTTGCTTTAGCAAATATTGTAACAAAGTAGAAAGAGGGTCATGTTTCTTAAAGGTCATGTTTCTTAAAAAACAGATGTAGCCTCACAACTGTTCTTAAATCTAAGCATAATAATCTTGATCTGTCTCTTACTCTCCCATCACCCCCTCACTCTTAGACATCAAAGTAATCATGCTATATGGCATAACTGACAATATGACTCTCCTGATCAAAATTTTGAGTAGTTCTTCTTTATCTATTCAGTAAACTTCAAACTCCTTCACACAGCATTGGAGACCATTTGAATTTTGTATATGTAGGAAAGACTAACCACATCTTTGATTTTCATTTATTAGGTGTTACCTCAGGGATGCGGTGGAGGTGGGGGGAAGGCTGCTCCTATATATGATTTTACTTTTTTGAGTTTATGTTTTTAAGATGTAAATAGTTCCTTAATCACATTCATTCTTTTTTTCATTTATACCAATCTCTCAGTCAACCCCGTATCTAGCTTGATTTCACCAATTCTCTGTGAAAACTCCCAAGTTCAAGATTGCCAAGATAAAAAGAACAGAGAAACCCTCAATGATCCATTTACAACTAAAAACATTTTTATAAATAGAGATCCACCTGAGCTCAGGAAAGCTCTTGAACATTTTGATGTAAATGTCATTGGTGCATTGGTCCACATTTCTTCTACATTGTGATTTTGTAGACATTTCTGTTCTCCATGTATTATAGAATTAACCCTTAGTTGAAGAAAGGATAGTTCAGGTAAAGTTTACTTTTGGATTCTGATAGATGATAGATGTAACTTTGATTCCAGATTTTTCATTTAATTGCTGTGTATCTTTGACCAAGTTTCTTCATTTCCCTGAGCCCAGTCTAATATCTATGAGTATATATACAGATAAAATTATGCCTTGATAGATGTGTAATATCTGATATATACATAGCCTTAGATGCATGTTAGCCTATTCGCCATCCTAATGTCTAGTCAGGCATGAAAGGTTCACAAAGACTAGAAGAATCAATAGATGCACTCTTCAGCATTTTAATCATAAATACTTAAGTTTTATGAATTCACATGTGTTGTTTAATAATTAATGACCACTAGGCTGTGTTTAAGGAGCCCTGGTGGTACAGTGATTACTCATTGGGCTAAGATAGTAAAGTTGGCAGTTTGAAACCTTCAGCTGCTCCAATGGAAATGGATGGTGCTTTCTATTCACATAAAGAATTCGTCTCACAAACTCACAAGGGCAGCTCTACCCTGTCCTATAGGGTTGCCATGAGTTGGAATTGATTCAATGCCAGTGAGAGAGGCTGTTTATTAAATGTTAGCTATTTGGGGGAATTATGTGTGCTTTGGGGGCTCTTTCAGGGATTGAACAGCTCATGGTTCTGACTTTTCCTTTCTATACATGTTAATGTTCAAAGAGGGGAAAATAAACTCCAGAAGTTGATCTAGGTCAATCTATATTCTGGTCATTCTTCTTTTGTCTGTACTCTTTAAAAATCATAAAGCCCGCCCTCTTCCAATTTAGACCCTGAACTTACTTACCTCTTTCTCTAGAAATACTGAGACAAAATCTGAACAAAGCCAGAATCTGACTCTTCTGATCAAAATAACGCTCTATGTACAAAACTGAGTCCTTAGTCCTACACCGATGGCTCAAGGAAATAGGACAAAGGCAAGTGAGTTTATCCTCATGAGCTTCTCTTCGCTACCTACTGAAATACAGTCATTACTCTTCATGACGTTCCTGATCATTTACCTTGTTACGCTGATGGGAAACAGCCTCATCATTTTGGTTACCTTGGCTGATTCTATGTTGCAAACCCCCATGTACTTCTTCCTGAGAAACTTGTCCTTCTTGGAGATTTGCTTCAACCTAGTCATTGTACCCAAAATGCTTGGGACTTTGCTTGCCCAGGACACAACCATCTCCTTCCTTGGCTGTGCTATTCAGATGTACTTCTTCTTCTTCTTCGGAGTGGCTGAATGCTTCCTCCTGGCCACCATGGCATATGACCGCTATGTAGCTATCTGCAACCCCCTCCACTACCCAATCATCATGAACCAAATAACCTGTGCCAAACTGGCTGCTGCCTCCTGGTTTCCTGGCTTCCCAGTAGCTACTGTGCAGACCACGTGGCTCTTCAGTTTTCCATTCTGTGACACCAAGGTGAACCACTTCTTCTGTGACAGTCCACCGGTGCTGAAGCTGGTCTGTGCTGACACAGCAAAGTTTGAGATCTATGCTATCGTCGGAACCATTCTGGTTGTCATGACACCCTGCATGCTGATCCTCTGCTCCTACACGCGCATTACGACTGCCATCCTCAAGATCCCCTCCGCTAAAGGGAAGCGAAAAGCCTTCTCTACCTGCTCCTCCCATCTTCTTGTTGTCTCCCTTTTCTATGTATCTTCGAGCCTCACTTACTTTAGACCTAAGTCTAATAATTCTCCTGAGAGCAAAAAGCTGCTCTCATTATCCTACACTATCTTGACACCCATGCTGAACCCCATCATCTACAGCTTGAGGAACAATGAGGTCAAGAATGCTCTCAGTCGGACCTTCCGCAAGGCTATAAGTCTCAGAAACTGCATTCTGTAACATAAAGAGGTCAGACTAAAGGATGTTAAATGGAGAACCTTCAATTTCATACTTGGGATTCCTCTCTGCCACTTCTTAGATCTCCATTGGGAGGACGTTTATCTGATAAAGAGATATTTGAGAAACTCAGAAAACAGCAGTTAATTTAGTTCTGTCACTTCCATCCGCCAAACTTTTTGCATTGAATATTTTGATTCTTTGACTTATTTGTTTCAATGGCATTCTGACACTCCTGGGAACAAGCCACTTTAGGGATTGTTCTTCCTTGCTTCTGCTTCTGTTTGTCCCTTTGTGTGTTCCCAAGTTCGTGCTATAAGCTGTTTTACATATTTCACAAAAACAGTGAAAATCATCAAAAGTCATCCGGAGACTTTATCTTACACTAGACTGACTTCATTCAGCAAATAGGAAAACTAGCAATCCCTTCTCCTAATAATCTTGCTGTTCATTTCCCAAGTCCTTAAAGCAGTATTGGTTCCTAAGCTTGTTGATAGTTAGGTTGGTTGATAAATATGTTATTTGCGCCACCTAGGGACCTTTCCACTAGTTATTAGGGAAATGCAAATCAAACCACAATGAAAAATCGCTTCACACCCTCTAGGATGGTTACAGCACCCCTGGTGGAATAGTGGGTTATGAGTTGGGCTTCTAACTACACGGTCAGTTATTCAAAACCACCAGTTCTTCTGCTGGAGAAAGATGAGGCTTTCTACATAAATAGTTACAATCAGAAGCCTATAGTACTATTCAGTCCTAGAGGGTCGTTATGTGCCAGAATTGACTTAATAACAGTGAGTTTGGAGTTTTTGATGGATAGTTATTATCAGAAAAACAGAAACAATGCATATAAAAGAAGATGTTGAGAAATTCACATCTTCATCGATGGCTGACAGGATTGGTGCAGTAGCTGTAGAAAATAGTTTGATGGGTTCTCAAAAAAGTAAGCATAAAATTACCATCTGACCAGCAATTACACTGCTAGGTATATGTCCCAAAGGATTGAAAGGAGAGGCTCAAATAGATATTATATACCAGTATTCATTGCAGCACTATTTACAATATTCAAATGGTAGAAACAACCCAAGTGCCCATCAAGAGATGAATAAGTAGACAAAATGTGGCACACACAAACAATGGAGTGCTATTCAGCCACAACAAGAAATAAGTTCTTATACCTGCTATAATGTGGATGGTCCTTCAGAACATCATGCTAAGTGATACAATACTTATACACTCACAAATATTTCAATACTATATTATTTCACTTATATGAAATATATAGAACAGAAAATTCTAAGACAAAGGCTTATCAATGATTACCAGAGTCTGGAGGAGTTATTTCTTAAGAGCTTACTGGGTTTATATTGGGGGATAATTTTTGTTCCTGTTTTAACTATATAATGGTAATAATTGCATAATGAATGTATTAGTGCTACTGAATTATACATTTAAAACTGGTTGAAGAAGCAAAATATCTCATTATTCTATTGGCATATGATTTGGATATCATACAGTTTAATAGTTCAATCATATTGAGGAGATTTGTACAGTCACCACCACAGTCAATTTCAAAACATTTTTTTCTTGTACTCATTTTGTTAGTTCCCCATTAACCCCTGACCTCCCTTGCCATGTCACTAGGTAGTTATTAATCCAGTTACTGTCTATATAGATTGATCTATTTTGGATTTCATATACAGAGAGTCATACAAAACACAAACAAGGAGCAACAAACAACAACAAAGCAGAGAAAAGCCCCAAACTAAAAGAAAGTTAAAAAAATTAAAAACAGCTTTATATTGGGTCAAAAGGAAGATCAGATAATAGGTGTTTCATTTTAACCTAACTACATCTGCAGTAATCCACTTTACAATGTGCTCTGCCTGATAGCAAGGCTATTCAAACCCCTGGACTATGGTCAGAGGGGATTCACCAGAGTCATCACGCATGTTGGAACCCCATAAATGGATTTGGAATGTCCATTATCATCTATAGCCTTTTGCAAACTCGGTATTCATAATTTAAACTCTGAAATCATTCCCTCCTTCTGATTTGGATTTTATTATTGACAATCCTTGGATCACACAGGCTGGTGTGCTTCTTCCGTGTGAACTTAGTTGATGCCTTACTTAGATGGTTGCTTGTTTGAAAACAAACGTTTAAGTCCCAGATGCTCTTCTTTCTGACAGCAGGGCACCATCTGGTTTCTTCACCACCCTTTGCTATAGTACTCATATCTTCAGTGATCTCTTCCTGAGGGAAAACATGGAAAAGGACGATGTCATAAGAAATAGTTGTTCTCAAATTGAGGTTAGAATTAAGTGGGAGCCAAAAAGTATAGAATTTTAAAATGAAACAAAAAACGTATGCAATACATATTTTACCACACACACAAATATATTAATCCTGAGCACATTTTTATACTACTCATAATTGCATCCATCTGCTTCAATAGTATACTACTTAAGCCCAAACAGTCTCACAAACCCACAGGGACAGTTCTACTCTGTCTTATAAGGTTGCTATGAGTTGTAATAAATGCATGCCTCTGAGTTTGGTTGGTTTTTTTTAAGGAGTTAGCATTCCTACTGCTTAAAAAATGTGCTACTTTAGATGATTTCAACGGCAGCTCTTCCATTAAGCAAGATAAGCAGAGCTTCCCAACTTCATGGTTTTTCCTTTTTGAAATTACTTTTTTAGTTAGACAGCAAACTGACGAAAACAAAACATTGTGCTGCAACTTTCCTATTACTTGAATTAACAATGTGTGTAGTGTATTAAGCACATATATTTTAAATTTCCACGTCCGTATGAACTTTTACTTAATCAAGACATTATCTTCATTAGAAGGTTGTTGATTTAAAATTGAGATGTATTAAAATAATCGCGTTTGTCCTCTGGTGGCTATAGAAGCATCATATTTTCTTTAGATAGCGTTAGATGTCTCAGTGTAACTTTAATGGCAGGAGAATTTTGCCACTGCATTTTGGGTTTTTGCGGTACACCCACAATTCCATTGGACTTCCGTATTTCATATATAATCATGTTTGTTGAAAATGTAATTGATGAAGGGGCTTCTGGGTATGTTGGTCCACATTCTACCCGCAGGCTGTACAATAATGCTTTTATAACTTATCCTTGGTGGCACAATAACCATGCCTGTCCACCCCCGAAGTGTTGGTATCTTCTCTTAAAGGCTCCAGCTAACCGCGCCATCGCCTACTCCTTTTTGTCCTTTTGCAAGTTCTTCCAGCAGGTGGAAATTACAAGAAACTTCAACTTCTGGATGAATCTTTGCACCAGTCGGAAGCAGAGTTCCGTACGTGCGCACGTCGAGTTGCGTCACTTCCGGGCGTAACGCCCACTTCTCCCAGGGTGTCCCAGAGATGCCGGGTTATGTGCCCTTCCCGGATGCGTTGGGAGGGGAGACTGAGGCGGGAGGACTGGCTGGACCAAAGGGTGGCCTAGGGGAAGGGTCGTAGAGATGGCGCGGCGCCACCACTGGAACGTGGGGGCTGGAGGTCCGCGGCCCAGAGCCGGCCTGGAAAACGGAAGCGAGGGAGTTGGGAGGGTTCCCGCGGGGCGGGTACCCCCGGAAGACCTAGGGCAGGAAGGTGAGGAGGTTGTCCACGCGCCTGTGTGAGTCTTACGTGGCTGTGATGTTACTCTCAATATCATGAATTCTTCAAGGATCAGGTCTCATCAAAAGAGCTGATGGTAAACAAGTTTATGCCCCCCGGACGCATTTCTTTGCCTGTTGTAATCTAACATGATGCAATTCACTCGTTGTTGTAAAAGGCTTTACTTCTTGGGTCATAAAATGAGCCGCTTGGTCAATTAACAGCATTTTCACTTTTTACTTTTGATGAATAAACTGTGCGTGCATACGCCTTTCATTTTCGTTCCTCTGACTTGCTTTCTGGGAGTTGGAACCGCTGTGGTGTGTACGGGTGCTTTAGCACAGCAGTAGCATCAGTGCATAATGATCGCAATGCGTTGCCATCCAATTTGATGTAACAAAATCACTGCTCCTTGAAAGTGTGACATTGGAAGTCCACCCCTCATTTACAAATGCTGGGAATTTTAGTCATGAAAGATCAGTGTTGTCATGTTACTTCTATGGAAATGCTAACCATGATGATATGCGTTATCAATTGGGGTGGTGTGAATGATGATAACTGCGGTGGTGAAATGTGTCATAAGGATGGAAAATGAGGGCAATTAGCTTGAGAAGGTTGTTGGAAGTCAGTTGAGGGTGATTAGCTTGAGAAGGTTGTTGGAAGTCATTTAAGGTTTCCTATGCTTGAGGTGTTTGAACAAGAACTTCAAACCAGTTCATTCGGTTTGACCTCCTGCTGAAGAACTTGCCTTTCCATCCCAGATACACTGAATTGGATTCTTCAGTGTAACAAATTACCCTGATGATTCTTACAGATTTTATTAAAATGTAGACTCTGATTCAGCTTATCTGGAGTGGAAAGATAAATTCTCAACATGGCATTGAATTGGAATAAATCAGGAGAAATCCCTGGTTTGAATATTACTCTGAACCATATAGATCAATTAGAGTTTTCAACATTTAGTAGTGATCAGATCTGACACATATGTGGAGAATACGTAGCAGAAAGACGCACCCATAAAGTATATGAACAGTCCAAAAGTTTCACAAATTGGGTAGTTGAGGCCCAAATTCTGGACAATGGAAAAACATGACATAATATCTGAAATTAAAGCTCTCCATCAAAAAGTATCACAGCAACAGGCTGACTGATTTTCTTGACCTTAGCCATCCTGCATGTTAGCAGGCCAGTAGAAACATGAGTTTCAAAGCTGGACTGTGTGCCAGCTTTTTGTTGGAGTTACAGTTCAGCAGCCTGAGTTCATGAATTTATTAGGAGCTGTGGTTGAGCAGCCTGAATTCAGTAGCCTGCCTAAGTCTGATCTTGTATATTCGTTTAGGCTTTCCCAACAGGTCCCAGGTTGGGCCACTGGGACCACTGTTAACTATGGTCCCTGAACAGCAGTGTGCTTCATTAGCAACTTTTTAATGAAGTTACAACCTGTAACTGCTCATTAATACACCAGAAGGGTAAGGAGAAAGTGAGGGGTGGGAGGGAGGAAGGGGGAGCCAATCGCAATGATCAATGCATAACCCCTGCCCTCCCCCCAGGGGGATGAACAACAAAAACGTGGGTGGAGACAGTGGTCAGTATAATAATTTATATTGTATAATAAATATAAATGTGTAATAAATATACAGTATAATAAAACAATAATTTATAATGTATCAAGGGGTCACAAGAGGGAGAGGGGGGCAAAAAAGAGGAGGTGATACCAAGGGCTCAAATACAAAGTAAAATGTTTAAAAAATGATGATGGCAACATATGTACAAATATGCTTGATACAATTGATGTATGGGATGTTATAAAAGCTGTAAGAGCCCCCAACAAAATGATTTTTTTTTTAAACACACGGGTTCCTTTGAAACCCTAAGGGAGCAGGAGGCTGAGGATTGAGCCAGTGATGGTAAGTGTAGCTGCATCAGGAGAGAACACTTCCGTTCCCTTAGTAGAGAGGCTGCTGGAGTTTTACACTCAGGTCTCCAGGGTCCCTTCCAGCTCTGAGAGACTTTGTCCAGTAGATGGCAATATGGAGGGATTAGGGCATTTTGTGGGATGAGTTACAGTCCAGTGGTCCCAGGCTTGGAACAGATCTTGGTCTAAAGCATCGATTCCCAAACTTTTGGGCCCCTTTTAGCAAAAAATTAACTCAGTACCTACCTGGTAATTAAAAACTTGGTACTTTAGTCAAAAATCAGCCCAGCTGAATCATTCTAACTTTCCCAACGGGACAGTATTACCCACTTTGGAAAACTGGTCTGAAAGGGATTCTTGAGGAAATACTTTTCAAGTTTTCTTTGATACTTGTATAAATAGACAACTCCTCCTGAAATGTTTGATTATCTTGCCTTCCATAACTGTGGGTTCCTTTGCTATTCCTCCTAAATGTCCGAAGGCAGGTTCTTTGTGTAATTTTCTAAGTCTTTTCTAAGTTTAGTCATTGGCACACCTTCTCTCGTGTATTTTTTTTTCGAGACCCTATCTGTTCCTAGGGTTTTAACAGGTCCTTCCTGATATATTACGCATGCTTCTCATCAGAATCATTGTTATTGCATTGCTTTCTCATTGGTCTCCCTGCTTCTAATCAGAGCCCAGACATACATCCATACTTCATTCTGTTCAATCCATCCTCCACGTACTCTCCTGCATTCTTATTAAAACACCAATGTAATGATCTGTCATTATCATGGTTAAAATATTTATGACTTCCCCTTCTCTTCAGTGTAAAACTAACTAGGATGTAACCAAAGCCCCTTTAAAATTCAGCTCTCACCTATCTCCATTCTATTTCCTTTTCCTTACTCATTTAACTGTAGTAAATATTAGTGGACTATATTGTTTATCTACACATTATCCTTTTTGAGTTGTTAGTTGTTTTTTTTAAGAATTAAAAAAAAAATCCTCTGAACAATTTGGAGCCTGAATGACCTACTCGTAGATTCAAACCTTATATCTACTAACCAGGTATGACGGCTCATACAAATAACTAAATTTCTGTGCCTTAGTTTTCTCTACAAATGGGCTGGTCACCCTTCATGAAAGTGATGCAACGATTCAGTGAGAATAATGAAAGCCTTGGTCAGAGTCTAGAACCAGTTCTGTAGCAGCAGAAGCGCTATGTAGAGCAATCAGATAGTCTCCCACCACCTCCACTTATGCTTGCAGTTTGGAGTAAAATGTCAGTTATGCAGAATTCTCAACAGATGTTTGCTACCTATTGTAGCAAGCAAAAAATTAAGGAACTAATATCCTGACAGGCAAATTGAGATATTTTTAAACTAAACTA
The DNA here is from genome assembly GCF_000313985.2 of Echinops telfairi. NCBI lineage: Eukaryota > Metazoa > Chordata > Mammalia > Afrosoricida > Tenrecidae > Echinops > Echinops telfairi. The sequence continues at coordinate 45,537,560 of NW_022103958.1, read as the reverse complement.
TCATTTTGTCTTCATATATTTGATAATACATAGACAGGTAAAGTCACAATTTTGTCAGTGTTAGACCTTAGATTTGAATACAGATGTATCTAAACCCAAAATCGTAAGTTCTTTTCCAACTTCTCAACAATATGAAAGCAGGAACCAGGATGATATAAGAAGAAAATAAATAATAGATCTAATAAATCATAGGAGAAAATGCATTGCAATGCGCATACATGTATGTTGTGTAGGGTGTATGGTGAACTACTTTTTTGGTATCATTGAAAGTGCTTATAAAGTTACTTTTATTTTTCTACGGAAAGCTCCTTGGAACAGGTTAAGTCTTCATATAAGGTCAGAAATGTTCGTCTGTTTTATCTTTACTCAGCTCTTCTTAGAATTCCTGCCTATCGCCTCTTCCTCCTCATCCCAAGGAGTTTCCAGTAATAACTCCAAGTTATCATTTAACTCTAATATTTTCTCTTCCTTTGTGTATGTGTAGTATACAGACTGTTATATAACTGTTACAACATTTAAGACATTGATTTCATTTTTATCATTATTGTTGTATTCTGATAGTTTTATTGATATGAAATCCACATACACTTCCATAGTCGCTTTTAGAAAGTGTTGTGTATACGTCTTCACAATCAGTGTACCCTCTAGTGTGCCCTCCCCCCTCCTGCTTTCATTATTAGCTGCCCAATTTTTCTGTGATTGTCTTTCTACATGCATGGAGGGAACCATAGGGACAGTTCATCATTCATGTTTATATTCCTGAAGCTCAGGCATTTGCCTGGCACAGAGTAGGTACTCCATAAATGGTTACATGAATGATTAATCCCCAAATTGTATTCTCTAGCCCTGACCTCTCACCCAAATATTTGTTCCATATTTTCAACAGCTTCCAAGACATCTTTGCTTGGATGTCAAAGTATATGTCGAGCACATGCTCTGAGACAAACTCATTCTCAAAATCTTGCGACAAAATTTTTCTTATTATTATTCCTAATGCTTACCCCACCTTATATTGATCATTTCCTTTTCTCCTATCAGTGAATATTTGTATGCTGAATACTAATGTACAACTACACTGCTTTCTGCTGTCTATGAGCTCCTGGCCCCTGACTGTGACAGAGAAGTAAATAGACAGGAATGGAATAAAAAGAGACAGTGCTATTCAAAGTGCTTCACTATCTTATAATTCTACGGTTGGAGAAATGCTGTTATTGAAGAATTGAGTTGGCATCTTAATCCTATTAACACTTCCATGACAAAATTCTCCTTATTTATCCTATGATCTAATTCCCACATCTGATGTCTCTGTCATTGGCCAGTTCCTTATTCCTGAATTATTACACTGCCCAGCACACATTTTGGTGCCTCAAATATTAGACCTGACTCTGGGTAAATCTGAATTTTCCCCAAGAATCAGCTCTATTAGGAACGGAGTAGCAGGCAGCTGCAACTTGTTATCTTTAAAAGGGGCTGACATAGAAGTTACTGTACAATAAATAAGGAGCCCAGGTGGCAAAATGGATTGTGCGTTTGACTGCTAAAGACAAGGTCAACAATCTGAGCTCCCCAGTTGCTCTGCATGAGAAAGAGGAGACTTTCTGCTCCCATAAAAGTGTCGAGCCTCAGAAACCCACAGAAGTTCCACTCTGTCCTATAGGGTTACTAAGAGTCAGAATAAACTGACTGGTAGTCAGTTTGGCACAATAAATAGAAATTCAAATGATCTGAAACCCAAAATGGATCTGTCAGAGTTCAAACACCTTTATTCAAATTAAAATACCAACCTCACTTTTGAAACATTGAACATGAATTACCCATCCACTTCTATATATTATAATGTACTCTGAAATGTTTGCTGCATAGTTTGAGAATAAAAATTTAGATATTCAAAATATTTATGGAAATTGCTATAGCTCATACTTTTGACACACTTAATTGCCCTCACATCTTCTATGCATGTGCCTGTTCTAAGTTCTGTTTTATTGTCCACTCTTCTCAAGCTGTGTTCTGACTTTGCAGTACCCAACTGTTAGTCTCCAAATAGTACACAGCCTGCCATACCGAAAAGAAAACTCTGCTGGCATCCAATCGATTCTAACGCAGAGGGACTCTATAAGATAGAGAAGAACTGTCCCTTTGGGTTTCCAGAGGCTGCAGGCTGACTGGTGGGTTCAAACCCCTGACCTGATACATTGGCATCCCAATTCATAACTCACTAGCCACCCTGGGTCCATATACAGCTCCCCTTGGCAGTCTCTTAGTACCAAATTCTTTTTCAAATCTTTCTTATCTTTTTTTAAATTGTCTTATCCTGTAATTTTTGGGTCTCAATTCTTCTTATATTTAAAACTATGATGATAAATTAATAAATTTGTGTAATATAATAACTGAAAATACATAGGAACACCACTAAGAAACCGATGCTGTCTATCCAATATAAATCTCTGACTCTGCACCCAGAACCAGGGTTTAAGACCAAGACACCAAGGGAAAAAAACTTTTTTTTGGTGGGTGGGAGTGGGCGGGTTGGGCTGTATTCTCCTAGGAGCCTTTTAGGGCTCGCATTGCTTCCAGACTCACTACCCAAACTTACAACTCCAAAGTACTGGATGTGCTTTAATGAACAAAACAGTCTCCTGACCTCAAGGAGTTTCTAGTCTGATGGGGATGAGAGACTTTTTTAATTGAACAAATAAATATGTAATTATAGATGTATATAATTGTTATTAAAGAAAAGAATATATTATTCTGTGAAAGAATAAAAGGATGGAGTTCTAAATTATATTTGGGGAATGAGAAGACCTCCTTGGGAGGTTTGATAACTTTTAATATGGCTTCAGAAGATTGATTAGTGAATAGTAGGAGAAAATATAAACAAAGTTGTAAGTGTTTCTCTCATACAAATCTTCCTTTTCACAGGTGTAAAACATATTGACAGCAACCACTTGCAATTACAATAACTAGCTGTGCAGCCCTACTCTGAATCAATGTGATTTTCTGTCTATCACTGTTAAGACCCCTTCTCCCTTGCCCTCCTACCTCTGTTGTTGATTTTAGGGGCCATCGTAGTGACCCTATGCACAACAGAAGGAAACACCACCCGGTACTGTGCCAACCTCATAACTATTATATTTGAATCTACTGGTGTAGACACTGTGTCAATCATCTCCTTGATGATCTTCCTCTCTTTTTTTTTTTTTTGCTGCCTTTCCACTTGACCAAGGAGGGACTGATCACTCCAGATAACATGTCCAACACGAAGTCTCACTATACTCACTTTTAAGCAACATTTTGGCTGTACTTCTTCCAAAGCCAATTTGCTTATTATTTTGTCAGTCCAGGGTACTTTCAATATTCCTCAATAGCACCATAATTCAGATGTTTTGAATCTTATTCAATCTTCATTATTCAATGCTCAACTTTCACATACATATGAAGCAATTAATAGCACCATAATTCACATGTCTTGATTCTTATTCAGTCTTCCATATTCAATGTTCAACTTTCACCTACGTATGAAGCAATTGAAAATACCATGGTTTGGGTCATATGTACCTTAGTCTTCAAAGTGACTAAGCCCCAGGTAACCACTAGTAAATGTTGCTCTCTACATAAAATATTTTTTGAAAATATCTTAAATCAGTAAGAGTTTGGTACATTAAAGGATAAGAAATCAGTCTGACAAAAATTTAGCATGATTACAGAAATTGTGTTGGTGGCAGGATTGAGGTAATGGTCATCACTCCTATTAATGTTCCCATGCTTCCTTGACAAGCACCTTCAAGTCCCAGATCAAATAGTAATTTCTGATGGAACCTTACATTCTGTGACATTGGCCAAGGTGAGGCATGTTGACTACTCTTTATCTCATTTCATTCACACACCAGGTATCTCACATTTTATAAATGAGAAAATAAAACAGCCATTTTCTCGTGACATTTGGAATGGATGGATGAGAAACGAGTGGAAATTTTGTTTCAAATTTTTTTTATTAAAAAAATGTTTACATATGAGTAAAATCCAGACTTTCTCCTCCTTGAGGTAGAGATTAACTCTTCTTGCTTGAGCATAGCTTGGACTTACTTCTAATAAATACAGAATAGAAAAAGAAAAAGAATAACTTTATAATAAAGATGCCACCTCAACAAAATGATCAAGGATAACATAACCACTGATAGATCACTGATATCATGCAAAGCCTCATTTGATATTAGGAGGATACTTGGCCTTTGCCATATTATTCACACAAATCAATAAGCTCAGTACAATCATGAAAACCACCACTTATTGGTCAGTTTGTCACACTGTGGTGGCTTGTGTGTTGCTGTAATGCTAGAAGCTATGTCACTGGTGTTTAAAATGTCATCAGGGTCATGCCACATGAACAGGCTTTGCCAGAACTTCCAGACTAAGAATCGAATACAAAGAAGGAATTGGCTGCCCACTTAAAAGGAAGTAGCTGCTGTGAACCTTAATGCAGAGCATCAAAATCCTGTCAGACGCTGAAGGCCTACTGAATGGAAGAAGAACATGGTTGAAGACAGTGCCAGCGGATAAGCCCCTTGGGCAGGGAGGCACTCAAAATGTGACTGATGGGCGGGTTTTCCCAAAGTAGAGCGAACCATGGTGACAGGAGCAGACTGTGGGATGGAGCCTTTGGGATGTTCATTTGCTGATGGGGCACAACTATAGGTTAAAAGAAAGAAAAATCGAATAATTTGAACTTGGAATGTATGAAGTGTGAATCTAGGAAAATTGACGTCCTCAAAAATTAAATGAAATGCAAAAAAGATCAATATCCCAGGGGTTAGTGAGCTGAACGGACAGATAGTGGGCATTTTAAATCACAAAATCATACGGTTTACTATTCTGGGAATGACACACACAAAAAGGAATGGTGTTGCATTCATTGTCAAAAAGGACACTTCAAGATCTATCTTGGAGTATGATGCTGTCTGTGACAGGATTTTTGGCACCAACCACAAAACTAGTGATGAAGAAATTGAAGAATTCTACCAACTTCTGAAGTCTGAAACTGACCAAACATGCAATCAAAATTCATTGACAATTATTGGTGATTGAATGCAAAAGGTAAAAACAGAGGAAGGAACAGTAGATGGGAAATATGGTCTTGGTAATAGAAACGAAACTGGAAGTCACATAATAGAATTTTGCAAGACTAACTGCTTCTTCGTAGAAAATACCTTTTTTCAACAACACAAATGGCAACCACACACCTAAACTTTTCTATGTGGAACACACAGAAACCAAATTGAACACATCTGTGCAAACAGACAATATAAAAATTCAATACGAGCAGCTGAATTCAGGCTAGGAGCTGACTGTGGAATAGACAGGCCATCAATTGCTCATATGTAAATTTAAGTTAAAGCTGAAGAAAATTAAAACAAGGTTATGAGAGCCAAAATATGACCTTGAGTCTATCTCATCTGAATTTGGTGAACACCTTAAGAATATATTTGCTGCACTGAAAACTAATGAAAGAAGACATAATGAACTATGGGAGAGCATCAAGCTCATTCGTGAAGAAAGCAAAAGTCAATAAAATGACAAGAAAGAAAAGATCAAAATGGATGTCAGAAGAGACTCTGAAACTAGCTCTTAATCATGAGTAGCTAAGGCATATGGAAGAAATGGTGAAGTCAAAATGCTGAAGAGAAAATTTCAAAGAGCAGCTTGAGAGGACAAAGTCAGATGGTGCAAAGACCTAAAGTTAGAAAATCAAAAAGGAAGAACACACTCAGCATATCTTAAACTGACAAAATTCAAGGAAAAAAAATCAATCCTGTAGTTTCTACATTGAAAGATTCTATAGGTAAATGATGCTGGAAGCATCAATAGAAAATGGAAATACACAGTCACTGTACCACAAATCACTAGTTGACATTCAGCCATCAAGAGATAGCATATAAGCAATAATCAATGATGCTGAAAGGAAGAATTTAGACTAAAGCATTAGTCTAAAATAAGACTCTAGGAATTGATGGAATATCAATGGAAATGTTTCAACAAGCTGATGAAGCACTGGACACATTTACTCATCTATGCCAGGAAATTGGGAAGACAGCTGACTGCAAGAGGTTCATATTTGTTCCCATTCCAAAGAAAGGTGACCCAACAGAATACACAAATTTTAGAACAATATTGCTGATATCACATGCAAGTAAAATTTTTCAAAAGATTATCTAACAATGACTGCAGGAGCACATTAACAGGGAACTGCCAGAGTTTGGGGCCAGATTCAGAAGAGAATGTGGGACAAGGGATATCATTGCTAATATCTGATGGATCTTGGCTGAAAACAGAGAATACCAGAAAGATGTTTACTTGTGTTTCATTGACTAAGCATATTGAAGTCATTCAATAGTGTAGATCATAACAAACCATATATATAGTCTTGAGAGGAATGGGAATTCCAGAACACTTATTTTGCTCATGAGGAACCTATACATAGATCGGGTCAGTTGTGGTAACAAAACGAGGGAATGATGCATGTTTTAAAATCAGGAAAGGTGTGTGTCAAAGTTGTATCCTTTAACCATATTTAAGCAATCTGTATGCTGAGCCTTTAATCAGAGAAGTTGGATTATATGAAGAAGAATGTGGCAAGATTGGAAGAAGGCTTATTAACAACCTGAGATATGCAGATGACACAACCTTGCTTGTTGAGAGTTAGGAGGACTTTAAATACTTGCTGGTGAAGATCACAGATTGCAGCCTCTCATATGGATTTCTACTCAATGTAAAGAAGATCAAACTTCTCAAAACTGGACAAATAGGTAACATCAGGATAAATGGAGAAAAGATTGACGTTAAGGATTTTGTTTCACTTAGTTCCACAATCAGTGTTCATGGAAGCAGCAGTTCAGAGATCAAATGATGCATGGCATTGAGTAACCATGCTGCACAGACTTCTTTAGAGTACTGGAAAGCATGGAGGTTACATTGAGGTGTGTCTGACCCAAGCCAGGGTCTTTTCAATTGCCTCATATGCATGTGCAATTTAGACATTGAATAAGGAAGACTGCATTTGAATAAAGAACCCATGCATTTGAATTGTGGTGCTTGTAAAGAATATTGAAAATACCATAGACTGCCGAAAGGACATACATATTTATCTTGGAAGAAGTACAGTCAGGTGCACCTTAGAGGTAAGGATGGCAAGACTTCATCTTATGTATTTTGGATATGTTGTCAGGGAGACTAGTCCCTAGAAAAGGACACCATGCATGCTCAGTAAAACAGAGAGTTAGAGAAAAGGGGAAGGCCTTCAAGGAGAGGGATTGACACAGTGGCTGCAGCAATGGGCTCAATCATAGAAACAATTGTGAGGATGATGCCACAAGACCCAGTGATGTTTGGCTGTGTTGTGCATGGGGTTGCTATAGGTCAAAACCTACTTGAAGGCACCTAACAACTACAACAAAAATACAGTGCCTACTTGGAGGACTTTCTATAAATTGGCTGAGCAATAGTATTCCAAAGGGTTAAGGTAATAATAAGTATGGAGACACATTGTCAAAAACTATGGCTGTAAGAAAAAATGAATGCAGAAAACCCAGTCTTAGATTAAATGCTGTACACAGAAAAAGATATTTCTGGGGAAAGTGATTGTGATAGGTAGGTTTATTGTGCCAACCTGGCCAATAAACACATGTGGGATTAATAAGGTTGCAGTTGAATTGAAGGGCAAAGAGATAAATGGCTTGGTGAGCCTCACCTTTCTGTCTCTTGCTCTCTGATGATCTGACCGGTGTGCGGCTACCTTAGCTAGTTCTCTGCCTCAACTTGCAAGCTACACTACTGTGGGACACCCAACCCGTGGGCTGTGTCGTTACAGTTTGAGGTTCCTTCAAGACCTGCTTCACCACATTGCTGGTGTATGCATCACTTGAGCTGGGGACTGTAGGACCCTGTCATCTGGCTGACTGTACGTGACCTGCCCTGCTGTTTGCTGCCTGTGGCCAGACTGCCTGTATTACTCTACAGAAGACTCAGCTGTTTGCTTCCTTGACTTGCACCCAGCAGCTCTCACGAGTTGAAGGACTGCCAGTGTATTAACTGTCTCACAGAAGTGAGTTGAACTGGGCCACTTGTACTGCTATGTGGGTTAATTAGCTGTTTATCTCTTATGTTGTATGTATCTGCCTGTAAAATCATAAGTGTCCAGGTTTTGTTTCTCTAGAGAACCCTGCCTAACACAGTGATAAAACTTGAATAAAGACTAGTATTACACAAATGTTACCTTTTCAGTCAGACAAATGAACCATGATTATATGAGATGTTTAAATCAAGAGAACCTGGGTGAAGTGTACCTATACTGGAACTTCCCTCACCACACTGTAATTGTTTTGTAAATATAAAATTATTTCAAGACATAATTTTAAAGTGAAAAAATTCAAGCAGTGTAAATTATTTCTATCAAAAACCATATGCACCTAACTTTTTATTTCTACATCCTAATGAATAGAACAGGAGTCATGGTGGCATAGTGGGTTACGTGTTGCGCTGCTAACAGTCAAAGTTGCAATTCAAAACCACCAGCTGTTATCAGAGGAAAGATGAAGCTTTCACCTAACATTAAAAATTACAGTCTCAAAGGCAGTTCTGCCTTTTCCTATAGAAGTCTATGGGTCAGAATTGACTCAGTGGCAGTGCACTGAGTTGAAGTGAATGAGTAGAAGGGTACACAACATTTAGTAAATACTAAATATATAATGGATGCTTATTTATTTTGGTGACTTTTATTAATGTAAATCAACACATTTTGTCATAATTTAACTGTTTAAATACACACACAATTGTTAAACATGGAAATTGGAACAAGAAGTTGTTATATTGCTAAAAATGTGGTAATCCAGAGTGGTCCAATGATGGGATTAGAAACCTTTGTGGGGATTTTTGTGTGTGTGTGCACAATTTGGTTGTTCTAGTCTAGAGCTTGGTTTTCCTTTTGAACTTTATCTTGTGGGTACATGACATTTTTTAGAAACAGGAGATTCAAGAAAGGTCAAGTTCCCATGAGGAAGGGAAGGAAAAGGAGCTAAGATGAGCCTCTGTATACCTGGGAGAAAATGCAAGTGCCAGCACTTAGGCCCTGAGGACCAAGAGGCACAGCTGGGAATAAACCTTCCAAAGTCAGGATTGGGAACATGGCCTACCAAGATAATCATGTCCAACACAGAGAAGACAGCAGTGACGTGAATGCACCTCCAGCCATTCGTGGTTTATTTAAAACCAAGAATGAGACTTCTGGCTCTTGTGACGAAGACTCCAGAGTTCTTCCATTATTCAAGAATGTGCACACAAGAAAATAAGGTGCCAAGAAGAACGGAACAAGGCAGATCTCCCTTTTAGCCCAGGTAAGACTTGCCACCACAGGTGAGGGATCCCCTCTCCTGGTTAAGGTGTTCAACTCAACAAGGCGGGGGCACATCATTCCCACACTGGGAAGATCTCCTTAGTTCTTCTCTTCCCTAGTCTTCAATTTCTCACTTTTTTTTGTAGCAACCCAATTATTTTGTTGTTGTTAGGTGCAGTCAAGTCAGTTCCAACTCACCGTGATCCTATGTACAACAGAATGAAACTTATTCTGATAGCATGAGTGAACGTGTTGCTGCAAAAAGATTGAGAGTATTCAGTTACCTAGGTTTAGGTGGTTTTTTTAAATTATTCCAATTCTGTTGTCCAAAACTTCCTAGGAAGTGAAATTCCAGGTGCTGGAATCTTGAATGCACACACACACACACACCTCCCTTCAGGTCTTCATTTTCAACAAAGTTACTTAGGGAAGACTTGCCTCAATGAAAAGCATGGGGCAGAGGCTATCAGGAACACACTGTTTTTTGTTGTGCTTTGGTTTTTGTTTTTGACACATTCTATTGGCACAGAAGGCCTAGAATAGATTCTTGTTGCTGTGGATAGTCAGTCATATGGTTAGCAAGGATATATCCCTGTGGAGTTTCTATGGGGATGGCAAGGAGTCCATGGGCCTCAAGCATCTATAGGTACTGTCACATTGTACTCATGATGCCTTCTTCCCCCTGCCCCTCAGTAGTTTCCAGCTGATTCCTTTATCACTCCTTCTGTCTCTTCCCCATCCTTCTCCACCAGCACCACACATTCTATCTACATTTGTACTGAAATGGAGCTTCTAGTGAAAGTGTGACTATCAAGAGAGCAACTTCTTAGAAAAGTAAGTACTCAGATGATGGATGGAAATTCCACAAAGAATGAACTTTATGAAACTCATGCATATATGCAGCTATCTCAAAACACAAATGAATAGCTCATTTTAGGCAAGCATTGTGCTTCTTCCTATAAAAGATGAGTAAGGCAATTCCTGCTCTGACAGGTTAGAGATTGGCTGGGGTAGTTTAAATGTAAATAAGTGATGAAAGTATCTCAATATTTTTTTAACATATAGGATAAAAGAGAGACTAATCTTCTCTGGAAATGTGACTTCACAATCAGATATGAGTTATGAGAATGAGAAGAAAGAGGTCAGCCAGGTGGAAGAGAGGACACTTGTAAGCTGAGGGGATGTGAAGTGCAAAGACACAGAATAGAACTGACTTTCCCAATAAATGATAAAAAACTCAGCATTGAAGAAGAGGGGAGGTGGAGGGACCAAAGATGAGATGTTAGGTTCACATTGTGTACCTGGTTGGGGAGGAAATGTTGCTTTTATTATTCCATTTTTTACTATAATTTTGAGTACAGGTTCTGCCATTTACTCTCCATGTAAATAATTACAAAGGTTCGCAGTTACAAAAGAACCTATTTGCTCTAATTTCCATATACTTGTCTTAAATATGATGAGGATAATAATGGCATTTAAATCATACAGTGTGAGAACAAAATGAGAGAATGCATGTAAAGCACAAGGCCTAATTCTATTACATACTCAGTAAATGTTGCCAACTTCATCATCATTATTATTGATGGTCATTATTTTCATCTTTATCAGTGCTTTTTTGCTATGATATTAACAAGTATAACTCATTGTACAAAATTCAGAAGTACAAAAAATAAAATAAGTCTCTTTCTTTTACTACTTGAAAATAATTCACTGCTAAAATTTCACATATGCTCAGTTTTTGAATGGATTCATATATTTACAAAATTAGAATTGTATCATATATATGTAGTGTTTGATTTTTTTCACTTAATATCATATGATGGGTATTGCACTGCAATATTAAATATTCTTCAAAACTGACTTAAATAACTATATGATGTTTCTTAAATTCATGCTTATAAATGGGTCATTCATCTATCTATACTGATTGTTTCCAATTTATCACTGTAAGTATGGGCACTGAACAAATTTACATATTCAATCATTGTCTCTATATCTTCTATTTGAACAAATGCTTGAACCAAAGTATATGTATCCTGAAGGATTTTTATACAATTTTTCCAATTTCTTTCCTGTGTTATCTTAACTTTTATTTATTTTATTACTAGCAGAATACTGTTTATATGCTTACTAGCCATGATTTTATTTTGTACTCTAATTTTCTTCTGAGGTAGTTGTATCTCTTCCAAATTATTTAGATGTCTCCTTATGCACATGAAGTAGACAAACACATCTTTATTTTTTTTGCTATTACAGCATATATTTCCTCTAGTTTTTCATTTTTCCTTTCTTTTTCACGGGCTATTTTAGGTTAAAAGTATTTTATCCTTAAAAATAATTAAGTCTTCATTTTTTATAAATCATTTTATTGGGGGCTCATACAATTCTTATCACAATCCATACCTCCATACATCGTGTCAAGCACATTTGTACATTTGTTTCCATCATCATTCTCAAAACATTTGCTTTCTACTTGAGCCCTTATTATCAGCTCCTCATTTTCCCACTCCCTCCCCGCTACCGCCTCCCTCATGAACCCTTGATAATCTATAAATTATTATTTTGTCATATCTTACACTGTCCGACATTTCCCTTCACCCACTTTTCTGTTGTGCATCCCCCAGAGAAGAGGTTGTATTAGTCTAGGTACTTTGGAGAAACAAATCCACAGCGACTCATGTATAAGAGAGAGTTTTATGTAAAGAAAGTGTGCATCACGAAAACATCCCAACCCAATGCTGCCCAAGCCCACAAGTCCAACATTAACCTATTAACCCAACACCAGTCCACAAAGTCCTCCACCTCACAAAACAGAGGCAATGATGCCGACTGCAGGAGGAAAGCTGAGTCAGTGAACGAATAAGCATCTCAGCACTAGCAGGGGTCTCCACGTGGCTGCTCCAGCACCCAGGGCTGCATCGGGATAGGTCCATGTAGCTTCTCCTTGGGGATGTCTTGTAGGAAGTAAATCTTGCAAGCTGAAGCAGGGAACTGCTAAGGCAGCTGCACCCTCGTGCGACCATCACAAAGCAAGAGACCCGAGAACTAGAAAGGTGAGGCTTCACCACCCATTTATCCCTCTGCCTTTCAATTAGCCCCACATGTGATTATCGGCCAGGCTGGCACAATTAACTAACTCAAGGTTATATGTAGATCCTTGTAATTGGTTCCCCCTTTTCACCCCACCTTTCCTCTACCCTCCAGGTATCGCCACTCTTACCACTGGTCCTAAAGGGGTCCTCTGTCCTGGATTCCCCAAGTCTTCATTTTTAAAGTAATACATTTTACTGTGGGTAATGTAAGACATAAAAAACACAAAGAATATATCTAAATATTAGTCATTGTACCATTAAACTAGTAATAATTAAATTAATGCTTCATAAGTGAGCCATTCAGCTACCATAACACTATATATAGCATACTTTATTATATTTATTAAAATAAATATTTTTTTAAATTAATGTTTCTACATTGAGCATAATATTTTAGGCTACTTTACTGACTGAGAAGAGTATACTGAATAATTCCTCATGCCATTTAGTATTTTTCAATAACATAATTTTAAATGAATACATAACATTCCATAGTGCAGGTTGAGCGAAAATTATTTAATTAGCTATTATTTTTATATAATTTGTTTGTTTGGTTTGTTATTGCTTGTTTATTTCTTTCAATTACTCTATTATATTTGGCTAAAACTACCAAGGAAATTCCAGTAAGTAAAGTTTGCATATTAATCTACATCTAAAATTATAAAAATGAAATTGCTTCTTTACTTTGGATAAATGCTGTAAAATCCAATTATTTTAACCTACAGTGTTTAAATGTTTATGTGCTCTTACTTTTGTTCAAAATAAGTATGATATTTTAAAAAGCAAAGGAGAAAATAATCTTCTTTAAAAATTTTTATATTTGATTTTTCGTAACTTTGAACTTTTATATATTTCATATATATTGTCATAGATTTTTTAGCTATTTTGATTTCTGGTTTTGTGAATCAAAGATTATATATTTGCCTAATTTTTTTCTTGGAGAATCTTTAAGAATCTCTTGACACTTAAAGAAATATTCCAATGTTTAATTTATCTTTAATTCTCTTCTCAGCTTTTAATTAAAATGTTTACATCTTATATAGTAAAAACAATTCATCTTTTTTTCTATAAATGCTGCCTTGCAATACATGCTGAATCCTTATGATGTCACTGATTTTCCCCCCATTCTTATAGGTTTGTACAGCTATCATTGTGGTTTCAACATGCCTCTCACTACTTACAAATGATGGTGAACATTTTCATGTTCCTTTCCATCTACATAACTTCTTCAGGAAAATCCCTTATATATTTTGATTTTTAGTTTGTTTTACTGGTGAATTTTCATAATTCTTTGTATACTCTTTGGTTAGATATGTAATTTTTATTTTGACTTGGCCTAATTTATCAAATTTAGATTGCACTTTTCTTTTTTATTTAAAGATCATTTTATTAGGGGCTCTTATTGCTCTTACAATACTCCATACATCAATTGTATCAAGCATATTTGTACATATGTTGCCATAATTATTTTCTAGACATTTACCTTTTTATTGAGCCCTTGGTATCAGCTCCTCTTTTTCCCCTCCCCCCACCACCCTCGTGACACCTTGATAAATTACAAATTATCATTATTTTCATATCTTATGCAGACCACTGTCTCCCTTCCCCCACAGTTTCTGTTATTTGTCTCCCCTGAAGGGGGAAGAGGAGTTATGTGTCAATCATTGCAACCAGTTCTCCCTTCCTCCCTTCCTCTCCTCACCTTCCCCCTACTCTTCTGGTATCTCTGCTCCGATTCCTGTTCCTGGATTCCCTGTGCCCTGAGCTCTTCTTATATCTTACCTGTACCTGTATACATGCTCCAGCCTACACCACAGTGAAAAGACTGGGATCATGATAGTGGGAGGTGAGGAAACTTCAAAAAAAACAGAGGAATGTTGTGTGATTCATCAGTGCTTTACTGCACACTGGTTGACTCATCCCGTCCTTGTGAACCATCTGTGATTGGATATTTCCATTGTCTACAGATGAGTTTTGAGTCTCTGCTCCAACCTCACTCATTCTCAACAATATGGGTTTGTTTGTTTGTTTGTTTGTGGTCTTCTGATGCCTGTTACCCTCCAGACAACACTTCATGATCCTACAAGCTGGTGTGCTTCTTTCATTTGGGCTTGTTGCTTCTCTGCTAGATGGCCACTTGTTTAACTTCGAGCTTTTAAGACCCCAGACAATATATCGTTTGATAACCAGGACCATCCACTTTCTTCTGGATTACTTTTGATGTCAAGTCTAAAAGCTCTTCTACCTAGTGTTAGATCCCAAAGATTTTCTTTCTTTTTTTTTTTTTTTGATAAAAGCTTTACATTTGATTTTTAGCTCCATGGTCCATTTTTAGTTCATTTTTGCATAAGGGGTGAGAGTTAGGTGAGGTGCATTTCTTTTGCCTATGGACTGTCAGTGGCTCCAGCACTAGTTGTTGAAAAGACTATCTTTCCTGTGTGGAGGAGAAAGACAAGGCTTTCTACTCCTGTAAACAATTAGTCTAGGAAACCCATGGGGGCAGTTCTACCCTGTCTTGTAGGGTCATTATGACTTAGAATTCATTGAGTGGCAATGAGTCTGGTTTTTGGTTTTTTTCCTTTGTTGAATTGCTTTGATACCTTGGTAAAAATATCAGTTGAGCATATAACTTTATGGGCTTATATCTGTGTTCTCTGTCCTGTACAATTGACCAACATATTAGATGCAAATTACTATAGGTAGCTAGATATATAATGTCAAATTTGTCATATTGACAAATTATTTCAATTTAGTAAATGATTGAGTGCTGTGGTACTAGCCAAAAGTTTAATGATTCGAACTCACACAGAGGCACCCTAGAAAACACGTCTGGCACTCTGCTCCTGAAAGGGTGTAGTCTTGAAAGCCTTGTGGAAAGAAGAGCTGTTCTCTACATATGGGATTGCAATGAGTCAGTAGCAACAGGAAGGCGGCTAACCGCACAAAAATTCTTTTTTTATTGTTTTTCTTTTGCTATTTTAGCTTTTAAAAAATACAAACTTTTAAATAATCTTACCTAGATATGCAAAACATTGCTATGATTTTAATAAGAATAGCTTAAATTTATACATCTGGGAAGAATTAACATCTTTAGTGTGGTGAATCTTTTAATCCACTTATTTAGATCTTTGATTCATTTCATCAGTTTTGTGTAGTTCTCAGCTTACAAGTCCTATACTTGTTTTGTTATATTTACATCTAAGTATTTCTTTTGGTAAGTGATTGTAAATAGTAATGCAGTTTTAATGTTGTGTTCCCATATTGGTTGCTAGTATATTAAAAAATTCAATTAATTTTTATAGACAGATGGCTCAACTAACACACTAGTTCTAGTTTTTGCTTGTTGGTTGGATTTTTTTCCATTGCTATTCATGTGTTTTTAATAGATTCATTCATGTTTTCTGCACAGAAGGACTCTTTTATTTTAGTTAAATCTGTATGCACATTTGTTTGTTTTAAGTTTAAAAAATATGAACATGTGACTAAAATAACATGATGTAGTGTTTAAAAAGTTTAATTGTTTACTTCCTCTCTTTTTTATTGCTTGTGTTTTATTGTGGTGAAAATACAATAAAACATTCATCAATTCAATATTTTTTACATGTGTAATTCAATGACATTGATAACTTATTTCTTGTTGTGGCACCATTATCACTATCCTTTTATAAATGACTCTGTTCCATTAACATACCATCAATATCCTTTAAACATAAACTCCTACTTTTTCTCCCTGATTTCTACTCCTGGGACCCATAGATCAAAAACAAACACATACACACAAAACCCCCCACTTTGCTATCTAATCCATTCCATTTCATACCCATCCTCTAGGATAGAGTAGAACTGTCTGTGGGGTTTCTGAAGCTGTACATTTTTACAGGAGTAAGCAATGTGATCTTTCTCCCACAGAGTCTCTGGTTGTTTTGAACGGCCGAACTTGAGATTAACAGCCCCAACATTTAGCCCAAGAGTACCAGGACTCCTCTCTCTGTATATATATTGCTTAGCATATAACTAAAAGCACATAGGATCCATGCTTTGGGGACTGATTTCTTTAAGTCACCATGTTTTCAGGTTTTGACCATACTTTAACATTCAACTGAACTTCATATCTCTCCATGACTCACTAATCTCATGGTATGGTTATATTTTATTTATCATTCATTTATCAATTCACTCCACTTTTTGGGTATTGTGAAAAGTGGGGTAATGAACCTAGTGTTTTGTCTGCTAACCCTAGGAGCTTTCAGCAGCCTGCCATATTGCCTGCTGAACTTGGATTCCTTCAACTCTACATTCACCAATGCACTTCCTGACCTTGCATTCATATGCCTCTGCCTCCACCAGCCTGCAGTTTTCCTGCTTCTTGGTTCATCAGATACTCAATAGATGCTCAAGTCAGGGAACGTCACAGCTTAACATCTGACCCAAGGATTTGAACCGAACTAGACTTACCCAATTCTACAACCCTGTGAGCCAGTTTCTTGATATAAAACTATATATATTTCTCTAGAGAACCCAGATAACACAGTTGGTTCATAAATTTGAGTAATACTCTTATTAACTAGTCTCCTTTGTAGGCATATGGATATTATTCTATCACTGACAACACTGCACTTCAGGACAAATCTTGAAATATTCTTTTTGACAACTGATATGACACCATGCATCTCAATTGGTCATTTCTGGCATAGTAGTGTGTATTTTAAATCCATGACTCTGCATTTATGTATAATTATATTTTAATTGTTTTATAAATTCACTTGCATGTGTTATTTAGTGAAACAAAGACTAATGAAGTCTGTGTGTCTAAAATTGTAGGTATTTCCAAGAATATCATTTTCTTCTAGAATGTGCCCTTCAGTGGTCCTTCCACTCTTTCATTTATTCATAAGCTACAGTGGGCACATCTCAAAGATTAGATGTTAACCACTCTTCCTGGTGTCTTTATTCTTAGAAAATACAAGGTCTTTTCACTTCAGAATTTGATTCTGACTGTTTTCTTTCCTTGACTCTGAGATGCAATGTGAACAAAAAATCCAGAATCAGACTCTTCCAATATAAAATCTCTCTCCATGTTCACAGCTGAGCGTGTACGCCTACACTGATGGCTCAAGGAAATAGGACAAAGGTAAGTGAGTTTATCCTCATGAGCTTCTCTTCACTACCTACTGAAATACAGTCTTTACTCTTCATGACGTTCCTGATCATTTACCTCATCACTCTTATGGGAAACAGCCTCATCATTTTAGTTACTTTGGCTGACCCTATGCTGCACAGTCCCATGTACTTCTTCCTCAGGAATTTGTCCTTCTTAGAAATCGGATTCAACTTAGTCATTGTACCCAAAATGCTGGCAACCCTGCTTGCCCAGGACACAACCATCTCCTTCCTTGCCTGTTCTGTTCAAATGTACTTCTTCTTCTTCTTCGGAGTGGATGAATGCTCCCTCCTGGCCACCATGGCATATGACCGCTATGTAGCTATCTGCAACCCCCTGCACTACCCCGTCATCATGAACCAAAGGACCTGTGCCAAACTGGCTGCCGCCTCCTGGTTCCCCGGCTTCCCAGTAGGTATTGTGCAAATCATGTGGCTCTTCAGCTTTCCGTTCTGTGGTAACAAGGTGAACCACTTCTTCTGTGACAGCCCACCTGTGCTGAGGCTGGTCTGCGCCGACACAGCCAAGTTTGAGATCTATGCCATCGTTGGAACTGTTCTGTTTGTCATGACACCCTGCATGCTGATCCTCTGCTCGTACACGCGCATTGCTGCTGCCATCCTCAGGATCCCCTCCGCTAAAGGGAAGCAGAAAGCCTTCTCTACCTGCTCCTCCCATCTTCTTGTTGTCTCCCTTTTCTATGTATCCTTAAGTCTCACCTACTTTAGGCCTAAGTCTAATAATTCTCCTGAGAGCAAAAAGCTGCTGTCGCTGTCCTATACAGTTGTGACCCCCATGTTGAACCCCATCATTTATAGCTTGAGAAATACTGAAGTGAAGAATGCTCTTGGCCGGACCTTTCACAAGGCCTTAAGTTTCAGAAGCTACATGCCGTGGACATAAAATGTGTAAGGTTAAGGTCTACTGATTATGGGAAAATCAGTTTATGAGATTCTCCTCTGGCTCTCTTCGCATTTCCATTAGAAAGAAATCCAGCTGCTGACACAACTAGTAAAAAGCTCAGTGAGGGCAAGAAGCACAGACGTAGTTTAGAACTTCCGTTACCACCTCCCAAACTCTTTTCCTTGCGCATCCTAGATTTACAGTCAGTGTTGTTTTGTTGTTGTTTTGTATTGCTGTGATTAGCAGTAGAACCGTCTGTAGCAACGGCACTTCAGAGGAGCACTTCCGCTGCATGACATACAGTGTGGACTATAGGAAATTGCTTACAATTCGAACGAGGGGGAACACACAATGAAAGACAGAATATTTCATTAAAAAGCATCCTGCCACTTTCACTTCTTTTAAGCAAATCGGATCCACTCAGCAGATAGAAAGTTTTATACTCCCTACCAATGCACAGTCTACTCACTGTCTTATTTCGGTTCTCGTGCCCATGAGGCAGTGTTGGTTCTTTTGAGTTTGTTCGTATTTCATGTGGATATCAAACATGGATCTTCAATCCTCATTCATACATCTGCATAACCCCAGTAATACTATCCTTTCTGCATCCACAATCCCCAGGAAGGGAAGGTGAACTTCCGTGGGCTCTGTAGCTCATGTTTAGGTGCTCCTACCTTGTTCAAGTAATTTTTATAAATTATACTCATGTGCTCCCTACTCTAAAGCTTAACAAGATCCCACCTGATGCTAATATAGGTCTTCTCTAATAACCTAAATAGTGTTCATGCTTTATTAGAACTTCTTCATACTCAGTTTTGTGAGAATAACATAATTTATTTAACCAATTGTTGCTCTTAAGTATCATGCTATACAGAATAGAATTATGGACATAAATTTTTATATTTCTGCCAATGTAACTGAAAGAAAACTAGCAACTTGATTTCTTGGATAGAGAATAACTCCATATGAAATTTTGCTATATTCGCAACCCTTTTCAAACATGATTATAGACTTTTGTATTCCCACAAGCAGATGGGAGGGTGTTTGTCTACACACACACACATGCACATGCAAACACACACACACACACACACACACACACACTTACACAAAAGCCATGGAGTTGATTGTGACCCATAGCAACTCTATAGGGCAGCAAAGAACTGCCCCTAGGGTAACCAAGACTACGTTTCTGTGGAAGCAGGCTGCCGCATCTCCCTCCCATGGAGCAGCTGGTGGGGTCCACATGCTGACTTCAGGTGAGCAGCCAAGCTCTGTGACTGCACCACCAGGGCTCCACATGCCCCCACAGCTATGTCAAAAATGTTTGTCATCAAATATTTGTATTTTTAAAATGTACTAGTTAACAACAATACCTTAATTAAATTTTAATGCAATGCATTTGGAAGGGAGAGGAAGGAACAAGTGAATAAAATAGGAGCTATGCATTTCATTCACTTTTTGAGTTCATAGTTTAGATGATTAGCAGTTGATGGTATGCTATTTTCTTTTCCTAACAGTTATTTTCCCTCTTTAGTTTAACCAAATCCATTGCATCTTTCAAGGTCCATTTGATACACCAAGCTGCATAAAGTGCCTTCTCCTTCACATCCCCATTCCAACTTTAACAAGCCCTAGATACCAGTGAGTTGACTCTGACTCACAGCAATCCCATGGGCATCAAAGCAGAACTGTGCTCTACAGAGTTTCAGTGGTTGCTTTTTTGGAAGTAGGTTTACCAGGCCTTTTTTTCTGAGGGGACCTCTGGGTGGACTCTTATAATAAGCAGCATAGGGGCCATATTTGACCTCCTCTGGCTTCCCTCTTGTGACAAGGCAGGAGTCAGACATGCCTCTGCACTCCATCCTTCATTCTCTATTCTGACACCAACCATTCCTCCCATGATACTCTACTTCTATGCCAGGTTATAGATTCATTACAGTGGCCACACAGAGCTTACAGACAATAATCAAAATTAAAGGAATGTATGAAGGAACAAGTCAGAATAGGTAAACAGTAAACATACACCCATTGGCCCACAACACCGCTCTTCAGCCGGCAATCAAATCCCTCTCTGGTCTTCAGCCCCTCAGTCATGTGGTAGGATACAGTCACTGGTCCATAGCATCCCCTCCTCGGCTAGCAGCCAAGCCTCTCTTTGGTCCTCTGTCTCACAGCCACATGGTGCCTTGGCTTCTGCCTCTGTGGGCCAGGAAGCTAACCTGCCTCTTCCTCTGACTCACAGTCCCATAGTCCAGGCTGATGAGGAAAAGGTACCCGTAGTCTTGGCACTGATCCTCTGAGTCCCTAGGCCACAGTCTATGGTGCATCTGGTCTCGGTGGCCTCCACCTCTTCCGGCAGAGATCCTGGGAATGTTCTTCCAAGGTCCTACAATTTCTTTCTGTGTCTCAGATGGCTCTCATGTACTAAGGAATGGTTTTGAGGAAGGTGTGATTTCTCTTTTACCCGATCTTACCCCCAAGGAAAATGAAGGATGGTGTCATAAGTCATTCCCTCTAGTCCAAATACACCCTCAAGGTCAGGATGTACAACCACCCTGATGCTGTAACAGAGGATTCCCTCCAAAATGGGAACACAGCCACAGACACAGAGACCAGAATTATAATACGTCACATAAGGAACTGTGGCTATGAGGGCCATATGAATTGACTACATCTCAACCCCAGCCTTTTGGTTAGCAAGGAACTGGATCAATGGTTTTCATTACCTAAAGACCCCAGTTTAACAACCAAAAACCCAAAAAGCAAATTCACTGTAATGGAGTAGATACTGACTCATAGCAACCCTACAGGATAGGGTACAAATGCCACTGTGGGTTTCCCAGACTGTAACTCATTATGGGAGGAGAAAACCTCATCATTCATATTTAACAACTATTTTACATATGTATCTTCTCCAATGTACTTGGCACACAAAATGAAAGCTATACAATTTTTTTCTGTCATAATATGGCATACATATATTTCTGAAGACTTCATTTTCTGCAAAACTCTACATAAAATATTAATATGGGGTTACAATGATAGAGATGGTGGCTCCCACGGAGTTAAGAGGAAAGAGGGGTGAATAGGTAGAGCACAAAGCAGTGTTAGGGCAGTGACACAATTCATATGTAATGGTGACAATCATGCTTTTGTTAAGAACTCACATACAACATAAAGACTGAACTCTAGACTCTTGGTTTTAGTTAAATCTAATGAACCAATATAACAAATGACTTCAATGTCATTGAGTCAATTCTGACACATGGTGACCCTGTATGATGGGGTAGAACTACTCATGTGGCGTCTTAGACAGCAACTCTTTACAAGAGAAAAAAGTCTCATATTTCTCCTAAGAAGTAACTGGTGGTTTTGAACTACTGATCTTGCAGTTAACAGCACAGCACATGACCCTACTTCACCCTTATAGGGCAGAGTAGAACTGTTCCTGTGGGTTTCCAAGATAAAAACTTCTTATGTAACTGTTTACAAGAGTAGAGAGCCTCATTTGTATACCAAGAAGCGGCTGGTGATTTCTAACTGCTGACCTTACAGTTAGCAGCCCAATGTATAGCCCACTAGGCCACCAGGGCTCCTGAAAAATATAAATAGCTTCTTCTCTTCCTCTTGGTTAAGCATTTGGCTGCCACCAAAGGGTAGACAGTTCCTAACCACTCTAAGGAATTCCATAAAGATGTACAGCCTCAGAAGCCCTATGCAGTAGTTCTACTTTATCCTATAGGATCTCTATGAGTCAGAATAAACTCTTCTGCAGTGGTTTTTTTTTTTGTCTGTTTGTTAGTTTATCATGAATTCAAACTTCAGTGAAGGGTAGTTCTGTTTTTTCATTTCCCACTTTCATATTGAGCTCCTATGAGATTTCTAGGACTGAAAAATATAACTCAAGCTGATTAGTTAACCTCTAGAAGGCTTCTATCTTAGATGTCCAAAAGGAATGCTAAAGTTTTGGGGGTTGCTGTTCATAACAACATTTATTGATTTATTATCCAAGTGTCATTCTCATAAGTTTATATGCAGGGAAAGAGAAAAGGGAAACTCTGTATTTACAGACACATCCTGTTATTGTAGTCATACATTCATCACAATTGTAGTTTAATGTTTTTTTACATGGTTCTTTGATGTTTGTCTTCCTCTCTAAATTGAATGCTATTATGAGAGTGGCAGTCTATTACACGTTTTACTGAATCCACAGAACGTGATACATATTAGGCTTTCATCAAATATTCATTGAATTAAATAATTAATTAGCATTCAAAATAGATCTAAGAATTAGTTTATAGCCACTGGAGCATATAATAATTACAATTGCTCCTCCTCGTAATCAGAACAAGATGGGGTAGAGGATGTGGGGTTTATGGGGTAAGTCCTGTTGCTACTCTCACACTGGCTTGGGTTTTTATCCCAAAGGTGACGTAGGAGCTGGCAGAGATTTTGATAGACGCTGGGTAAAGAAATGGGCTACAACGATAGACAGCGATTCTTTTGTATCTCCTGACTCACCTCACTATGACCACTTTCGGTGGGAACAGGGCATTTCCCTAGAGCAAAGTAGAAAATGAATGCACTGTCCTCATGCATCGGAATGGAAATTGGCAGACTCTATAGTGGCATGGTGAGCTTAGAAGGTAGATCAGTATTTTTAATGTGTCTTGTGAGTGGATTCATTCAATTGCTTTGTGGATCAATTATACATGATGGGTACCCTGCTCAGTCCTAAGCAAGCAAGAATGAAGTCAACGAAGGTTACTGCTTTCAGTAAGAAATACGGCATACATTAGCTTTTCATAAGCTCTGTAAAAAATGAAGTTCAGAGATCCATCCGAGCCTTTAGAAGAACCTCTGATTATCTAAGTGGAATTTCATTGTGAAGTATGAATTGTACCTTACTCCCTCAATTTCAGTTTGCATCCCAGAAGCAGGATTTTGAGATAATCAATGGACTTTCTTCTCCTCCTCATCCCATTCTGGAGTCAGTCGTCATCCCCATTAAGAACATCTCTGACCTCGTGTTTATAAATCTTTATGTGATTGGTCTCCTTTTGGTTCAGAGGGTGCTGAATGGGCTCTCCCCACCATGTTTGAAAACATCGGGAACAGGCCAGAGACATTCCTGAAAACCAGGCCAGTGGGAATCAAAGTGAGGGGACGTAGAAGAAGATTGACACATCTAGGTATTATTTTTCTCAGCTACAAACCTGGGTGAATAGCCGCAGTAAAGACCTTCCTCAAAGTATTGCTTCGAAGAATCTCACTCCTGGGATCTCTTCCGAATTCACAGTGACTCCATGAATTCACCTCAAAAAGCAGGTGCATTAGGGGAACGAGATCCCCACAGTAAACAGCAGGGACTGAAATAGTCCTGAGACAGGCTGGAATTCTCTAGAGTGATTGACAAAGGTCTATCCTAGAACTTCTCCCTCTGTGACTGCCACTGCACAGCTTGGGGCTTCTTTAAAGGGACCAGTCCAGCCACGGCCGAGATTTGCCTGGGTCTTCATGTAACCCTGAAGGAAAGCTTCAGAATGTGACCTACACACAAGCTAGAGTCCCACAGCAGCGTGGATCAAGAGGAGCACAGCCAAGAGTGTCTTTGGAAAGACTGACCCAGCCACTTGTGGAAGGGTCCATGGAAAAACTCGCACAGCTGGAGATCTATAGGCTCCCTCTGCATTTACTCAGTCAAATGTAGCCTCGGCATCTCTAGCGCGACAAACACAGGCAAGAATTAGTCTGGAATGCAACACAGACAAGTGTCACTTAATGGAGGTAAGTACAGGGTGAGAGGAAAGGTCACCGATTTGAAATTTATTAAAAAGAGGATAATGGCTCACCGCCAAAATAGGTATCTTCCCGGACACCTTTCTGAGCAACAAATAAGGAGCTCTGAAGTCTCAAGTAAAGCACAGTGAGTTTCCTAGAGCTGAACACATGGTGGTACTTGGGGAAGGAGAGTGAGTGTCTTGCTATAGAAAGTCAGAAGTGTGTGCCCACATTGTACTTCACTTCATTCTTACCACCATTCTGTAAGGGGAGTAGGGGTTTACTATTGTCCTGACTTAACAGTTGAAGAAACCACAACTCAAAAATGGTCACAATCTCCCAGCAAAAATAATAAATAGTAACAGAACTTTAACTCAAAACTGCACCTTTGTCTTTATAATTATGTGGCCTCAAACTATTGTTATTTGGTAGTTTTACAGAGTTCTTTTTGAAGTATGTTATGTAATCAGGAGGAGCCCTGATAGTGTAGTGATTATGCCTTGGGTCCATGTGGTCGGCAGTTCAAAACCACCAGCAGTTCCACAGGAGAAAGACTGGGCCTTCTACTCCCGTAAACAGTTAACAACCTCAGAAACCCAAAGGGGGTCACTGTGAGTCAGCCCTGACTCGATGGCAGTGAGTTTGATTTTGTTTAATTTAATATGTCCTACAAGGGGCACTCCAGACAGTAATGTAGGCAAGCATGCGACCTGAACTAAGATTCTCTGTCACCTTCCTGTCCACGTCTGATTTTCTCCCGCCTTCTCTGTAATGGCTGCGGTAACAAGCACACTTCGTGCTGTGCAAGACCAGCAGTAAAACAGCAGCTGAGTTACAAATCTGCTGCTGTGACTGCACTAATGCGGCTACAAGTAGTTCAATTCTTCAAAATCTCTCCAGCAACTTCCCCTCTACCACCCCTCCTCTACTTAGTCGGGGGAAGCAATAGAAAATCAGAAACAGAAGAGCAAGATGGCAGATGGAAAAGAGAAAGAGGTATAGCTCAAATGAAGGAAATGGAGACTAAGAGGAATGAAGGGAAATAAGGAGTTGGAAGGACAGGAAGACTGCGGGTACAAAGTCCTGAATCCTATTTTCATGCCGCGTTTCTTGTCGCCCAAGAGTCTGAAGATGAAAGGAGAGGGGGCATGTTAGCAGGCAGGAGAAAGGTACAAAGCCAGGCAAATGGGGCTTGGAGTAACCCTGCTCTTTGCTCAATCTTATTGAATTTAAATGTTGGTATTATCTGTAAGATCCATTTGTTTTTAATATAGTGATTTCTCAGCTTTTTTTTTTTTAACATTTTATTAGGGGCTCATACAACTGTCATCCCAATCCATACACACATCAATTGTGTAAAGCGCATTTGTACATCGTTTTTTAAAACATTTTCTCTCCATTTAAACCCCCGACATTAGGTCCTCATTTTTCCCCTCCCTCCCCGCTCCCCCCTCCCGCATGAGCCCTTGATAGTTTATAAATGGGTATTTTGTCATATCTTGCCCTGTCCGACATCTCCCTTCATCCACTTTTCGGTTGTCTGTCCCCCAGGGAGGAGGTCACACACAGTTCCATGTAATCGGTTCCCTCTTTCCTACCCATTCTCCCTTTACCCTCCCTTTTTTGCCACTCACACCACTGGTCCTATAGGGCTCATCCGTCCTGGATTCCCTGTATTTTCAGTTCCTATCTGTACCAGTGTATCTCCTCTGGTCTAGCCAGTCTTGCAAGATAGAATTCGAGTCATGGTAGTGGGAGCGGGGAGGAAACATTTAGGAACTAGAGGAAAGTTGTATTTCTCATCATTGTTACATCGCACCCTGGCTGGCTCATCTCCTCCCCGAGACCCCTCTGCAAGGGGATCTCCAGTGGCCTATTAATGGGCTTTGGATCTCCACTCCGCACTCCCCCCATCATTCACTATGGTAAGATTTTTTGTTCTGATGATGCCTTACACCTGATCCCTTCGACACCTCGTGGTTGCATAGGCTGGTGTGCTTCTTCCATGTGGGCTTTGTTGCTTCTGAGCTTGATGGCCGCTTGATTACCTTCAAGCCTTTAAGACCCCAGATGCTATACTTTTTGATAGCCGGGCACCATCAGCTTTCTTCGCCACATTTGCTTATGCACCCATTTGTCTTCAGTGATCCGTTCAACACCTCGTGACTAATGCGTTAGGCATATGCCAGTTTCCTCAGCTTTATTAATAGAATTTTCAGAGATTCCTCTAAATAACTTCTGATTTTTTTTTAACCTAAAAGCCTTTTTCTTTGTTCCTTTTGTTACCTGTTGACCAGTGTCTAAGGAGCTGGGTTGGGTGTGACCCTATGAAATTCTTCAACTATGTTTTGTTGTACTTTTTCTCTGGGTTCTACAGCCATAGATCTCAGCTACTCTTCATTGGGTTGTTTTTTTTTTAATCTATACAATATCATTTAAATCTATACAATATCATGATTATGGGTCATCTTGAAACTCTAGCAACATCAACACAGCTAAGCCTCACTCTTTTGTTATTCGGCAGTTTGCATTGATCACAACTGTGAAAAATTCTCTCGGGTAGTGCTTCCAATGAGCCACTCCATGAGTGCCATCCACAGGCCACCAGATGATATACCGGTGTCCCCAGAGACTCCGAGGCCCCTTGAAGGACTGTGGCCAGACATGAGACTCCTTCTTTGTTCGCAACATCTCTATGTGGCCACGGGCGTGGGTGTGGGGCCACAGCAGAACACAGGGCTGCAGGCAGGCAGAGGCTTAAAGGTGCTAAAGAGGCCAGTGTGGTGAAGGTGACAAGGGGACAGGAAAGGAAAAGAAGTCATGTGGGGAGACTGGAGCTCATAGGGGGCAACCAGAGTCTGTCTGGCCAACGGTAGGAGGAAGGAGAAAGAGGACCCCGTGCAACATCTCACCACCACCACCACCCATTATGGAGTGTATGGTGCAATGGAAAGAGAGGCTATCCATAGCTCTGGGATCCCCAGCATGCGGTGGGTACCCAACATGCCTTGAGTGACTGGCTGGAAACAGCCCCAGACTCTCACATAAACCAATTTCACATAGCCACTGCCTTTGGGACCCAGCCATGTTGATAAGTGAAGAGTATGATAATAATAGTAATAATAACAATAACAAAATTAATAATTCACACTTGTGTAATACTTTATCATTCTTAATATATTCCTATATTTCTTACCAGGTCATAATTTAGAATTGTATTCAAAGGAAGTTTGACAAACAAGAAATAGTGATCATTTTAACCATCATAAATTCACTAGGAATTTTCAAGATAATGAATCTCATTACCTTTTAAACATATTAGTTAGTCCACTAAACTCTTTTTGTTTAAATAAATGCTAATTCATAATTGAACATAGCATCTATTTATTGTTTATTGTGCCTTGTTAGGCATCAGGCAATATAATGAGGAAACCATAATTAATACAATTTCATTTGTATCATCAAAGAGCTCACAATCTGCACAAAAGGACAAATATAATTATGATTCAAAACCACTGGGTGTTCTAAAAAGCTACTAAGACCACAAGGGATTGAGTAATTAATTATACCCAGTTGAAGGATATGGGTGGCCAGAAAATACTCTTTACAAGGAATTTGGTATTAGGTTTAAAACAAATAAACAAACAAACTTGTTTTCTCACAAAAGAGCCCAAGTCTATTTCCGTTCACTTTTTCTTCTTTGATGGTCTCTCAGACCAGTGTTGAG
This sequence comes from Echinops telfairi, assembly GCF_000313985.2. NCBI lineage: Eukaryota > Metazoa > Chordata > Mammalia > Afrosoricida > Tenrecidae > Echinops > Echinops telfairi. The sequence continues at coordinate 45,509,511 of NW_022103958.1, read as the reverse complement.
ATCTCATGGGCAGGAGCCCCCAGGGTGTCAAGCCTATGTCTCTCTCGCGCTCTCTCCATTTTAACATTAATTATTTTGATGTATTTATATATTCCCTTTTGCTTGTGGACTACAACAGATGCAAAGAAAAACAGATTTTATGAGGTTGCACAGTTCAGCTCCTCAAATCGGGGACGGTGTCCCATGAAGCATGCCCCCCCTTGTTATATGTGGTCCTTGCTTGTTTTTGTTCTTCCCACCCTTCCTCCCTCTTACTTTCTCGACCTCATCATCATTGTCTTTAAAGTCTGATCCTTTAGTGTGAAAACTGGTTTTGTCCTTTATAATATTGGTGTCATAGAATATTGATCTTTATGAAATCCACTGAACTTTGCCAAGCATAATGTTCTTTAAAGTTTTATCTGTCTTGAGGTGTTTAACATTGTTTTATAAGGATACATACTATTCCTTTACATGAATGTACCAGAGTTGTTTATCCACAACTCTCTAATCCATTTTGTTTTCTATTATTGTATCCATCTTTTTTACTGTTTTAGACATTGTTGCATTAAACTTAGGTGTGCATCTATCTGTTGGTGTTTTAGTCTTTATCTTGTTCGGGTGTATACCAAACAAAAAGATTACCGGATCATAAGGTATTTTTGTGTTTGTTTAGCAAGTGCCATACTGATTTCCATAGTGGTGGTGTAAGTCTGCAATCCCACCAGAAATGCCTGAGCATTCCATTCTCTCCAATTCCCTCCAGCGTTTGTTATCTTCTGCGTCTTTGAATTTGCTAAGAGTGTTGGTGTGAGGTGGTGGTACCTCATTGGTTTCATTTGTATTTTTCCTACAGCTCGTCAATGCAAACAGTTCTTTATACGACTTTTGGCCACGAGATGTCATCTTTAGGAAGTTGCCTTGTGCCCATTTCTTGATTGGGTTATTTGTATTTTTCTTATCAAAGTGTTGTAGTTTGCCATAGAAATTTTAAATTAGCCCTTTATCTTATCTCTTATTTTTAATAAGAATGGTAACCCTGTCTGATTCCCATCAAAAGAGGGAATGTTTTCAATTTCTCTCCACTAAGTGAGAAGCTATCCATTAGTTTCGCATGTGTGGCCTTTATTATGTTTAGGAATTTCCCTTCTATTCCCTTTTTGCTACGGCTTCCTATCAAGAATAGGTGTTAAATGTTATCGCATGCCTTTTCTGCATTGATTGATGTATTCATACGGTTCTTAACCTTTATCTTGCTTTTTGGTGGATTTTGTTTTATGGTGGTTGATTGTTTTTCTACTATGAAACCATCCTTGAATATTTGGTAGAATTCCTCTTCATCATGATGTATTATTTTTGTGATACTTGGTTGAATTCTGTTGGTTAGAACTCTGTTGAAAATGTTGGTGTCTATATTCTTCAGGGATATTGATCTTTAATTTCCATTTCTGGTGATGTCTTTGCCTGGTAGGTATCAGGGTTAAACTTGCTTCATAAAATGAGGTTGGTAATATATTGTCCATTTGTATATTGTGAAATTGTTCATGAAAGATTGGTGTTAACTTTTATGGTATTGGACTTTGGATTAAAGAATTAGCATCAATATTGTTCATCTTCATTTCACTCAGGTATTTGATGAGCTCATTCAAGAGATATGTGTTGTTATATTAACAACAGGCATACATTCCAAGTGTCAGTATATACAGTGGTATTTAATTATACCCAACCCACATATCAGATGATTTAAAGTCTCTGAGAAAAATTTTAGATGGCCTTGTATTTGTAGAACAAATTTTCTGAAGGAATATAGATTAAAAAGTTGATGTCAAACTCATTTGGGGAGCTAGCCTAACTGGCATGTCCCCAAGCTCATAGTTCTGTTCTAGAAAACATTACAATGAAATATTTGAGAAGAATGGACATAATGGTACATTGAATTATCGAAAGCTGTTAAAATAAAGCTTGTAAAATATCTTCTTAGGTTGGATATAATATAACAAAATGTTTAAATGAAATAAACTTATCTTGAGGAACCCTAACATATATATGCGTGTGTGTGTGTGTGTATGTGTATATATATATAACATTGTAAGTTCAACTAGAGATCCAATAGTTCTTCAAACTACATAAATCCTCGGTGCTATTGAGTTGATTCTGACTACGGTGGCCCTATAGACAGGTGAGAACTTCCCCTGTGGGCTTCTGAGACTATAAGTTTTAATGGGGCTCTCAAGGAGTTCACTATTTAAACTAGAATAAGAGACCAAGAGAAAACAATGTTCCCATGGAGCTAATTCTAACTCCTAGTGAACCTCGATGGGCAGAGCAGAACTGCCCCCACAGGGTTTGCAAGGCTATCAATATTTACAAAACAAGAATCCCATGTCTTTCCACCTTGAAGCAGTGTAGGGTACCTACTACTGACCCTTGGGTTTGCACCAAGCATATTAATTACTGAGTCACCACAGCACCAAGATTATGAGATGTAAATATAAGTTCATGATAAGTAGTCTACGATAAAGATTATGAAAGTGGTAAAATAACTCTAATAGTCCCTATCTTTAGAAATTGTCTTGCTTTTTGTGCTCTTACTACCTATCCTATCCTAAATATTCCTACTTGCCCTCCCTGGTAGCCTCAAATTTATTCATATTGTGAGAATGGGTGGAAGTGTTTGCCTGATGTTCAAATCCATGGATTAAAGTCAAACTGCCTCAAATGCAAAGCCTGATACCAGCAATTGCTAGCTGTCTAACAAAGAAAAATTATTCCATTTCTTTGTCTCAGATTCCCCAATTTTAAGATAGGCCTAATAAGAATACCTAGATCTGCTCAGTGCTATATGAATTAAATAAAACAATGCATATATATCACATAGAATAGCTCATGTTAATAATTACCATGACATGAGATGAAGTTTCAAAAAGATTTCATGAAAGTGATGCCTATTTTTTTTCAAAAAACTAATATGAGTCCAAAAAAATTTTTTTCTTGTCTTTTTTAAAAAATCATTTTATTGGGGGCTTGTACAACTCTTACCACAAACCATCCATCCATCCATTGTGTCAACCACACTTGACATTTGTTGCCATCATCATTCTCAAAACATTTGCTTTCTACTTGAGCCCTTGGTATCAGGTTCTCATTTTTCCCCTCCCTCCCCACCGTCCCCACCCTTATGAATGTCTTGATAATTTATAAATTATCATTATTTTGTCATATCTTACACTGTCCGATGTCTCCCTTCACCCACTTTTCTGTTGTCCGTCCCCCAGAAAGGAAGTGATTTGTAGATCCTTGTCACCGGTTCCCCCTTTCTACGAGTCAAAAAATTTTTACAAATAGAATTTGTCCACTTCTTTTCCTCTTGAACCTACTTGGGATTTTCCTCAAATACCACCTTCTCAGTAAGGCTTTCCCTGGCATCTTCTTCCCCACTGCTTTGTTCTTCTACATTACTTATCATTACCTAAATTCTTATGCCTTCTACTTCCATGCTTTATTTGTTGTCTCATTTACTTGCTAAGAGGTTGGTTTTATAACACTGTAGATTTTTATCTTTTATTTACTTATGTATCAACTCCAGTATCTAAAACTGACCTTAGTACATAGTAGATAATCCATACTTGTTTTATTAAATAAATAATTATTTTATCTTAGGAATTGAACATCAAGGACTACCATGACTTTGGACTACAAGTTAGACAATAAGTGATTTTTAGGAGGACAGTACGTGTAGGGTAAGAGTAGTAATAGTAACAACCTTTGTTTCCACTGTGTTAGCTACCATGCAAAGAGCTCCAGATTGAGTCTTCCTTTGATTGTAGTCATCAGTCAAAAAATCTGGGCTACCATTTTGAAGCTTAGTCATTTGTGCAATGATAGAATTTTCTGTTTCTTTTTCACAGGATTGAATCTTATTAGTAACACCTGCATCTTTCAGTGGGCTTCAGACATCTCATAGTCAAGAGTAAAAGTGTGCACTACAAAAGTCAACCAAAGGACATTCATTTACGCTTAACACATCTCGATTCTCTCCATGGATCTGACACTATCTTGAGTCTGCGTTATCTTTGCCTAATTCAGCCACATGGAGAACTCTGACTCTGGGTTCAAAATAACTGAAGTTTCTGTATTGTGTTTCGTTTCTTTCTCTTTAGCTTACAATTTTCTCAGTTTACAAAAGGAGATTCCTTTATCATACTGACGTCTTCCTGGGTGTGAGCTTTTCGGAATTGAGGTATATTCAAGTCTCTTCTTCAAAATATTTCATTTTGGTCCCCTTCTTTGATTTTTCTCCTTCCCATTATTTGTTTTGCCAGCAAGGGGGGCAGAGGGACAGAAATCACCTTTAATTATGATTCAAGATCTCTCTATTAAGAAATGCCTGAATCTGTTTTGTTTTGCTTTTGTTTCTTGGGTTGTCTTTTTTTTATAAGCACCATTAATTGTTGAAGAGAAAGAAGCTATAGGTGTACAAATGTGTAGCTGTAGTTGTGTCCATTTTTGATAAAGCAGAAAAAAGGTCAGACTAGCCCGATATGGTATGTCTCAGTTCAGTCTAAAAAAAATCTTCGCATTGTTCCCTCAGATTGTGAACCCAGTGATCTGTTTTTGTTTCATCTTTTTGTTTTTGTATTTTGGAGGACACAATGGCTCGATCATCAACAATTAGAACAAGAAAGGTGGAGAAGAAGTCCACGGGATGCTCCCTTTCAAAGGACATAATACAAAACAACCAAACCCACTGCCCTCACCCATTCCCACTCATCATGAACCTCTAGGGCAGGGGAGACTGCTCCATCAGGTGTCTGAGGCTAGAATCTTTGCAGGAGCCCATAGAAAGGGGGTCCGTTCAACTCACTGCCTTAGGGCTAGTAGTCCAACATTGAGACCACTGCAAACCTGGAACCAGGACATGAGAGGAGTCTAGAAAATATACAGACACCGCCCCCATTCCCCTGGGCTTTGAATGCTTAATGAAATCTTGGGCCAAAGAATGTGGGGAAATTGGACAATTGTCAGTGAGTTTGTTCTTGTGAGCTTCTCAACCCTGTCCTCTGAGCTCCAGGCTTTACTCTTTCTCCTTTTTTTGGCCATTTACCTGATTACCTTAATGGGAAATGTCCTCATTATCTTGGTCACTACAGCTGACTCTGCTCTTAAAAGTCCCATGTACTTCTTCCTCAGAAACTTGTCCTTCCTGGAGATAGGTTTCAATTTGGTCATTGTGCCCAAGATGCTGGGGACCCTGGTCATGCAGGACACAACCATCTCTTTTCTAGGCTGTGCCACTCAAATGTATTTCTTCTTCTTCTTTGGGGCTGCTGAGTGCTGCCTCCTGGCCACAATGGCATATGACCGCTATGTGGCCATCTGTGACCCTTTACGGTACCCACTCATCATGGACCACAGGGCCTGTTTCCAGCTGGCAGCTGCTTCCTGGTTCTCAGGTTTTCCAGTGGCCACTGTACAGACGACATGGATTTTCAGCTTCCCATTTTGTGGCCCCAACAGGGTGAACCACTTCTTCTGTGATAGCCCCCCTGTCATTGCCTTGGTCTGTGCTGATACCTCTCTGTTTGAACTGGAGGCTCTGACAGCTACTGTCTTATTTATCCTCTTCCCTTTCTTACTGATCCTGGGGTCCTATGTCCGTATCCTCTCTACGATATTCAGGATGCCCTCAGCGGAGGGGAAACGCAAAGCCTTCTCCACATGTTCCTCCCACCTCTTGGTTGTCTCCCTCTTCTACAGCACTGCCATCCTCACGTACTTCCGTCCACGGTCAAGCGCCTCTCCCGAGAGCAAGAAAATGCTCTCGCTCTCCTACACTGTGGTGACTCCCATGTTGAACCCCATCATCTACAGCTTAAGGAACAGTGAAGTCAAGGCTGCATTGAAACGGGTCATTCACAGGACTCTGGGCTTTCAGAAACTAAGACCAACTTAGGTTGAAATGGAAGCAGCAGAATGCAAGGACAAAAGGAAAGGAAACGGAATTCCAAAATGGATTTTTGATCTGTACACTTCCCAAGAGCCACAGTATACATGCTGAGTTTGAGACTTTCTGTTGGAATTTGTTTCTGAATTAAAGGACAAAAGTGAACCAAGAAAGAATAATAGTGGGCCAATATTCTTTGGGATTGTAAGAACAGAAAATCCAAGGATGCTGTTAGTTTTCACTGATTGGGAAGATATCTGAAGGGCGATACATACCTTACCTATCACCTGCCGTTTGAAATTCATTTTAAACTCTCTTGAACTTCTCCACACCATTTATTTTTTAATATGCTTTGTATGGCTCTGTTTGTCCAAATATTCTAACAGCAAATTTCCGGTATCTCTTTGTACACAAGGTAATTAAAGTAATGATTTTTTAGTATTTTATTTTCATTCATTATATCTTTTATTTTCAACAAATAATTTATTCAGCAACCAGCATGTGTCTGGCACTGTCCTGGGCCCTGAATACATTAGTGAAAAAAGCAAATTCCATGCCTTATGCTGTTTATATTCCAGTAAGAAAGAGAGATCATAAAAGACATTTAAAAACTCCAGTGATTCATCAAGTACCACATGATTAAAGGGCCAGCAACTGATGGCTTCTTTGTTTGCTACCATATTAGTTTGTGCCTTATATGGAGAAAGAAAACTCTATGCTGATGATTGCCTTCATCTCAAACTATTTACTTGGGATATAAGAGTTCCTTGACAGAAATAGTCTACAGAACATCCCATTCTCATAAGTGGGCAGATTATGAGAAGCTGCTGTAAATAATCCCAGCATTCTTTATTGTCTATATTTTTTTCTGTAATTCCATTTTGATTAAATGAAACCTCTTCTTTTTCAAGGTTGCACATCAAAAAACCAACACAATAGTCTCTTTTTAGGACTTTTCCCAGAGTTTGGCATGAACCTGTCAGAACAAGTTTAATCTCCTTCACAAAGTGCCCCTTTCCTCTGAAGTAGTAAAGGTCCCAGATGACAATCCCCTCTAAAAGTAGTCACCATAGGAATTGATCAATGAAAAGGTAACCAACTCGTAGGGTTCTGTTTGCATAATGACAGTCATACAATTAAGTAGATTGGCACCATTATAAAATTTAGACAGCTTGAATCGTTCCTCCACTTTGAGTTTACTGAGCATGGGTGTGTAGGCTGAAGAGTACCCACCACCAAAGACCTCTGAGCTCCACAGCTCCTCGGCTCCACTGCTGAGCTCCACGACCTAGGAGTATGCTGCTTGGCAAGGGAAAGTACTTTGCAGGTGTGCTTCAGATAAGGACCTTCTGCCAGCACTTTCACACAGGCCCTTATAAAAAGAAGGTCCAAGAAGTCTAATGACAGAGAAAAAGTGTAAAGATGGAAGCAGAGATAAGACAGGAAAAGAGAAGGGGCAACATTACTGACTTGGAAGATGGACGTTAAACCATGAACTTAGAAGTTGGAAAAACAAAATAATGAATAATTCCCTCTAGAGCAGCAGTTCCCTACCTATGGTTCGCGACCCCTTTGGCGGCTGAATAGCCCTTCCACTGGGGTCGCCCGATTCATAACAGTAGCAAACTTACAGTTATGAAGTAGCAATGAAAATAATGTTATGGGTGGGGGTCCCCACAACATGAGGAGCTGTATGAAAGGGTCATGGCATTAGGAAGGTTGAGAACCACAGATCTAGAGCCTCCAGATGGCGTGCAGGTCTGTCGAGACCTTGATTGTAGCAAGTGAAGTGATTGTGGATTTCTGATATCTAGAACGCTAAGATAATAAATCTATGTTGGGGGAAGTGCGAAGGTTTGTGGTAATTTTTACAACAGAAAACAAATATACTAGGTCATCTCCTGTTCTTGTCAGGTAAAGTCCCAAACGTCTGTCATTCTCACCTGTGCCACTCCTTTCCCACTTCCAAACAACAACAACAAATTCTACTTCATTTGAAAAATGGAGGTGATCAGACATAAAAGGCTTCTTTTTAGACCTTTACTTCTAAAATGTGTCCAGCGTTGTCTGCTTCTCTTTCTCCCCCTGTCTTCTGGATTATATATAACGCTCCCATTTCCTCATGAACCATTTGTGAGAAAAAAATAAATCAGCAAGAAAAGAAAAAGGACCCGAGGATTGATAAATACCACCCCCTCTCCTCCAGTCCCTTCGAACTCACAGCAGCCCTGCATGCCAGAGTAGAATGGCCCTCAGAGATTTGCAAGCTCGCGCGTTTTCTCAGAATACAAAGACTGCCGCCTCTTGCTCGGAGAGAGTGGCTGCTGTGCCCCAATAACCAATGTTGTGATTAGCAGCTAAGTGCTCGAACCACTGCGCCACCAAGGCTCCTAGTAATACGTCAGCGACGTAAACTAGCCAGTGGAACTCTGTAAGCAGTCCTCCATAAAATCGGTCCTTGTCCTCAGACAAGGTCTTCTTCAAATTGTGGGGGGACCTGCTTCGCACTCTTGAAGCGTATCTCTGCTGAATAAACTACCGCTCAGCCTTGTATGTGTCTGACTATCTCTGTTATTGCGACTGGCCACTCGGGAGGAACTTCTTAGTTCATTCTGAGGAAGAAAAGCTCGGCGACAACAGCACGTAGCAAGTACGATCGGCAAGAGACAGGCAAAGTCTACTTCATTATAATCAGGTTCTACGGTACCCACATCAAGCACACACATACACACAAATCCTATCTAGTCCACAGTAAGTGATTGCTGGTTAATGGGGCACTGGTGGCACAAGTCAAGGATTCAGCTGCTAACCAAAAGGATGGTGGTTCAAAGCCATTCAGAACCTTCACAGGAAACACCACCCCTCACCCTGGCTATCCACTTCCTTAAAGAGTGCAGCCTTTGAAACCCCATGAGCCCTTCTGCTCTGTCCCAGTGGGTCGCTGTGCGTCCGAATCAACCCAACAGCACCTAACCCAACAATGCGTGTTCCTTTGGGAGCCTTGATGATGCAGAGTTCCAGAAACTCCAGGCAACAGAGGGGCTGGAGGGGGAACGGAATTAGATACATGAAACTATACAACAAAAGTGAAAAGGTCGATTATCTGGTTTCCAGGGTTGATAGACTATGAGTCTTGTCCAGATAGAGATGTTCTAATCCTTTGATGCCAAAAGCCAAGCAGGAGCAAAGCAAACATCCCTTCTTCTTGCTCCACAAGTCATTGTCCTCCCATACAATGGAAGTCTGGAATGAAAAATGGAGGGTGGATGCAGGACTAGATGCAAAAATGAGAATTTCACCACAGACTCAAAAGGAAGACAACTGCTCACTCATCAAGCCTTAGACAAATAGGCAGCAGCAGGATCTCTTCATTCACTCTCAGAGGTTGAACCCAAGTTTGCACAGGAAATTCCTTGTGGCTACTTTTCTCAGAGCCCCCTTCACATCCTTGTTCCTCAGGCTGTAGATGAGGGGGTTAAGCATTGGAGTTACCACTAAATAGAACACAGACACTAGTTTTCCCTGCTCTTTGGAAGACTTTGGGGTCATGTACGTGATAATTGCTGACCCATAAAACAGGATGACAACCATGAGGTGGGAGCCACAGGTAGAGAAAGCCTTCAGCCTCCCAGCAGCTGACCTCATCCTAATCACAGTCACTATAATGTTGCCATAGGAGACCAAAATTAAGGAAACAGGTATGAGGAGAATCACGACCCCCATCAGAAAAATGGCCATCTCTGAAGTGTGGGTGTCGGTGGAGGCGAGGACCAACAGGGCAGGGGCCTCACAAAAGAAATGAGCAATGGTGTTGCTGCCTCGGTAGGGTAACCGCAGTGTGAAGGTGGTGTCCACAATAGACACAAGAAGGCCGCTGGTCCATGACCCTGTGGCTAGCTGGACACACACCCTCCAGGTCATGATGTTGGAGTAATGCAAAGGATTGCAGATGGCCACGTATCGATCGTAGGACATCACTGCCAGAAGGGCACATTGTGTCCCACCCAAAATGAGGAAGAGTAGAAGCTGAGCTGCACAACGTTGGAATGAAATGGTCTTCTTCCTGGACAGCAGGTGAACGAGGGCCTGAGGGACAGTGATGGTGGAGAAACAGAGGTCTGCCAGAGACAAGTTGCAGAGAAAAAAATACATGGGCGTGTGAAGACGGGAGTCGAGCCAAACAAGGGACATGAGAAGCAGATTTCCAAGCACAGTGACCAGGTAGACAAACAGAAATAAGACAAAGAGCAGTTTCTGGGTGTGGGGGTCATCAGAGAGTCCCTGGAGGATGAATTCTGTCACCTGTGTCTCGTTGATCTGTCTCATAGCTGGTGTTTTTTTTCCCACTGCATGCCACTCAATGATGTAAATGACCAACAAAATATGTAATTCAGAGTTAGAAGGTTTAGGATCTTCCCCTAACCACTGTCAAGCATTTCCAGAATCCCATTTATGTTCCTTTCATTGGAATATTTTCAGTGTTGCGAAAGTTAGTTCTTTATAAGTTGATGCATTGGTGTAATCTGCGAAGAGAAGAGTACAGCAAATGCATCCATTTCTTTATTTTACATTTCTCCTTTCTGGAAACATAGCAATAGACTGTATTTATCTGGGGTGAGGAGGTGTAGATCATTCTTACATAAGGCTAAGGGGATGACTGTTGATGTTGATTCAAAAGAAAAACCATATCACAAACTCCTACACTATACCGTATATACTCGAGTATAAGCCTACCCAAATATCAGCAAAGGCACCTAATTTTCCCACAAAAACTCCATTAAAAATGTGCTGAAAAACTCAGCTTATACACAAGTATACACGGTAATCCCTTTGGCAACTCTATCTTCAGCTCCAGCTCTCTGCTCATTTCGATTGCAAATGAGCTTCTAACCAAGAAATGCAGCAACAAAATAGAATTTTCATTTAAACCACCACTCGGCTAGGTTCTTACTCAATCCAAACCCAGCTCTATGCCTCCACTTCCAGTCTACCATCTTCCACTACTTCCAGAGATTAAATCCCTTGCAAACTGTGGTTCTGCTTTGTTTTCATCAGAGAATCTTGTAAAATAAAAAACATTCTCTTATGAAATTACACAATCATAAACGGATACACTAGCATTATCCTCGCATCAAGTTAAGGGGACAGTAGCATTGATTATCTTCACATCAACTTAAGCAGGTGAGTGTTGATTCAATTTCCAGTGTCATAAACTTCTAAATATTTTTCATAGTAAGAAACTCTTTCAAAATATCCAAAAGGGACTTTATATTCCTCATCTTTCTTCCACATTTCTATTTTATTTTCTTGTATCCCCTGCATTGAATAAAATAGACTATTTGAATTTTAAATGTTTAATCATTCATATTTCAAGTAAATGGGCACATATATTTTTCACAATAAAACAAATGTTGGACAGTGTCAAAATTAAAACCTCTTCTACCTCAATGCATACCATTTAGAAAGCAAAACAAAAACAAAATAAGCACAGACTGGGAGAAATTTCTCAAGTTATGGATCTAATAAAAGATCAGTATCTAGAAGGCATGAAGAACTCTTAGAACAAACAAATGAGCCAATTTAGAATTGGGTATTTTCTGAGGAAGATAAGCAAATGGTCAATAGGCACATAAAAAGATATTCCATGTCATTAAACCAAACTAAACCAAAGCCGTTGCCATCTAAGCTGACTCATCATGACCCTTTAGGACAGAGTACACCTGGCCCATCGAGTTTTAATGCAAATCAAAACTGCAAAGAGATACTTCACTCACTAGGATGGCTGTATTCTGAAAGACAGGTGATGGCAAGCTTTGGTGATGATGTATAAAATTTTAAATTCTCAGACATTTTGAGAGTACTATCTGACAATTCCTCAGAAAGTTAAACATAGAGTGGCCCAGCAAGTGCACTGCAAGGTGTTACCAAGAGACTGGAAAACATATTTCTACACACACAAAGCTTGTACACAAATATTCATAGCAGCATTATTCATAAAAGCCAGAAAGTAGAAACACCCCAAATGTGCACCCTGATGAATATATCAGTAAAATGTGATTGAATGGAATATTACTCAGCCATAAAAATAAATGATGTACTGATACAAGATAAAACATAATTACGATTCCATTTTTACGAAATGCCCAAAATAAGAAAATGTATAGTAGCATAAAGTACATCAGTGTTGGCTAGGTCTCAAAGGATAGAGGTGACAGCTAAGTATAGGATTTCTTTTTTAATGTTCTAAAATGTATCGTGGTGATGAGGATTGCACAACTTTGTAAATACACTAAAAGCCATTGAATTAAAATATTTAAGTGGATGAATTATATGGTCTGTGAATTCTAATTAAATAAAGTTGTTAAAACTAGTAAAATAACTATGTGCAAAAATGAGACAGATATTTAGATGTCTTTTTTTAAGTTCAAGTAACATAAAAATATATGTGATACAGTTAAAGTTTCCCTTCACATACCCTCAAGCTCATACCCTCCCACAGATCATAACTTGGTTTCCATATTTCCGAGTGTTATTTAGTCATTTAAGTGCATATGTGGGGTGGGGGGGGGGGTAGATGGACTTATAAAGTTTACATATATCTTAGTGACCTGGGTGTTTTTTCAACAAATAATCAAGAAAACTTGAAAACCTTCCCTAGTCAGTACATATAGCTCTACCTAAGTCTTGATATTAGTTATGTGGCATTGCATACCATACATAAACAAAATCCAGTTAACTACTCCTGTACATTATGATTGGATTCAATGTGTACTACCACAAACAGCTGTTTTATGAACGTTCTTATACCTACACTGATGTTCCCCTGTGCCAATAATATGTATAGAATAAATTCAAATGGTTAGATTGCTAAGTACAGACTTTATCCAAGGTTTATATATAAGGTTAAGCATACCTTTATTTTTGAGAGATACTGCCAATAACTAAAACAGTTCCTAAAACCATTAAGACATTTCTACCTTGTAAAAAAAGAAACGTTCAATAAATGAACAAAAAAAATACCTGAATAAAAACAGCATCTCTGCCAGGTACCCTTTTAAGGCATCATGCTGACTACAGATGGAATGGATCCTTTATTTGACCTCAGACTGTCTTTCCAGCTATCTTATTCCTCTCAAGTTAATGGGACACACTGCTGTTTGTACCTCACTGCTTCTTACTTGACATAGGCGATCTATTTCGAGACACACCTATTACATAGAGTGTTATTCTCCTTGGGTACTCACAGCACTGGGAATACTCCATCAACCATTTTTGTTGAGCAAATACTACGTGCCACTTGGTACAATCCATTTTTAAAACCCATTTGGAAACCTGCTGGAGATTCACAATGAAGAGTCAGTCCTTGGAGCCAAAGAACCCTAGACAATGGAATGCAAGCCATGGTCATGGTCTAGCCTCCGACCCTAATGTGGGTACTAGAGCATCAGATTTGAAGCCCACATTAATTTGATAAATGAGTCTGTATGATCTAACAATTACTTAAATCCGTGGAACACAGAGTTGTTTCTAAAGGGAAATTACTGTCAAAATAGACGATGAAACAATATATTTTGTTGACACCAGCAATTTTAAATGAGGACTTCCTGAATTCTTATCAATTTAATGTAAGGTGCTATATGATTGAATCTTAGAGTTTCCATGTTCTGTTTCAGCTCAATTTTAGTCTTGCTCTTCTTTCCACCAAAGTTTTTACCCTTCCCAGACTAGAAATTTGCATCAATCACACATCCAGAAATCAAGGGGGAATTACTGGTAGCCTCACAATGTTTCTCATTTTCATAACCGTTAATAGCATAAAACCAAACATTTGTCTCAAAGGTCAAAGTAATGCCTATGACCAGGGAGTAAAGTAATTAAAGGACACCTATAGAACATGGATAGTATTCCTATCTCTTCTTCATTCCGCTCGTAAGCATCGGTTTTCAAATATCTCAAAGGTTTTCAAAGTTAGGAAAAATACTCACTGAGAACAATTTCCTTAGTGATCCACACATTTGCTTCATTCCTCACTTCCGTTCCCAACACACGTAGACACAGACACACAAACACATTTACAAATGGATGGTCTGTAATAGATAGACATGTGCACTTACACCACCCAGGCCCTTGCCTCTATCTTAGCACTAAGAGATTAAATTCAATTATTTGTATTCCTCTGTGAATGCAAGATGTTCAATGACAAGGATTACACCTGAATCATATTTATTCACAGAAGATAAGAAAATTCCTGTCATGTAACGAGTAATCACCACATATTTCTTCAGCTGTTTTTACCTGAGCCAAAGCCTAAGAGACTGATGACTGTGAGGCAGAGATCAGTGTGCGTGGTCGGGTGACAGAGGTTCCCGCTGATGCAGAGATTACAGCATCAGAATGCTGGACACCAGAGCCTCCCTGCTTTGATTTTTAAAAGCATGCTTTTCCCCCAGGCACATGTGGAGAAGAAGATCGTGCTCAGGTGACTGGAAATCTGGCCCAAGTCAGGAATCTTAGGTAAGAAAATCATGCTTTCTGTCAACTGTTTCTCACCATACTCCTTTTCCCCAAGTTTTACACCAACTTGTGCATTAATTTCTCTAAAACAGCACATGATACTACACAGCAGGATCACTGAAACCCTGTTTAATCTGGCACTTCTTTTAGGAATAGGAGACTGAGGAAACCTATAAGAACCCAGGGAAAGCAATCATTGCTCTTCCGTTTTTAAGATTCTTTATCTTCAGAATCACGTATCCCATCCTCCACATTCACTTACTGTCTTCCAAATCCAGCCTCATTACAACATTAGGAATCCCAGTGAAAGGAGTTTCTGGAGGTCCTGCCCATGTCTCTATCAGTAGAGAACGAGGATTCTTCTTCACAAGAAATTCAGGGTTGTAATCATGATTTCATGAATAGATGATCCACCGTGGACACAACCTTGGTGAGAACCATTAACATAAAATTTAACACTAAGAATTAGATTGCTTGGGAAAAAATTAGTTGGAATTGAAATTTAAAATCTATGAAGAAATTGAAACCAATTAACGCACAATGTATCTCAGGTCTGGCTTATTTTCCTCCCTTCATAATCTCACAAATATGTTCTCATCGGCTAGAAAAAAAAACTAAATTAGAATCCCAAAGCCAGTAGAGTGTCTCACTGTTAGGAAAATGTTACTGGTGCATTTGCAGCAGCAGGGGCAAGGTGCAGACAAGAGTCTCTTCTTAGAAAGGTAGAGAGCTCAGTAAAATCTCCAAATTCAAGCAGGAATGGGAACGTGCACGTCTCCCTTGCCTTTATGCTCTATACAAAAGGTTTATCATGGACCTCAGGTCCCTTGAACAACAATCGTTCCTCTCAAATGGAGTGAGTGAGGAGACACCTGGGTCGACCTCTAGTTCAGTGCTCCTGAGGATTTCTGAGTCATTAGCAGTTTCCTCTCAGATTATTCCCTCGTGGATTTAAGGAGGACAGAAAATCACTTTTAGTTACCATTTAAATTCTTGTTTACAGGATCCATCACCAGTTTTCAACACATGTCTTATTTCAGGGGAGTATTGCATGGTTGTGGTTAAGCATCTGGTTTCTGGATGAAAAATGCTAGGTTACACCCGAGGTATATTGTCTGTGATTTTAAAAAATAATCATATCATCTGTAGAATGTACCTGTAATGTGCCCAGGAAAATAATAACTACAGAAACATTCTTAGAATACTATGTACACATATTAAGAGTTCAATAAGTAATTCCTCTGGTTATTATCATCAGGGTTTGTGTTGTTGCTAGGTGTCATCTAGCTGGTTCAACTCATAGTTAGTCTATGTATAAGAGAAGAAAATGCTGCCCAGGCCTGAGCCAATTAAACAACTTGACCTGATAGATATTTCAGAGCTCTCCACCCAAATGCAAAAACAAAAAAAATTACATTCTTTTCATGCTCACATGGCACATACTCGAAGATAGACTGCATTCTGGGACACAAGTCGAATCATTATAAATTCAAGCTAATAGAGGTAATACAAACTTCTCTCTCCAACCACTAAGGCTGGAAATCAACAAAAGGACAATTGAGA
This sequence comes from Echinops telfairi, assembly GCF_000313985.2. Taxonomy (NCBI): domain Eukaryota; kingdom Metazoa; phylum Chordata; class Mammalia; order Afrosoricida; family Tenrecidae; genus Echinops; species Echinops telfairi. Next base: position 45,493,511 of record NW_022103958.1, on the reverse strand, counting down.
AGACAAGGGCAAACAATTGGAGGATGAATAACTCCCTATTGCAAAAGGAGTAGGTACTCACCCATATCAGAAATTAAATTAGGAAGTTTCAGAACCAATCACAGGATCAATATATAACCCCCTCCCATGGGGACGAATAAAAGAAAAGTGGGTGAGGGGTGACAGAGGATGATGTAAGATATGGAAAAATAATCTATAAATTATCAAGGGTGTGTAATGGAGGGGGAGTGGGGGAGGGAGGGATGGGGAAGAAATGTGGAGCAGATATCAGGTGCTCAAGTGAGAAGAGAATGCTTTGAAAATAATGATGGTGGCATATGTGCAAATGTGCTTGACACAATGGATCAATGTATGGATTGTGATAAAAGCTGTAAGAGTCCCCTTTAAATATTTTTTTTCTTTTTTAAACTGAGAAAAGTTAGTCATGAATTTCTTTTTTTTTAAATCATTTTATTAGGGGCTCATACAACTCTTATCACAAAATATTTTATTTGAAGGGAAGAAATAAAAATAATTCCTCTCATTTAAAAGTTTGACTATCTGCCCTGGTAATTAAAATAAGATACATTTTTTTTTATGGGACATGATTGTTACATTAAAATAAAACATCATTTCAAGAGTCAAAAAAAACCCCTAAATTATTGACACTTAATTAATGTGATGGATGATGTGATATTATTGTAGAACTTCAGAGCAGTTCTTAGAACGACACCTGGCTATATAATCATCTGATAAAATTCAATTTTCTATCAGTTTGCTCTTGCATTGTTTGACCTTCATTTACTAAGGTTACATCATGTGTATATAAAATTTGTTTTGTTTTATTGAATATTCATAGAACATTAACAAAGCAAATTCAATTCCCACCCAACAATTCACACACATTTTGGTTTGGTTTGGTTTTTCACATTTTGTGTTTTGTGACATTTGCTACCATCCCCTCAATGTGCCGTCACTCTTCCCACTTTTCCCTGGACTCCGCATTTTTATTCCTCCAGCTTTCTGTCCCTTCCTGCCTTCTGAACTTTGTTTATGATCAAAGGCTGCCATTTTGGTCTTGCATGATTGAGATTCTGGGGAGCACCTTCCTCATGGCTGTTAGTTGTTGGCTTTATAGTCTCATTCATTGTTTGGTGTGACATGATCTCCACAAGTAGGATAGTTCTAAATCTGAAGGATGTATAAGGACCCTAGTCTTAGAGAGAAGGGGGCAGGGACACCTATCTCTATCAGACCAGTAAATATGGTCTCTATTATGATTTAAACTTTATTCTACATTTTTCTTTCACTTTGTCTATTACCTTCTGTTGTGATCCTGATCAGAGTGGTGTATAAAAATCCCTGTTTGGAATTTTCCAATTAATTTTAGAGAATGATAGGAAGAGTGTCATTTTCATGAAGCCAAATATTTTAATAGTTTAAGAGACTAAAGTTTCTTTCAATAAAATAACATTTGACTGAATTGTCACCATAAAAGAAAAGTGTTGCTTTTTTGTCAAGTAAAAAGGATCACAAATTTACCACCACTGAGTCAATTCTGACTCATAGCAAACCTGTAGGACAGAGTAAAATGTCCCCTTTGGGGGAGTTTCTATAAATCCTTACAAGAGCAGAAAGTCGCATCTTTCTCATGAGGAGTGGCTGGTGACCTTGGACTACCTACCTTGCCATTAGTATAGTAATCCACTACACCACCAGGCCTCCTTCATAATGAAACACTTATCTAGCCACATATTCAGAACAACTCCTGTCATTGATGTTTGGACAACCAACTTAAACTCTGCCACTTAAGGTAATCTCATGGCAATCATATGCCAAAATAGAAAGTATAATTCTTGACACAGACTTGTATTATTCAATTAGAAAGCTTGCATACAGATGAACCACTGTCTTCTCTTTGCATTCCTCTTGAACTACCAGGTAAACAAAATCATAAATTAGAAAACTTGTGAATCCCTGAGAATATATATGCTGATGGCATTTTGAATGATATTAGAGTGGGATTTGAAGAGGAATGAATAAGGTTTGGAGATTTTAGTCTCTGATTTCAAATACGTCAAAATCCCCTAAAATGTCTCTGAGGATGGAAGAGTAATGAAGTCAAGGGCTCTTTAAGCTCTAGGGAAGTCCTTGTTTACATCACTCTCAGGACCTCACCTTTAAATATTTTCTCGAAGGAAAAACCTCTGCTCAGAATTTAGACCTAGGAGAATTGGAGTTTGAACCTTTAGTAATACAAAGTAAAGCAGAAAGTCTTGGGATGGAATTGGATGGATAAAATGCCTCTAGCAATGCCTTTGAGAGTCATTACTCAGAAGCCAGCCCACAACTCATGCTGTCCTCCAACTGCAGATCTGCAGGCTACAGAAATCGTCCTGTCCAGCACTCTATCCTGGGCTCCTTTGCCAGTGACCCCACAGTCCTGTATTTGCCTTGTGTCGGCCCTCAGGTGAGAGTGGAAAGGCTTCTAAGGAGCCTGAGTCTGAAGGATTCTCAGATACTATGTTTAACCCGGCATCAGAGGGGATGGAATGCTAGGAAAGATGGACTTTTTCATTTACTCTCTAACACATATTTTTATATTTTTTCACAAAAAGTAATTCTATTCCAAACATCCCTTCCAGAACCTCAGGCTCAAAGTTCTTCTCCAGCTTTTTGCCTTATTTCCTCTTGCTGTTGACAACAACTCAGTCTAATTCTCCTGTCCTCTAGTTGCCTGTACTTTGTCTTCATTGTTTTGTTTTTTCATTTGCACTAGTTGGACCGGGAAAGATCTGATAGAAAACTAGAAATATTGAGCATTCCAAGAGTATATATTCTAGGAACGCTGACCTTGCCACTTGGCAAGGTCAATACTTGGTGGCCTCGGATGGACAGAGGAAAGTTGATAGAAAAAAATTATTGCTACCCTTTTAGCCATAGGGGGCTATAACTCCCCATATTGGTGCCAGTTTACTGAACCCCATACTCAATCAATTCTTTCAATACAAGTCAGGCAATGTGACCCAGCTTCGTCGGCATCTGATTGACTCAGACTTTACTCTGTGACACTTTGTTATTGAGAAAGATCTGTTGGCTATGAGTGTGCATACATGAGTATATAAAATAATTGTGTATGGCTATATGACCATGTGAGTGCATGTTTGCATGAGGCACTAGGTTTGTGACTTTGGAAATAAATTGGTATGTGAAAATGCTTATAATGGTGTATATATAAGAAGGAAGAGTCCCCATGTAGGCATGTGTGTGAAACAAGAACTAAAAAGGCCATATTATAATATTAGGGGAGTCTTAGAAGGATAAAAGGTCCATTGCCTGTTCTTTCATTTTAGAGAAACAACCAGGCCTGCAGATTCCCTGTATCCTTCTTCCTTTGCGTTCTCTCTACCTCTCTATATCTGTCTTCTCTGTTCAGCTTCTCCTTCCTGTTTTCTTCTAACATATACTGGCTTTATTCTATCTCCCCATTGTTATTATTATTCTCCCTTGCTTTCTCTTCATATCGGAAAAGGAGATCCTACTACTGATTAGAAAAGTTTACCAGATTAAATGAAATCCTGGCCTTCTTTGTAATATAAATTATACTATATTTAATTTTACTAAACTCCAGGGCTTCAAACTTGGGTGAACTGGTCACCATGGCCAATATAGTGAAACTGAAACAGAACCCAATTTCTAAATATGGATATGCTGGAATGGTAACCAGAATGGGAAAGCTGCACATCGAAGGCCTGGAACTAAAGACTCGGAAGAGGGATAGTGAGCCCGTTCAGGAGCCTGATGCATGAGGTTGGATTATTGCCAGAACTGTAGTGTCACACTCAAAGTGGTGCAGTCAGGTACCACCTTCGAATGGGGTACTGCTGCTCCCAACTCTGATCATTTGGTTACTATGCAGCACACACTGCTCTTGTTTTCTCTCCGGAAGATTAAGTTTCCCTCTGAAATATCCCTGCTATGTTCCTCATGTAGATATGCCCATATTTTACAAACTCGGGTCGCTACTAGTTTTGCTTCATTGGTCATAAGTGAACTGTAAAGAACCTGTTCAAAGCCCTGCTGAACTTGGTTGCCTTAATTATTACTCTCCTTTTCTGTTTTGAAATCAACCACATTTCCCCCAGTTTACACACACAGTGCATACTCACATGTGCATGCAAAAGCACAGTACTACCCTTGAGATTTAGAGAGATAAGTCTCTATCTGAATATAGTCTCTATCTGAATATAGTCTCTACCTTAAATATAGTCTCTCTTGTTTATTGAAAATGTATCAATGGAGTAAGGATATTATTTAATGAAATCATAGATATCACTTTCTACACACACACATCAAAAATGTTGTTTTTAACTCAAGAGAGTTTCATATATCTTTCTAGGAAAATATAGATCTACTTTTTTAATATATCAGAGCATCAGCACCATAATATCATTATAGCAACTGATGTTTTGTTTTGTTTTTAACTGGAATTGTCAGACATTGTGCAAACTACATTACATCAAGTTCCCAACCTAGTCTTCCTGCACATTCCATCATATTGTGGTAATGTCATTTTGCAAACTAGGAAACTGAGAAATAAAGGAGGTAAATAAATTTTCCTTTCGTCTATTTTACATTGAAATATTAGCCCATCTGAATTTTTTGAAGGGTGTGATAATATTAAGTGTCAACTTGCCTAAACTATGATTCTCAGCAGTTTAGCAGACTCGAACTGATTGTTCCTTTGCGATATAATATAATGTACAGAAGTCTGACTTACCAATAAAACATAATTCTGAACCAATCCCTATAAAATATCCAGTAACAATTACTGAAACATTCATTTAACTAGACAGAGTTCTATTAAGGACAAAGTAGATCTATAAATCTGTCATCTTCTAGCTCAGTGTTCTCTAGATGGCAATCCCTTGTGAAACAGACAAGGCAGGAAACAAGAATGTAAGGAACAGGGCATTTGCAGAGTGCTGGGCCTTGCAGACGCAGCCAAAGAGGGAGTTGGAACCAGTGCAAGTCCTCTCCCTCGCTGCTGGCCAGTCTGTAGCGTCCAAGGTCCTGATGTGGGCCTTCCCTTGAGAAGAGCTGCTGATTTGGGCTTGCTCAGCCCTGGCATCCAGGGGAATCAGAAGTCTCCAGCATGATATTTAACCCAAGGATATGGGACTTGACAGCTCCCACAACTGTGTGAGCCATTTCCTTGAAATCCTTATAAATCTCTCCATACAAATTTTCATCTATATGAAGCCTTGGTGATGCACTGATTATGTGTTAGGCTGAGATTCATCCTCAGGGTTGGCAGTTCAAAACCATCAGCAGCTCCACTGGAGAAGGACTGGACTTTCTACTTCTGTCAACAGTTACGATCTTGGAGACCGGGTCACTTTGAGTCAGCATTGACTCAATGGCCGTGAGGTTTTTTGTTCGTTTGTTTTGTTTTTCTAATAGTCTTCAATGGGTGCACTCCTTTAGAAAGCCTAACCTAAGCAGGGGAGAAATAAGGATTGATGTGAGAATGTATTGGTCTTAAAAGGTAGTCAAATGTCCTAACACAGTTTTAAAATAATATTTCTTTCCCCCTTTATTCAGGCCATTCCTTTATCATTCATTCATTTCTATACTTGGGTTTGATTCTTATTCATCTGTTTTAATCCCTTGAGCTGTTTATTTTTCTGAACTAAAACAATGTATGTAAATTATTGTATGAACCGTATGAACAGACTTCTATATCAGCCCACCAGGGGAACATTTGTGGAATAAACTCCCTTTAAGGGGATGCTTTATTCTTTTGGAATACTGTTGCACTCTCTCTGGTGCATTTTATAGAGTTTGCATGCATATTCATGGTATTTGTCTTATGCTAATGTCATAAAATGAATTGAATTCTCCTTTTTCTTCTACACTCTGCATCAGGTCAGTGTTCCAAAAGTAATTTCTTTGAACGTTTTTGAAATTTTTCTTTTTGTTTTTGTTGCTGTTGTTGTTGATGATGATATATTAATAATTATACTTGCTGATACATTGATATTTTTGCTATCATTTGGCTCAAAATATTTTAGAATTCTTCCCTGGCCATGGGTTTTTAGAAGTTTTTTATTTAACTTCCAAACAATTGAGGATTTTCCAAATGTATTTTTGTTATTGGCTTTTTGTTAATTTATTATTGGTTTTGTTATTGTTGTGGTAAGAGCATATATTTGATATAATTTCAGTCCTGTAGTATTGAGGTTTATTGCCTGGAATGTGATCTATCTTTGGTGAATGTTCCCTTTGCGTACGAAGGGAATATATTTTATATATATGCGCTTGTTGGGTGGAGTGTTTTATAGATGTCAATGAGGCCAAATTAGTTGTTAATATTGTTCAAACTTTCTATATACTTACTGGTTTTCTTTCTATTTGTTCTTCCAAAAGAGGGGCCCTGAAATTTCCAATAGTATCTGTGGATTTGTCTTTTTATCTTTTTAGTTCTATCAATTTCTCTTTATGTGATTTGAAATTTCATTTTAAGTGCATGCATATATAGTATTGTTTGGGGTTTTTTGATGGACATTTTAACCATTATTAAATATCCCTTTTGGTTTCTGATAATACTCTTTATATAATGATAGCTTTGCATTCCAGGCTTATTATGTCTAGAGCTTCTATGATATTTATTTTTTCTATTCGTTTACTTACACAACTGTGTTTATGTATACAAACTGTGCCTATATAGCTAACATGTTAGAAAGACAACTATTAGGTCAAGTTTTATTTCTACATTGTGATTATCTTTGTCTTTTAACTAGAATATGTAAGGCATTACTTGTTAAAAATAATTTATTGTGCTTTTAATTGAGGTTTATACAGCAGTCTAAGCTCCCATTCAACAATTTCTACACAAATAACTTCGCTATCTAGGACACATTCTTCGTAATGTGTCACCTTCTCAGTATTTCTGTTCTGGTTGTTTTGTTTGCATTAATCTAGTTTCCCTGTTCTCTAACTTTTTCATCTTTGTTTTTAAAGTAAAGTTGACCATTTGGTCTCATGCAGATTTTTTTGTAGTGGAGCATTCAGGAGTGATTAACTTTATTTTGTGAGCCAACCTGTTAGTTAGCTAAAAGGTGACCTTAAAGGGCTAATTTCTATTCACGTTTTGAAGAGTATCTCAGGACAATATTCTCAAGTGGACACACAGTCTGAAGCAGTCTGGTAAGTCTGGAATCAAGAATTTGAGGCCCACTCTGAATTTTTGTCTCATTCTATATTGTGATCCTGATCAGAATGGTCAGTAGTGGTACCTGCCCACCAACTACTTCTCCTTGTCTTAGGACAGATGAGGTCACACTTCATGTACATTTCTGGTCCTGTAGACTAATTTCTTTATTAGGTCTTTGATTTCCTTCTTTCTCTTTTACTTTAGATGAATAAAGAACAACAGTTGTATCTCAGATGACAACTCGTAAGCTTTTAAGTACCCAGAAACTACTTACCAAGCTAAGATATAGAACATATATCTTATATATTTATGGATTATATTATGCCAAATGGCAGAGTTGTCCCACAAGGCTATTATCCTAAAACCAAAACCAAACTCACTGATATTGAGTTGATTCCAACTCATATAGCGAAGCTAGGACAAGGTAGAACTGCCCCTGTGGGTTTCTGAGACTATAATTCTTTGCAAAAATAGAAAGTCTCATTTTCTTCCATGATGCAGATGGCACTTTCAAACTGTTGACACCGGGGTTAGCATCCCAACTCATTACCACTGTGCCACCAGGGCTACTTAGCCTTCATGAAATCAGTCTCTAGAAGTGCTTGTTTATACTAAGAAGTATCTACAACTGTTTCCTATATGTGTTTTATTATATATAACTATATGTACACACATGCATATACATAGAATGATAACTATACAGACACACCTATATAGTTACACATACATAATAATACACATAAATTCATATATGTGTATGTATGCATGTATATATAAATATACATATATATACCTGCACTCATATTTTTGGTGGTTGTTGCTGTTATATGCCACAGCAATTACTAAAATGTTTTTTTTCTTGAGTACATTTTAATAATATCATTTGCCTTCATCAAGCTGTGCTTACTTCACCAAAATTTGGTGTTATCTTTCCCATCACCAAGAATAACAAGTGTCTACCATCTAGAAGCATATGACACAACCTTGCTTGCTGAAAGTGAGGAGGACTTGAAGCACTTGCTAATGAAGATCAAGGATTGCAGCCTTCAGTATGGATGACAACTCAATGTAAAGAAAACCCAAATCCTCACAACTGAATCAACAGGTAACATCATGATAAATGGGGAAAAGATTGCTGCTGTCAAAGTTTTTGTCTCGCTTGAATTCACAATCAGCAGTCAATGCATTACAGACGATGCATTACATTGGGTAAATCTGCTGCACAAAACCTCTTTAGAGTATTGAAAAGCAAGGATGTTACTTTGAGGACTAAGGTGTGCCTGACCCAAGCCATGGTATTTTCTTTCTTTCTTCTTCTTTTAAATAATTTTATTGGGGGATCATACAACCCTTATCACAATCCATACATACATCAATTGTGTAAAGTATATTTGTACATTCATTGCCCTCATCATTCTCAAAACATTTGCTCTCCACTTATGCCCCTGGCATCAGCTCCTCATTTCCCTCCCCCCTCCCCGCTCCCCCATCCCTCATGAACCCTTGATAATTTATAAATTATTATTTTGTCATATCTTACACTGTCTGACGTCTCCCTTCACCCACTTGTCTGTTGTCTGTCCCCCAGGGAGGAGGTTATATGTAGATCCCTGTAATCAGTTCCCCCTTTCCAACCCACCCTCCCTCAACCCTCCTGGTATCACCACTCTCACCACTGATCCTGAAGGGATCATTTGTCCTGGATTCCCTGTTTCTTGTTCCTGTCTGTAGCAGTGTACATCCTCTGGTCAAGCTGAATTTGTAAGGTAGAATTAGGATCATGATAGTGGGAGGGAGGAAGCATTTAGGAACTAGAGGAAAGTTGCATGTTTCATTGTTGCTACACTGCACCCTGACTGGCTTGTCTCCTCCCCATCACCCTTCCATAAAGGGATGTCCAGTTGCCCACAGATGGGCACATTCCCCTCATTCTCAATGATATGAATTTTCTGTTCTTTGATGCCTGATACCTGATCCCTTTGGCACCTCGCGATCACACAGGCTGGCGCACCTCCTCCATGCGGGCCCTGCTGCTTCTGAGCTAGATGGCCGCTTGTCTACCTTCAAGACCCCAGACGGCCATGGTATTTTCAATAACTTCATAGGCATGTAAAAGTTGGACACTGAATAAGGAAGACAAACGAATTGGTGCTTTTGAATTGTGGTGCTGTGAAGAATATTAAAGATACTGTAGAGTGCCCCAAAAAACCCCAAACAAAGCTGTCTTGGAAGAGACATCGTCAGAATGCTACTAAGAGGCAAAAATGGACCTATTGTCAAGAGAGACCAGTCCCTGGAAAAGGACATCATGTTTGATCATGAAGAGGGGCAATAAAAGGGAGGAAGCCCCTCGACAAGATGGATTGACACTGGGGTTCCAACAATGGGCAGAACAGTTGTGCAGATGGTGCAGCAGTGGGCAGTGTTTCTGTGGGATGTAGGGCTGCCCTGAGTCGGAACCCACTCGGTGGCACCTGACAACCACCATCTAGAAAGAGAACTTCCCTCTTTCTCCACAGCCCCAATACTGTACATTACTTACTGTGTTCATGTCATTTCACAAAAATGAGAACATACCATCGTTTGTTTTGTTTTTGTGATTTACTTACTTTGCTCAGCATAATGTCTTCCAGCTTCATCCACATTGCAAAATGTGTAGCAGGTCAGATTATTTTAATGTAATTATAGGTATTATAGGAGTTGAACCTACCATCTGCTTCCCCCACCCTATTTTTCTATCTGTTCTTTTTATCCTTTTTATATTCTCGTTTTTCTTCATTCTTTTGAATTAGTCAATTATTTTGAAAATTGTTCAATGTTATACTTTTTATTTTACCTGCAATTCTTTGTTTTCTATGTTTGCAGTTACATTGAGAATTACAATACGTATCTTTAACGCACCATAGCTTTACACTTAAGGCCTGTCCTCTTTAGCATATCATCTTAGTGAGAGGGTGTTCATTGAAGGTTGTCCTGTCTGGCCTGTTCGAATTCCAAAATTTCTCAACCTTACAGAAACTCCCCAGTCATTGTTCTATGTTGGGCTGTGCAGGTTTGCTGTGTGTGCGCACAGTTTAATATTCACCCACCTTGGTATATTCCTGGAGCCCCTTCTTTGTGCAGCTCTGATAGCTGGTGTTCTCTTCCACCATTTTCACGTGCTTTGTCAGTACCACTGCTTGATCTCTGTTTCCTCAGCTCATCAAAGCTACTGTCTTCTGCTCAGGCTCCGACCACTTTGACCAGGAAACTCACCTTGTTTCCTTCTTATGTAGGATTAGCTCCTGAGCTCCTGTTATGTCTGAAAGCCATTGCTACTTATGTTTTATATTTGTTTTCAGCAAGAGTCTTAGTATGATTCCAGTTCCATTATGAAGGCTAAAAGTAAAAAGAGTGAAGTGATTTTCCCTTTTTTATATATAATTGTATTGGCATTATGTGGCCTTTTACAGGAAAAATAACTTTAAATTTCCAAAATTGCAGTAATGGAAAAACCAGAACTCCAATATTCAGAGTCAATAGCTCCAAAAATCTTAGACCATTTTTCTCCAGGCTTCTTTGGTACATTTTGAAAGCATTAACATTGATCCCCAAGGCACTGGCAAAATCTCTTTGAAAGGTACCAGTGGGAGATAACTTTCACTCTTTTAATAATAACAATCATTAGCTACAGGATCCAGAGGCATCAGTAGTGCTGAGATAGCACGGACACAACCAGAGAAGAGGAAAGAAAATGCGAGACATCACTTTGCGGCTCTAGTCCTAAAACAGGTGAGTTATTCCTATAATTAGAAGTCCGATGAGAGAGGAAATGATTCTTTAGGATAAATATTTCCCTAGTTTTGGTAAACCTAATGACAGCTGGAGGAATAGATATTTTGCCAAAAGGTCATTGATACCGTGCTTGTGTCCCTTCTCACTGTTCCAGTTACACCTATTTGAGAGGACACGATACATACAACTTTGAAACCTTCGCTTTTCTATTAAAATGATCTAAAACACATCTCCAATGTCAGAGAAATTTCTTCACAAATTTGATGATTGGATAATATTCTATAATAAATGATTCTATAATAAATGATTCTATAATAAATGATTCTATAATAAAGGCTTCAGAAAAGAGTATGCTCTCTTAAGGAAGACCAGTCTCTAAAGGAAGACTGTAGCCAATAAAGATGATTTCATAGAATGAATTGGTTATAAAACTTTTATGTGAGCCAAGATCTCAAAATTATTTTTCCCATGTCAGTGTGTCTTTTCTTTTTTAAGACTACCAACCAAAACTAAGACAAGTGTAATATTGACAAAATTTTTCTGCTGGTATCTACTTATTACAGAAATGTGTTTAAATCTATTTTGTTGGGAATAAAATCTTATACGTATGAGGTGGGACCCTAGTATCAATTTTTTTTTACTTTTTTATCCTCATAGTATTGTCTTTAGTGTACATGCTTTATTGTCCAGCAAAGTTTGCCTTTCCAAGGTTAAGTTACGTTTCCCAAACCAAGCCCACTGTCCTGAAGTCAATGATGATTCATAGCAAGTAGGCTTCTGTGAGTTTCCAAGACTTAAGTCTTTCCAGGAGTAGAAATCAGTGACGTGATTTAGCTCTCTGTTTCCCTACTAGCATTGTCCCTCATGTGCTCTTTCTCCCACAGAGATGTTAGTGGTTTCCAACTACTGTGTGGTTAGTTAGCATCCCAAGCATAACCACTACACCACCATTTAACTAGAGCATACTTTTGAAAACTGAAAATCAATTTCCAGATATTAAACAAATTTAATGCCTGAAAATTATTTCACATGTTTTTCAAACGTATGCTATCATTACACATGAGCCCTGGTGGCACTGTAAGTTAGGCCTTGGGCTGCTAATTCCAAATCCACCGGCCACTTCACGGGAGACAAGTGAGAGTGTCTGCTCCCATACAGTTTTACAGTCTCAGATGGCCAGAGGGTATGTTCGGAGAATGAACATTTAATAGCATAATTTTATGTAGGAGTAATTTCATTACACTAATCAGCCATTTCCTAATCATATGTCTATACCTTCTCCCCATTTGGCGGTGTATCGGTTATGCATTAGGCTGCGATCAGAACCATGGACAGTTTGAAACTGCTAGCAACTCTTGGCTTTCTTACACCTCTAAACATTTTCAGTCTTTGAAACCTGCAGAAGGTCACTATGAATCAGCATTGACTCAATGGCAGTGAATGAGACTCCTGGCTCACCTAGTCTTGTTACCTGTAATTTCATATTTATAACAATAGTAAAGTTTCTAATGTCCAACTATTTTGGACATTGATAATGTACATTTGGCAGTAATGTTGGCTGTGATGGTTAAGGTAATTTTTCAACTACACCAGGCCATGATTCTCAGTGGTGGCAGTTGAGGTAATTCAGCAGTGTCTGATGATGTAATCATTCTCTATATTGTGACTTGATGTGACCATCCTCTATTTTTACATAATACAGATTTTTGTATAACAATCAGGCCTTTGGAACCTGGCCATGTCAATAAGTGATTAGTGCATATATATGGAGCCTTCACAGTTTTCATAGAAGGATACCTTGATTTTTTAATTCCATTTCTCCATGAACTTTTTGAAATCTCCACATACATGCATACATGTACTCATCACCTATCAACATGGTTAGGTTCCAAAATCCAAGCTATTATTAAAAAATCTGTATTATGCAAATATGAAGGATGACCACATCAAATCACAAAATGGAGGATGATTACATCATCACATGACTGCCACGTTACCTCATTCCAAAACTGCATTTAGTAAGATCCACATAAAATTTCATGTTCTAGTAGCAGAAGTTTCCAAGAAGACGTACACAACATCATACTCTGTAAGCATTGGCATTGAAGAGAAGGTTGTCTTCCAGTTAGAGCTAACTGATCAGAACAAAACTTTTCTCTTCATTATAAATGAACACCAATTGTACAGCAGAAGCCTAAGAACATCAATCTTTTCTATAGGATTTACGGGGTTTTCTTTTGCTTATCTAAATAGGCACACAGGAATAAATATTAATGGGAGAAGAAAACCAAACCTTTGTGACGGAATTTATCTTCCTGGGCCTGTCACAGGACTTGCAGACACAAATCCTACTATTTGTCCTTTTTCTCATTGTGTATCTGTTAACTGTGCTTGGAAACCTGCTCATCATCATTCTCATCCACATGGATTCTCGACTTCACACTCCCATGTACTTTTTTCTGCGATATCTCTCTTTTGCGGATCTCTGTTTCTCTACCAGTATTGTCCCTCAAATGCTGGTCCACCTTCTGGTAAAGAAAAAGACCATCTCTTTTTGGGGGTGTATGACACAAATCATTGTCTTTCTTCTGGTGGGGTGCACAGAGTGTGCACTGCTGGCAGTGATGTCCTATGACCGCTATGTGGCTGTCTGCAAGCCCCTGCACTACTCCACCATCATGACCCAGCAAGTATGTCTCATGTTGGCTATTGGGTCCTGGGCTAGTGGCGCTCTAGTGTCACTGGTGGATACTACCTTTACTTTCTGTCTTCCCTATCGGGGACAGAACATAATCAATCACTATTTTTGTGAACCTCCTGCCCTCCTGAAACTGGCTTCAGCAAATACCTACAGCACAGAAATGGCCATCTTTGCCATGGGTGTGGTGATCCTCCTAGCTCCTGTATCCCTCATCCTTGTCTCCTACTGGAATATTATCTCCACTGTGATCCGGATGCAGTCTGGAGAGGGAAGACTCAAGGCTTTCTCTACATGTGGCTCTCACCTCATTGTCGTTGTCCTTTTCTATGGATCAGGAATATTTACTTACATGCGACCCAATTCCAAGACCACAAAAGAGAGGGATAAGATGATATCTGTATTCTATACAGTGGTAACGCCAATGTTGAATCCCATCATTTATAGCTTGCGGAACAAGGATGTCAAAGGGGCTCTCAAAAAATTAACTAAAACAAAGTCTTCTTCTCAGAGGCAATAACTTCTTTAGATATATGATAACTTTCTTAATAGAGGAACAGGATTTCTTTGGAGTTATGAATTTATTCATTTCAGGAGTAAGCCTAAAAAAAGGAAGACGTGTTCTAGAAATTGAGAAGCCCTCACAATAACTGGAACATAGGGAAGAAATAAACAGTTTAAAAGTAACATTATAACCTGATTATGAAAGGCTTCAAGTGCTAGTTTGAGCAATATTTCTTTAATTCAGATGCCATGCCTCTATGAATTGAATAATGTGCCCCTAAAATATATATTGAAATTCTAACCTTGGTACCTGTGAATGTAATCCTTTTCTAGAGATATGTTCTTATACTTTATTATATTGATGAGGTCATATGAATGGTTCCTAAGCTTACACCCTCTGAACGGTGTCCAATAAAGGAGGGTCCAAAGAGAAACAGATGCTTAGGTGAGACCCTATGTGATGATGGAGGAAGATGTGTTGGTAAGCAGAAAAAAAGAAACAAAAAAAGAAAGAGCCCAAAATTGCTGTGAGTCATCAGGAAAGAGGCTCACAGAAAAGATCAACACAGTGTATTTGGACTTTTGGTCTCTAGACAGGAAGAAAGTAAATTGTGTTCTTTAAAACTCCGCTGTGGTGTTTTGAATGGCAGCTCTAGAAAAGTAAGACACGGGGACACACAAGGGGTAACTCCCCCCCACCACACACACACACAAAAACGGATTTTTGCCCCAAAGGTACGTATTTAATTTTTTATATATAAAACAGCCTATTCACGTTCAAAGTACTCTCTATTACACTTAGTACACTTGTCAAATCTACAATTCCATTCTTGGAAACATTTTCAAACTCATCTGTTCGAATGACTGACTTTTTTCTTCACCTCTTCTACATCGCCAAATTGCTGTCCTTTCATGACCCTCTTCATTCACAAAAACAAAAAGAAGTTCAAGGAGTGAGGTCAGGTGAGTAAGGTGTGTGGGGCAAGAGAGGCAGGCTGTTTTTTTGTCAAAAACTGGTGCACTGAGATAGCTGTGTGATCAGGTACACTGTCATGGTGGCAAAATCCATCCCCATCTGTCACAAATCAGGTCTTTTTTGTTGCACACTGTTAGGTAATCTTTTCAGAACCTCTAAATAGAAAGTTTTATTAACAGTCTGACCTGGTGGAACGGACTCCAAATGCACTACACATTGATATTTTCATCCATTCAGGAAGTTGATGGATGTCCAGAATGAGGATTATCATCAATCAACATTTCACCTTTTTTGAAACCAGAAAACCACTTGTACATGAGTTTTTCCCTTAGTGCTGTTGCTGTAAGCTGTGTTCAACATCACACAGTTTCTGTGACATCTTTCCCGAGCAGAAAATAAAATTTCACAGCTACATGCTGTACTCTTAAATCAGCCATCACAGAAAAACCGAGGTTTGAGCGAAACTTCTTTTAAGAAAAAATTCACTGTGACCAGAGAGAACCTTACCAGGTGACACTATTGGGTGCACTAACTCAGTTCACCAGTTGCTCAATGCTCACCTAGCAGGAAAAAGCCCAGTGGAGCTTTTTTCCATGTTTGTTTTTTTGGTGGGGGAGGGGGGGTTCCCCTGCATATATGAAGGGTAGTATGAACTATAGAATGCTTAAACTGGTTTGTCTCAAAATAACATCTGAGTTACATGTTTGGTTCTAACATCAAAGAGATTTCAAGTTTGGATTCCATGTCATGCAAAACTGGAAATAAACTCTCATTAAGACAAAGAATCATTTAATACTGGAGTCATTTATGGTCCAATCATCTCACCTGTGAAACAATATTAAAGATTTAAATATATTAAAGCCAATAGTGCTCCCTTGTTCATGAGGTTCTACTCTGAAAGCGTCAGTAAAAAATATGTCTTTGATATCATCACTCCAAAATTTAAATAAGTGTTGAAAGGGAATTCCAGTCCTATAATTCAAAATTGATTTGTAGTTTAACCACTCATAGTATCAATACTGAATAATTATTCAGCATTGATCAAAAGTGGAATAATGGAATTCATTGCTTTCTGGGATCATTCTTTCATATACGCATGTAATGGTTTTTTTACTATTAAAAAGATTATCCTTATGGAAAATTAAAATTAATGTTCCTGTCTTCATCTCATTGTCCATAGTTTTATGCCTAGAGCAATCTTCAGCACTTTTCTATATCACAATTCTCTGAAAATCAATTTCTGTGTTTTCTCAAATTCAGCTCTCCTAGACAACCATCTGCTTATTCCTTTAGCTAACACACTTTGGCTCCCAACATTCATCCTGGCCATTCTCTTTAATAAACCCAACTTTCCCAGTGAGTATCTCTTGAGAAATTAGAATTTTAGAAATTGGAGTTTTGTCCATTCTTGGTAGGCCTTCTATAGGCTTACATTTATATATACCATGTAGTACTAAGAGTCCCACCATAGCATGGTAATTTCCAGAATCGTTTTAGTTTCACATGAACTTTTAGTCCAAATAAACTGAATGACAGCAACTTCCCTTTTCCACATACTGTTCTAATCAATAACATGGTAATCATTTTGAAATTTCCAGGAGTCTAGCTAGAATTCAGCTAGACTTGCCCACTGAAAAAATGTTTAGTAGATGAACTTCTTGTTTCTTTTACTCAGGAATTCATGTAACCATGCATCTATTTAAAACTATTTAGTCCCCAAAGGACGGGTGGGCAAATAGTCATAAAAGTCCGTGGACAGACCTGGAATTACATATGCTTTTTCATATATTTTTATTTTTTTGCTAGTTTCTTTTTATTCATTCTTTTGTTTTCTGTTTTGTCACTGTTAATGTTGTTTTGCCTACCTATATATCACAGGCATGGGAAGGAAGCCCAAGGAGAAAGAATGGGACCAGCAGTTCTGGAGGGACCCGGGGGGAGTAGGAGGCGGAGAAAGGAGAGGTAACAATCAACAACATAGACAGGGGAACAACTAGGGAATTAGAAGCAATAATGAGGAGGATGTAGAGATTCTGGTGGTGGTGGAGCAACAGCAATCTAGCTGGGAGGAATTACTAAGAGGCAAAAGAAGGGTGAGTGTGATGATGGGGCAGGAGGAAGGTAAAAGGAAACAGGAAAGCAAAGGTATGGATAGAGGTATAAACATGGGTGTACACGTATGTAAATATATTAATTCATAAAAATGGAGATATTGGCCTATGTACATATATTTATATGGCAATACATTGAGGACGTGGATGAACTTTGGGCCTCTGGTCAAGCCCTCCCTCAACACAAAAACACTTTGTTCTACCAACCTAGCATTCTGTGATGCTCACCCTCCCAACATGACCGCTGAAGACAAATTGGGTGCATAAGGAAATGTGGTAAAGAAAGCTGGTGGTGCCTGGCTATCAAAAGATATAGCATCTGGAGTCTTAAAGTATTGAAGATAAACAAGCGGCCATCTAGCTCAGAAGCAACAAAGCCCACATGGAAGAAGCACACCAGCCTGTGTGATCATGAGGTGTTGACAGGATCACGTATCGGGCATCAAAGACCCAGAACAAAAAATCATATCAATGTGAATGTGGGGGAGTGCAGAGTGGAGACCCAAAGCCCATCTGTAGACAATTGGACATCCCCTTACAGAAGAGTCACAGGAAGAAATTATGCAGTCAGGGTGCAGTATAGCACCAATGAAACATACAACTTTCCTCTAGTTCTTTAGTGCTTCCTCCCTCTCCGCCCCCACTATCGTGCTCCCAATTCTGCCTTAAAATCCGGCTAGACCAAACCATTTACATGGGTACAGATAAGAGCTGGAAACACCAGGAGTACAGGACAGATAAACCCCTCAGGACCAATAATGAGAGTAATAATACCAAGAGGGTAAGAGGAAGGTGGGGGGAGAAAGGGGTACTGATCAAAATGATCCACATATAACCCCTACCAGGGGGATGGACAACAGAAAAGTGGGTGAAAGGAGACATTGATCAGTGTAAGACATGAAAAAATAATAATAATTCATAAATTATCAAGGGTTCATGAAGAAGGGTAAAAAATGAGAAGCTGATACCAAGGGTTCAAATAGAAAGAAAATGTATTGAATATGATGATGGCAACAAATGTACAAATGTGCTTGACACAATGGGTAGATTGTGATAAGAGTTCTATGAGCCCCCAATAAAATGATTTTTTTTTTAAAAAGAAAGAAAATGTTTTGAAACTGATTGTGGTAGAATTTGTACAACAATGCTTGATCTAATCGAATTATGGAATGTTATGACATCTGTAAGAGCACCCAATAAAACTATTTTTTTTTAAAAAAGATATAGCATCTGGGGTCTTAAAAGGCTTGACGTTAAACAAGCGTCCATCTGGCAGAGAAGCAACAAGCCCACATAGAAGAAGCCCACTTGCCTGTGTGATCATGAGATGTTGATTGAATCAGGTAGCAGGTACCAGAAGACCCCCCTCCAAGAAACGAACAAACAAACAAACCATATTGTTGAGAACCAGGGGGGTTGGAGCAGAGACCCAAACCCATCTGCAGACAATAGGACATCCCCTCAAGGAAGGGTCACAAGAAAGGGATGAGTCAACCAGGGCACAGTACAGCACTGATGAAACGCACACTATCTCTCAGATTCTTTGAGGCTTCCTCTCCCCCCACTATCATGACCCTAGTCCTGCCTTTCACTACGTGCTAGACCAGAGCATGTATACATGTACAGATAGAGCTCATGACACACAGAATCCAGGTCAGATAAACTCCTCAGGAACAGAAACGGGAGTAGTGATACTAGGGGAGGAAGAGGAAGGTAGAGGAGGAAAGGGGAACTGATATCAATGATCAATGCATAATCCCCTCCCCCAGTGGGATGAACAACAGAAATGTGGGTAGAGGGAGACAGCAGTCAGTGTGAGATATGAAAACAATAATAATTTATAATTTATCGAGGGGTCAGGATGGTGGGAGGGGGAGAAGGGAGGGGTAAAAAGAGGAGTTGATACCAAGGGCTCAAATAGTAAATGTTTAGGAAATAGTGATGGCAACATGGACAAATAGGCTTGATACAATTGATGTATGGAATGTTATAAGAGCTGTAAGAGCCCCGAATAAAATAAGTTTTTTAAAATAAAATAAAACTATTTATTGACTTTACTTCATCATATCCAACTCTGTTTCCAGTCCAACTCTGGGTGTTTCTATACAAGCAATGCTTGACAATGTGCTTTAATATATATTTTTAACTTCTCTTTTTTAAAACACTGGAGTTGCATTCCAATAGAAAAACTCTAATCTGGGTTATGATGATCAGTAAAAATTCTCATTCCAAAATATATACTAGTTAAAGCGAAATAAGATAAAGACAGAAAATGATTAGATGAAATTGGTGACATTGTTGTGGTGTGATTAATCACTTTTATGTGGCCATTCCAGCTATGGTCTTATGAGGCTCACCAAAAGATTGCAAATAGTACTTGTGGCCCACCAAGCATGATTGAACAGCTTGTTAAAAGTACAACTAGGGTTCGAACAAGGTATATGGGACCCTATGAGTTCATTGGTCAGTTTTTCCATGCCACTAGACTTGAGTGAGCCATCTCAGAGACTGGGATGAAGTACATCCTTTGGCCCTGTGTTGAGTACCGACTACCCTGTGCTGAGAACGTCCAAGACCCAGGAGACAGAGCTGTTAGCACTGGAGATGACACAAGGCAGTGAGAAGTGGCCTCAGAGAAATGATATTAGCAGATCCCAGAGACTGGCACATGATAGTGGGCTTCCAAGCCCATGGAGCAAAGTGGTTCCAGTGGGCATGCCAACTCACCGAGGAAAAGAGCTGAGGGCCTTCAGGTAGGGGCTGTCTTGCAGAGTGGGGTGGCCCTGAGCCACACTTGCCTGAGTATGCTGAGGCTGGACTGACATGCCTAAGAAGCCTGAGGGACGGAGGGGCAGAAGGACAGAGAGAGGGCTGCCTGTGGGCACAGCTGAGAAGGGGCTTTCCTGAGGGAAAAACAGCAGCCTGAGCCTTTTCTGATGCTGGATCATAATCTGTTCCCCACTGCCATCAAAGCCTATAAAGCGTATGCAAGCAGATAACCTAATTTTTCTCCCAAGAAGCAGTTATTTGCCTTTTAACCTCCAAACTTGCAGTTACCAATCTAATTTTTACCCTAATAAACCCCATGGTTTCAAGTATTATCTGAGTTCTGTGTGGCCATCACAAGTAATTATGAACCCAGCAGAGAACTAGAGAATGTCATGGGAGGGATGGTTAGTGTCAAAATTAGTAACCCATTTGGGGACTGGACAGCCTTGGACAGCTGATAGTGATGATTTCTATTCCTTTTTCTCTTATAAAGTTAAAAGTTCAGACACCACGCCCACATCTTTTTTTTTTTTTAACAGCAACCCTATAGGGCAAAGTAGAACTGCCCCATAAGATTGCCAGGGCTGTAAAGGAGCTCTGGTGGTATAGTGGTTACACGTGGGGCTGCTAACTGCAAGATCTGCAGTTCAAAACCAACAGCTGCGGGAGAAAAGCAGAGAGGTGGGGCTTTCTACTCTCGTTATCAGTTTCAGTCTCAGAAACTCTGAGCGGCAGCTCTACCATATATGAGTCCCTATGATAGGCATTGGTATAATGGGAATAAGTTCAGTTTTAGTTTTAGTAATCCTTACAGAAACAGCCTGCCAATCCCCACCCCTCCACCCACCTTGGAGCAGCTGGTCGGTTCAAACCACAGACCTTTCAGTTAGCAGCCAAGAAGTTAACCACTGCCCTTCCAGGGTTCTTATACTTAATATAACATCACGAAAATGGCACTTTACCCCTGTGATCTTTCTCCCCAAAACCAAAACTTTGGTCTAATAATAAGAAAAAGAGCATTGGGTAAAAAATAAAAAATATATATGAGTAAACTGTGACTTTATTCAATGCATCCATCTTGGTTCATTCATTTTAATGAGTGCGCCGAGCTACTATGTTTCGTTTGTGGTACGTAAGGTAGCTGTGACTCAGAACCTCCCAGAAGACACGTAATAGCAGCAAATATGTCGGACGTCACACCTCGGAAACCGAGTGTGGAGCATAGGGGAAGCGCTGTCCTGTCACCTCTGTGTTTCAAGACAAAACTACATTTAAAAATAAGGTATTCATATTGAGATGAAATTCACGCGTAGTCTTGAAGTCAACAATTAGGTGACAGTTAGTACATTCATTGTAAGAGCAATCACCACTCTGTCTAGTTAGAAAGTATTCCCATGATTCGAAAGTAAAGCCTCTTCACATTAAGTAATTTCTTTCTATTCCCTTATTTCTTCTCCACCTCAAACAACAAGCAAACAAAACCCCTCAACAATCTATGTTCCTTTTTTATGTATCTATTCTGGATACTTCTTAGAAATATAAATATTTCTTATAAAAACAAGTCAACCAATATGTGATCTTTTGTATCTGGTTTCTTTCAGTTAGTGTAATATTTTGGGGTTCGTCTACACTTAGCATATTAGTATTTCATTATTTTCATGGCTACTATTTCATTGTGTGTATATATATATATACATATATATATATATATGTAGTGGTGTATATATATAGTGGTATATATATATATACCACTATTTGCTTATCCACTCATTCATTGTTGGACATTTGCACAATTCTACCTTTTAACTATGGTGAATAGAACTTCTATGGACATAAGTGTGTATGCATGTGTTTGAGTACCTGCTTTCAATTTTTGGGAATACAGACCTAAGAGTTGCTGGGTTATATAGTCATTCTATGTTTAACTTAGAGGAACTTCCAAAATTTCCATAGTGACTGAATCATTTTACCTTCCCATCAGCAATGAACAAAGATTCCAGTTTTTCCACATCCTCACAAACATTTCGTTTCATACTTTTACTTGTCATAAAGCCCTACTTGTAGAGTGTGAAATAATGCCCCTTTGTGGTTTGATTTGCATTTCCCTACTGACTAATAAAAACTGGAGAGTCCTGGTGGTATAGTGGTTATGAGTTTGGGCTGTGACTAAAATGATCAGAGGTTTGAAACCAGGAGCAGCTGCGAAGGAACAAAACTAGGCTTTCTACTCCCGTCAACAGTTACAATCTCAGAAACCCATAAGGGTTGCGATGAGTCAGCACTGACGGGATGGCAGTGAGTGAGTGAGTGAGTGAGTATGACCAATAAAAGGGATGCTGGTGGCACTGTGAGTTAGGCACTGGGCTGCTCACCTCAAGGTCAGCTATTTGAACCTCCCAGCTGTTCCACAAGAGAAAGATGAGGCAGTCTGCTTCCTGAAAATAATTACCATCTCAGAAACTATAGATAGTGTCTCTATGAGTTCAAATTAACTCAATGACAGTGGGTTTAGTAAATAATGAAGCAGTCCTGGAGGCCTAAATGATTAAACATGAAGCTACTGTTTGAAATTCACCCAGTGGCTCTAATCCCTGGGAGAAAGACTTGGCAGTCTACTTTTATAAAGAGTGCAGCCAAGAAACCCGCCCCCTGAGGCAGTTGTATTCTGTCCACTTGCAGAACTTCTACTCAGCTTAAGCCTCTAGTGCAGCAGTTCTCAACCTACGGGTCGCGATCCCTTTGCGGGTCAAAGGACCCTTTCACAAAGGTCACCTGATTCTTAACAGTAGCAAAATGACAGTTATGAAGTAGTAATGAAAATAATTTTGTGGTTGGGGGTCACCACTACATGAGGAACTGTATTAAAAGGTCACGGCATTAGGAAGGTTGAGAACCACTGCTCTAGTGAATCCCCTATAACCATTGATCAGGGATTGGAATCGCCTTGCTAGCAGAGTACATTGGAAAGTGGACAAATGCAGAGGTGGTTAGGTTAAAATAAAACACCTTACATTTGTTCTCCCTCTTGACCCATCTTATATTTGTTCTAGTTTTTATTGTTTTCTGCTTTCTTTCTGGTGGAGGTTTTTCTCTGTTTTGTTATTGTTGTTGCTTTTTTTCAATGTTTTTCTTATATAAAATCTAGGATAGGTAAATCCAGAGACAGCAACTTTATTAATAATTTCTTAGCATTATAGCAGGGGAGTTTGGTGGTAAATAGGAAGCTATTAGTATAAGAAAGAAGAAAATGCTCTAAAACTGCAGTGATAAGTGCACAACTCTTGTTTAAATCATTGAATTGTATGATACATGAATTATGTCAATAAAAAGGCCTAATTTTTTTTAGAAAGAAAACCATAATGTGGATAGCAAAGACTCTGAAAATTGCTCTTGAACATAGAGTATAATAGCAAATGGAAGAAATAATGAAATAAAAGGGCTCAACAGAAAAGCCCAAGATGTACCTAGAGAAGATAAAGGATACAAACTGTTCAAAGACCTGGCATTAGAAAAACCAACGGCAAGAAGACATTCAGCGCCTATCTCAAGCTGGTGGGGGGGTGGGGGGGTGATGAAAGATGCGGTCCTCGTGTTGCAATATTGAAGGATTCTATGGGCAAAATATTGAACAATGCAGGGACATCAAAAGAAAAGTAGAATGAACACACTTAAGCGAATATGGCAAAAAGAATTTCAAGTAGTATATGATCAAGAACGTATGATATTGAAGGGGAAAGTTCAAGTTGCACAGAAGGCATTGGTGAAAAGCAAAACTCCAGGATTTGACATAATAGCAATTGACATGCTTCAACAAACTGATGCAGCACCAGAAGCCCTTCTGTTCCCCCAAGAAATTTGGGAGACACCTACCTGATCCTTTCCTAAAACCATGACCCAACAGAGTGCAGGGTGGCATCTTCTACAAGATCTACTAGATACGCAAACAAACATACAAAAAAGGAGAAAAGAATGAATCAACCAATGAAAACCATGAATATATCAATACTTTGTCGAAATCTGGTCAGTGTTATTGGTTTCAGGCTTTGGGGAGTGAAAACTAAGAAAAATGTGGCTTCGTTTTCTATGAGACAAACGACTGAAGTTTGCTGAGCACCTCTCCTAAGTGCATGATTCCATTCGTTGCTTCAAGAGCCAGGTGTTTACCTAAAGTGCAGACAAGGACCAGGACTGGGGAGACAGGAAATGCTCCAGCCAGCCCTGGGAAAGGGACCAACTGAGCTTTCGGAAGCCAGACCGCGGGGGCTTGTGGGTACCCTTCTGCAGCTAATGCGCGTGCGCGCCGGTGCGCGGGGCTGGGGCTTTGCTGAAATTCCTAGGCTCCGCAGCTGTTAACGCTCGGTTGGTCTTCCATTCCTGCGAGATTACCAGACTTGCGCCGTTGACCTGGAGCAAAGGCAGTCGTGGGGCTCCTCTCGGGCTGCCGTTGACCGAGGTTGAGTGGAGCCTGGGTGGAAGCTGAGCTAGCAAGTACGACTTAGGGAGACGGCGGGGCGGGTCACTCCGGCTTTTGCTGTCTAGGTTTTCCGTTTAACCGAATTCCAACACCCGGGTGTGCAGCCTTTGCCTGAACGTCTGGAGGGGGGAGCGAGAGCCGATGGAGAGGATTTGAGGCGTGCCAGGAAGGTAGACGTGGGGGAGAGTTGCGGAAAGGAGGGCCCCGGGCGGCGAATGGAGCTTCCCGGCAGTTCTCTGCCGTTTCGCAGTGGGGGCATCTCGGGGAGTGCACCTCGCGATCAGCCTCTGTAGAAATGACTGACAGGGATGCTGCGCGACTCTATCAATTGCCTGGAAAGTGAAATGGAGGAAAGTTGACTTCACCTTGATTTCCCTTCCCAAGGAGCCCTGGTGGTTACGCGTTGGGCTGCGACAAGCGGGGTCGGCAGTTCGAAACCACCAGCCGCTCCTCTGGAAAAAGCCTGGGCTTTCCAGTCCCGTGAACAGTTACAGTCTCGGAAATCCACCAAGGGTCGCTGTGAGTCAGCGTTGACTCAGTGGTGGTAGTAAGTTTGGTTTGGTTTGGTTTGCATTCCCAAGGGATCCCTGGTGGTAGAGTGGGTTAAGAATTTGCTAACTGCAAGATCAGCCATTGGAAAGCACCAGCCGCTCCCAGGGAGACAGGAAAGGCTTTTTGCCGGGACAGGTGAGCTCTGTGCAGGGAGTTTGCAGTCCAGTAGTTGCTGGCCACTCCCTAAAGTATAACCAGCTAGATTTCTGGAATCGGACATTTACTTGCCTCCTTTTATTATCATTATTTTAAAAGGTATTTAGTGGACTAAGCATTGGACTGCGAACTACGCGGTAAGTAGTTTGAAACCACCAGCCGCTCTGAGGGAGCAAGATGAGGCTTTCTATTCCCATAAACATTTAGTCTTAGAAACCCACAGGGGCAGTTCCCCTCCGTCCTGTAGGGTCGCTACGAGTCAGAATTGACTCGATGGCGGTGAGGTTTAATAATTTTGGTTTTGAGTAGCACAGTCACTATTCATGGTTAAAGGATTAACAAAACTTTTTTTTCCCCTTTTGCATGTTGATTTAAACTCTTAATTCAAGGTCTATTCTCCTGGAAATTCTGAAAGGGTAAAATGTTCACTATGTTACTAGATAGCAGTATTTATTCCAAAAATTGACCACTGACTGATAAATTGCAGAAGGACTGAGGACACCGAATTGGATAGAAAGCTATTATCAGACTTCCCCCAATGCAGCGAGTGGTGCTCATAGTTGGGCAAGCTGTTTGCTGTGGCCTGGAAAGCTGAGCTTATGAACTTGTTACTAAAAATATTAGCTAAATTGGGAGGCTTTTCCATCCAAGTTCCTCTCATAA
This sequence comes from Echinops telfairi, assembly GCF_000313985.2. Lineage (NCBI taxonomy): Eukaryota > Metazoa > Chordata > Mammalia > Afrosoricida > Tenrecidae > Echinops > Echinops telfairi. The sequence goes on along the minus strand of NW_022103958.1, from coordinate 45,467,639 downwards.
CCACTTATGTGCGCCTCATATTTTTGAGCCTGGGTGATATTCTTTGAGCTCTGCCACTGAAGGTGAGGGGAATGACTATTAACTCCCTGTCAGGGTCAGCTAGAGGTCTGGATGATCTATGAGGTCTGAGCCACCTCTCCTGAATTATCTCACCTGATTCATTCCACTGGGCTAACTCATCACCCGACTCCACAGGATCCATCCATCCATTGATTATATCAAAGACGATTACAGATTGATTTGACCCATCCCAAATTGCCTGGCATTATCCATTCCAGAGCTCCTGTCCAGAAAACCTATCAACTAACCCCACCCCATATGATAATGAGATAATGCTAGCTTTTCTCAGAGGGAGAAAAACCCCAGGAAATTCACTTTCAACACACAACACACCCCTACTGGCAAGCTGTGTTTTCTATCCAATAACCTTAGAAAACTGTTACGAAATGTGACTTAAGGTATGGTTGAATACGGCCTGCATAATCAGTTGCTCCTACGAACCCGTAATAGGCATTGCAGACTTACCTGTAGTAATTTCTTAAAATATAAAACCTCTTAAACATTAGAGTTTGGGGGTGCACTTTTTAATTTAACCTTAATGATATGTTAGGTGCCTTTCAAGTCCGTTCCAACTCCCAGCGACCTTATGCAGAGCAGAATAGAACACCACCACCGGGTCCTGTGCACCTTCACCATTGCTGTCTGAGCCCATGGTTGCAACCTCCTTATCAATGTATCTTGTCAAAGATCACTGCCCCTCCACTTTATCAAGCACGATGTCCCTTACCAGCAACTGATTTCCTCTGACAACATATCTAACATTTGAGACTTGCCATCCGTACAACTAAGGAGCAGTTTGGCTGTACTTGTGTGTGTGTGTTTCACTTTTTTTAATAACTTTCCTGGTTGATTACACACTTAGGAATGGTATACTGCACCAGTCATGAATAGTAAGAGTTCCACCACAGAGACCTTTTGTATTCAGAATCCAATATAAATATTTTGATTCAGACATTACCATGCCTACAGATAGGTATTTTCTTGATTTATATGCATAGAAAGAAACAGTTGTCATAACCAAAAAGCAGTACTTACCAAGGCCTTTCAGATAATTGGGACCGTTTCCATTTTAGATTACCACACTGCTTGTTGGTCTGGAAACTTAAGTCACCTTATATAATGATCTGATTGTTCTCAATGGCATCAAGAATACTTTTCATTGCTGCATTGCTGTTTTTGCTTTTAACCCTTCTAGTTGAGGTAGGGACCATTTAATAAAAAAAATCATTGTAACACTAATTAACAAAGCTTTGTTACAGGGCATATTATATACCATAATGTTTTTCAGGCTTTTTATTAACCTGAACAGGCACATGCATACTCAGAGCAGAGGAAACAGAACATGTGAATGAGGTAATTGGAAATACCAGGGCCAGGGTCAGGTTCCTCTTAGTCCTCAAATAAACATCCTTGCTCTTTAACTTTATAACTTTTCAACTTGATAAAGACGTCTTATACAACAGATTTATCCAGTGCAGTGCACCATTTGATTTCTTAACTGATGCTTCCATGAGGATTGGTTGTGTATCCAAGCAAGATTAAATCCTCGACAAGTTCAGTCTTCTCTACTTTACTTATTGGTTTTGAGGATTTGGGTCTTTTTTACATTGAGTTGTAATCCACATCGAAGACTGCAATCCTTGATCTTCATCAGCAATTACTTCAAATCCTCACTTTCATAAGCAAGGTTGTGTCATCTGCATATAGCAGGTTGTTAATAAGCCTTCCTCCCATCCAAATTCTGTGTTCGTCATATATTCCAGCTTCTCATATTATTTGCTTAGCATACAATTGCACAAGTTGGTGGAAGTATACAACCCTGACACCTTCCCTGATTGTAAACCATGAAATATTCCCTTGTTGTGCTCACATAACTGCCTCTTGATCCATGTATAGGTTCTGCATGTGCACACTGAAGCGTTTTGGAATTCTCATTCTTCTCAATACACAAAGTCAAATAACACAAGTAAGACTTTTTTTTCCTGATATTTCCTGCTTAAAAATCCATCTGATGCCCCTTAAAAAAAAAAAAAAATCCATCTGATGGCAGCAATGATATCTCTTGTTCCATGTCCACTTCTGGAAGTCCACATGGAAGCTGGCTTGAATTTCTGGCAGCTCCCTGTCAGGGTATTGCTACAACCATTGTTGAATGATCTTTAGCAAAATGTATGTATGATGTCAGTGATATTGTTGGATAATTTCCACATTCTGTGGGGTCACCTTTCTATGGAATGGGTACAAATATGAATCTCTTCTAGTAGGTTGACCAAATATCTTGGTATAAACTAATGAGTGTTTCCAGTGCGTCATCATTTTGTGGAAACGAGTCAGTTGGCATTCCACCAATTCTTGGAGCCTTGTTTTGTTATGTTGTATTCTTCCCATCTTTTGATGCTTCCCACATCACTCAATGTTTTGCCCACAAAATCGTTGAATATTGCAACTGAGGCTTGAACTTGTTTTCTTCTATGCTCAGCTTACTATATGCTGAGTAGCTCCTTGCTTGCCTAACTCCAGGTCTTTGCACATTTCATTACATCTAGTCTTCTAGGGCTGCCCTTTGAAATTTTCTGTTCAGCTCTTTCACTTCATCATTTCTTCCATTTAGCTATTGTATGAACAAGAGCAAGTTTCAGAGACTCTTCTGACACCCAGTTTGATCTTTTTTCCTTGTCTTTTTAATATAATAGCCTTTTTCTTTGTCCATGTCTGATATTCTTGATGTCGTCCCACAGCTCCTCGGGTCTCCTGTCAGTAGTGCTCCAGACGTTGAATTTTAGGTGGCAGATACTCAAGGTCATTTTTTGACTCTCATGAACTTGTTTTAAATTTCTCCAGCTTCAGCTTAAACTTACATATTAGAAATTGATGATCTATTCCACAGTCTGCCCCGATCTGGTTTTGAGCTTCTCTAACATCTCTTCCCACAAAGGTAATCAATTTGATTTCTGTGCATTCTGTTTAGAGAAGTCCATGTGCATAGTTGTCTTTTATGTTGTTGAAAAAAGTATTTGCGATAAAGAAGTCATTGGTCCTGCAAAATTGTGATCTCCAGCATTTTTTTTTCTATCACCAAGGACATAGTTCCCAACTACTGTTCATTCCTCATTGTTTCCAACTTTTACATTCCAATCCCCAATATTTATCAGTATTATCTTAATTGCATGGTTGATCACTTTTCATATTGAAGACATTGGTAGAATTCTTCAGTTTCTTCCTCACTCGTTCTAGTGCTTGGTATGCAAATTTAAATAATACTTGTATTGACTGGATTTCCTATGTGCAGATAGATATTATCCTATTACAGACAGCACTGTACTTCAAGATCTATCTTGAAATGTACTTTTCAATGGAGAATGCAACACCAATCTACTTAAATTTGTCATTCCTAGCTTAGTAAATTATGATTGATTCAATATGACCAATACCAGTCCATTTCATCTCACTAATGCCTAGGATATCGGTCCTTACGTGTTCCATATCATTTTTTATGATTTCCAATTTTCCTTAATTCATACTTTATACATTCAAGGTTTCAATTATTAGTAGATGTCTGCAGCTATTTTTTCACATTTTAAGTCATGCCTCATCAGCAAATGAAGTTCCCTAAAGTTTTACTCCATCCATATCATTGTAGTCCACTCTGCTTTGAGAAGGCAGCTCTTTTTCAGTCATATTTTGAGTGCCTATGTTCTATAACTATATCTGGCAATATTGCACTACTATTCATAAGGTTTTCAGTGGTTTATTTCTCCAGTATAGACAGCCTATTCTTTCTTCATAGTCTGTTCTTAGTATAGAAGGTCTGGTGAAACCTGTTTGCCCTGGGTGACCCTGTGGGTATTTGAAAGACCAGTAACCTAGTTTCCAGCATCATAACAACAGACAAGCCACCACAGTACAACAAACTGACACACAAGTGGTGGTAGTAACAATGAAATCACTCAGAAATTTATACACACACACACATATACACATACTGCCATAGATTCTGTTTTGACTCACAGCTCCCCTGTAGGTAGATTCTGACTCATAGTGATGCTATAGAGTAGACCTGCCCTTTTGGGTTTCCAAGGCTGTAACTCTCTACTGGAGCAGATACCCTCCTCTTTCTCCCTGAGTTGCTGTTGACCTTGAAGTTAGCAGTGCATTACATCACCCACTACTCCACCAGGGGTATATACACACACACACATATATATACGTATATATACACATACATATATACACATATATACACACACATATATATGATTATGTCTTACATTAATTTGTAATTATAAAGCTATTGTCAGGTTTGCACATTTTATATAACTTTATTGGTGTTTTAATGAGCAGTTTAAGAGAGATTTCTAGGTATATCTAGCCTATAATCCTGGATCTCTTGCTTAGCAATTTGCTTAGTTTTAAAGCAAAAATGAGTTGTTACATGGTATTCCCCACTTTCCCCACCAAAAGAAAAATATCCATGAGGTTTTCTAAACAGTAAACATTGATTGGCTATTTGTTTCTTTGCCTTACTTTTGGTTTCCTTTCCTAAAGTAGGAAACAAGAATGGAACTGTCTATAATATTAATATAATTAAGAATCTATAATTATAATATTAATTTTCCTTAGGTAATTTAAAAATAGCAATTGAACTATATTTTGTATCTTGGCACCACATTAATGCATATTCTTTTCAATGAGTCATATTTGTTTCTTTTTACAGTTCCTTGGGTACCCCTATTGACTTTATACTTGAACCTTCTGGAACTTTCTGCTGATTAAGCTATTACTTGGCGCTAATCACATGTTGTTTAGCCTGAGCTTGAGAATTATTGGAGTCCTCTGATAAGAAAAATTTGAACTGCAGTGGGAAGTCTGTCTTGGAAGATGCAGCCTCTGAAAAGATTAATGGCCATCCTAAAGCCTCAAAACTTGGCTGTGTGTGAAAAAAGTGAAGTCCTGAATTGGCAGAAGGAAGACATCCCAGTAATGGAGATATGTGACTCAGAGGCCTCTCGTCGGAAGTTCAGACAGTTCCAGTACCTGGAAATGGCTACACCTCACGAATCCCTGAGCCAGCTTTGGGAGCTCTGCCTTCAGTGGCTGAAACCAGAGATTCATACAAAGAGTCAGATCGTAGAGCTGTTGGTCCTGGAACAATTTCTCACAGTTGTTCCCGAAGAGGTCAGGACTTGGGTGAATTTACAACATCCAGAGAACAGCAAAGAGATAGTGACCCTCATGGAAGATATGTTTGACATGCTTAAAGACAAAGGTAAGAATGTAGAAAGTTGAAGTGAGAATAGTTGGCTCTTCTATATGAAGAAAAGCTATCTTTTTCTACAGTTAGAGGATATCAAGAGTAAAATTATGAAGGACTTTGTATTACCAAAAGAGAGAGATCACTGAAAATATGAGTGCTAGAGTAAAGTGTGGTGAGGAAACTAAATGATGCCTGGCTATCAGTAAGAATAGTATCTGGTTACTTAAAGGCTTGTCTTCAAACAAGCAGCCATCCAAGTGAGGAATCAACTAAGGCCACAATGGAAGAAGCACATCAGTTGTGTCATCCAAAGATTGTAAATACTATAAAGTCCAGATCCAAAGGAGGGAATAGTATCAGAGCTGAAATTGTGAATACCCAGTGTGCAGATAGATGTCAGAGGGAACCCAAAATCCATTTGCAGGGTCCCCAAACTCACTACCATTGAGCCAATGCTGACTCATAGTGACTGACCCCTTGTGGGTTTCTGAGACTAAATGTTTACAAGAATAGAAAACCCAGTCTTTCTCCTGAGGAGCAGCTGGTAGTTTCAAACTGCCCACCATGCAGATCACAGCCCAAATCTCCAGGGTTGTGAGTCAGCCTTGACTCACTGGCATAGTGAGTACATGGCTTAAGCCTCTGGTAAATCCCTTCTGACCACAGTCAAGGGATGAGAATAGCCTTGTTGTCAGACAGCATTGGGCAGTGAATGAGTACAGAATGAAGGCCCCAGGGAATACCAGAAATAGAGGGCACCCCATCAGACTTGACTGGAAAACACTCCTACTTTTTCTGTCATTGGTTTTTTGTTGTTATTTTGCATTGCTCTGTCTTGTTTTTGTGCTTATTATTGTCTCTGCATGTCTATCTAGATAAGATAGGTGGGATAAACAATCCAGAGGAGAAAATGGTTCTGAGGGGACAAGGGAAAGGGGGAGGCTGGGGCAAGGAACGGCTGTCAACAAACCCAGGGACAAGGGAACAACAAGTGATCTAAAATCAATGACGAGGAGGGCATAGGATGCCTGGTGGGGCTTGATCAAGGGCAATGTAGCCAAGAGGAATTACTGAAACATGAATGAAGGCTGAACATGATAGTGGGACAAGAAGAAAGTAAAAGAAAATAGAGTTAAGAACTAGGAGGCAAAGGACATTTATAGAGATCTAAATACAAACAGATATGTAAATATATATATAATGATAGGGAAATAGATCTATGTACATAGATTTATATGTTAAGTATTAAGTTAGCAGACAGACAGTGGGCCTCTACTCAAGTACTCCCTCAATGCAAGAACACTTTGTTCTAATAACCTGGCATTCCTTGATGCTCACCTCCCCAACACAATTGTTGAAGACAAAATGGGTGCATAAGCAAATGTGGTGAAGAAAGCTGATGATGCCGGCTATCAAAAGATATAGCATTTGGTGTCTTAAAGGCTTGAAAATAAAACAAGCACCCATCTAGCTGAGAAGCAACAAAGCCCACATGGAAAGAAGCACACCAGCCTGTGTGATCATGAGGTGTCAATGGATTCAGGTATCGGGCATCAAAGACCCAGAACAAAAAATCATATTGATGTGAATGAGGGGGAGTGAAGAGTGGAGACCCAAAGCCCATCTGTAGACTATTGGACATCCCCTCACAAAAGGGTCAAAAGAAAGAGATGAGCCACTCAGGATGCAGTATAGTACTGATGAAATATACAACTTTCCTCTAGTTCTTAAATGCTTCCTCCCCATGTCTATCATGACCCCAAATCTACCTTACAAATCCAGCTAGACCAGAGCATGTATCCAGGTACAGATAAGAGCTGGAACAAGGGAATCCAGGACAGATAAACTCCTCAGGACCAATATTGAAAGTAGCGATACCAGGAGGGGAAGGGGAAGGTAGAGGGGAGAAAGGGGAAACCGATCACATTGAGATACATATAACCTTCTCCCAGGGGGACAGACAACAGAAAAGTGGGTGAAGGAAGATGGTGCAAGACATAAAAAAAAATGTATAAGTTATCAAGGGTTCATGAGAGGGCGGGGGAAATGGCCTGATACCAAGGGCTCAATTAGAAAGAAAATGTCTTGAAAATAATGATGGCAACATATGTACAAATGTGCTTGACACAGTGGATGTGTGGATTGTGATAAGAGCTGTAAGAGCTTCCAATAAAATGATTTTAAGAAAATATTAACATTTTATCCTTATCATTTGATCTTTTTACTCATTTTAAATTTGTTCTAGTTTTTAATATTTACTGTTTCTTTTCAGTTGAGGCTTTTCTGTTTTATTTTGTTGGGTTTTCCTTTTCTGTATATGAAATCCAAGATAGGTAAATCTATAGAGACAGGAGCTGGATTAATGGTTTCTTATGGACATGGTAGGGAGGCAGGTTGGGGAAAATGGGGAGTTCATAACAATGAGTAGAAGAAATTGTTGTAAAACTGATTTTGGTGATAATTGTACAACTCTTTTTAATATAATTGAACTATTGTATATGTAAATTATGCAGTTTTATAAAATAAATCAGGAAAACAAAAATAAATTTCTAGCGATATCAGGAAAACAAATAAAAGACTTGGCAGTCAAGGAAACCCACAGGGAGTTGGGTCGCCCTGAGTCAGAACTGACTCAATGGCAGTGAGTGAGTAAGTACATTCGGAGTTATCTAATATTTTTCATAACAATTATATGCTATAGAGGCATCTATGAAAGCACCAAATCATCGTTCAAGCGTGAAATCCTCGATAGAATGCCATTACATCTTTTAACTATATTAGTAATATAGGCTTCTAATAGATGCTTTCATTAGGCACAGATGTTCTTAGGAATCTTTGGCAAAATGAAATCTATCAATATGAAATTTAAAAATGACAATAATGGGCTTTATTCTACAAACAATCTAAATAGAACTCACGGTATGTGGGGGATCTCAGGTGGCTTTTTAAATATGTTGGCATCAGTGTAGAACAAGGGTCAGCAAACTATGGCCCATGTGATCATTTGTATTAGAACATACCTGTGCCCGTTTGTTGTGTCATGTCTCTGACTTCTTTCATGCTATAGCAAGAAGGAATTGAGACTATATAGCTTACAAAGCCTAAAATATTTATTCTTGGAGCCTTTACAGATGCTGACATCTGGTGTAGATTGTAGATTTGAAAGTTCTGGAACTAGGGAAACTGTTAGGAGACTGTTGTAGTCGATCATGTGAGAGAGAATGAGGGAGCATGGGGGGACTGAGGAGTGGACATGTTCAGAAATTACTTGGGTCTGAGGTGAGTGGAATGAGATTTGACGTAAAGCACATGCTTGCTTGCATGAAATGAGAGTAACAGATTTTTGTGGGGGAGGTAATATAGCATATTCTTATTGATCATGTTAAAAGCACCACTGATCATCACAAGTTACTTTAAAGCAGATTTTGTCTCCTAATACTGCCCTTCATTTTCCTCAGATACACCCTGTGAGGAGTCTGTCTTCCAGAATGGGAGCATCAAGGAGGAGGCGATGGAGGCCGACTCACTAGCAGGCTTCTCTCAGGTGAATTAGTTCCACTCTTGACTGAAAATGTATGCCTTTTCTTTTTAATGTAGGCCTTTCTTTCATGTGACCTGCGGTTACTTTGTTGGTCTTTTGAACTTCTGCTAACTATAGTTTCATCTGAGAACAAGAGACTCTTGTTCTGCCCCTGGAAATTGAAATGCAGGATTGGCACTAACTCTGGAAAACATTTTTCTTAACCTAGTCTGGGTGG